>NC_140920.1:6209417-6441597 GCF_045865225.1 Trachurus japonicus | reverse complement strand
ACACACACACACTTCTTAGATAAAGACAACAGCATGAGAGAGGCTGCAGGTCTGTCCAGGTGGGAGTCTGAAGCATTATAACAACCTCTGGATGGAGATGGAGGCCTCCTGTCTCCAACTGCTTGATACATAGCTGTAACTAGGGATGTCACCATTACTTGTTTTCACAATTAATCGCGGTATTAAACCCCACAATTATTTAATCGTAAAGGTTCCTAAATGCCGTCACTTTCCTAAAAAGATGATGTCGCAGCCATGTTGGCAGATCAGCGCAACAACCGTGTGTGTAACTTTGTTTTCGTTCTGTGCGAGTTGCAGACAGAGATGTGCGCGAGTGGTAAAGTTTGGCAGAGGAAAACCGATTCCCTCCAAACACAAGTATTTAGTCGATGGCGGCTCATCAGCCTGACAAACCTGCCGCAATGAAATAGCAGCTAAAGGAGGAAATACTGTATGTCTGATATGAGTCATCACCTGTGGGATACCCACCTGGCATTGTCCGCCAAAGTAAAGGTAAATACACAGTAACTGGGTTAAATTACGTTAATGTCAATTTACCTTTTGACTATATTTGATTTTACACATTCATAGTTTATTTAATATTTTATATAATAATCGTATTAATCGTGATAATTGTGATTATTTCTCTGACAATAATTGCACCAAGAAAATCTATAATCGTGACATTCCTAGCTGTAACTGTACAGAGAAATATCATCCAGCATCTGTACTGTATATCTGTAACGGCACGGGAGAGTGATTCAGCTGCAGTCATTATAAATATCGATAAATAAAATTATAGCTGTGTCACTGGTCAATCACACTGATGCAATGAACAAGCGATCTAAAAACAATGTATTGTTTGAGTGAAGCATCGAGGTGACAGTAACTGTGAGTGCTCTGTGCCAGAGCTGAATAAAATGCAGAATAATGACTGTTTAAGTGAATAGATGAATAAATGACTTTATCTAATTCCAGTAAATGTCTGTGGTGACTGCAGAGCAGCTGGTTTCCCCCCCAAGAGGCCAGACTGGCACAGCGGAGGAAAAACACAGAGGATCGATGGGGAATTGACAGCATCTCTTTATCTAATTATAGGCTCCTCCTCCTCTGTCTTTAGTCCCTCACAGACCATTAATGTTTGAACATGAAGGGAGAACTCAGCCCTCGTGTTTTGTTTCTGCATTTCCTTTTTGTCTTTATTGGCTCGCTGCCGGTTGAGTTTGGATCTTTTTATGCAAAAGTGTGCATTGCATCAATCTGTATTGGATAGACAGCAACTTAAAACATTTCATATTATTTTATGTGATGCACCTGTTGTTTTACCCTTCCTGTTTTTACCTGTTCAACTAATACACAGAAACACACAGAAATCTGCAAATGCACAAACACAAAAATAACCAAAACACATCTAACAGTGCTAAAATGTACGTGTTTCAATATTTGACCCTGTGAATCTTTTATTTTTCAATTTTTGCCTGTATACATATTTTTTATTTTTATCTGTGTGTCTGCAGAGGAGGAGGTTAAACTGTGACCCTACATTTGAGCTGGAGGAAATGATCCTGGAGTCCAAACCACTTCACAAGAAGAAGAAAAGACTCGCGAGAAAGACCAGGGACCAGGGATCTGATGGGTCCCCACAGGTAAAACTCTCAACACACCAATTACACATCAAGATTTGAAAAGCATTTGTTCCAAAATGAGACACTTACCACCTGCTGTGGCGAAATGAAATATTGGTCAGGAGTTCATCATTTTGACACTATGCACTTTTTTAGCTGCTGGTCTTTCCTTAAAAAAAGTGAACTTAAACTTAAATATACATTGAAGTCAAACTCAGGTTGGTTTATCCTGTTCTGGCAGATCACACATCCCTGTTATGACGGCGTCGCTCCGTCTCAGTGCTCATCATTATTCATTAAAGAAAGCTGACTGTTACTTTCACTTGGCCCAGTTACAAGTGATAACTTGCTCCTTAGTTTGTCTTTTAAATGTGTCTCGAGTGCTATTAAGAGCATCAAGGACACATTTCAGAGGTCTGTCCTCCCTCACCTTCATCAGTACAAATGTGCCACCTGCCACCTGCCAGCTTTGAGCGCGTGTGTGTGTGAGAAAGAATGGGGACAGTGGAGGAAAGCAATCACCTCGCTCTTTCTAAATTTTTTATTTCTACTCCTGATTCGTCCACATAAATCAGCTGTTGTCCTCTGGGTGTTTATACAAAAGAGAGAGGAAAACATTAAAAAGGTTAATTAGATCACCCGGTCGAGTGAGACGTGGGAGGAACACACACACACACACACACATTATTACATGCTCGTAAACACTGAAAGATGCGAGGCAGCTATGGCCGACAGCAGTGCTTTAATTTTTGTTCCAGGGAGCTGTGATCAGTGCCAACGTCTTTGAGAGCAAAAGCTCGGTGTAACTTCTAAGACCTTGAGTCCTGGCTGTAACAACCAATCAATTAAACTGATAAAAATTGATCACTCAAAGCGTTGGCAACGAACGTCATTATCGATTCATTGTGTTGCGTGATTAATATGTCACTCACTGTGTCGCAGAGCTGTTTACTTCACGATGAGCGGAGCGTTGAGAGTGTAGGGACGAGTAGTACCAGCAGGAGGCAGTAATACAACTTGACGGTGCAAACCAAAACGTAAAACACTGTAGAAGAAGACTGGAGGTATTGCTGGTATTTTGAAACATGACCATGAGAACAAAGAGAAAACATTGTGACCAAAATCTTCTGAAGTGTGGGAGCATTTCACTTTATATAACGCTAGAAAGTGTGTTAGCTGCACTCCAAAAGTGACATGAAGTGTTTTCGCTAGGATTTTTTTAAGTTGTGGCGGTGTGCCATGCAAGAAATGAAAAATTCTTTATTAAAAAATAAAAATTCTAATTCATCGATTAATTGAAAAAATATTTGACAGATTAATCGATTATCAAAAGAATTGTTAGTTGCAGCCCTACAGTATGAGTCATTTGTGTTTACTTGAAATTTAAGTCTTAATATAACTGTTGGTGTTGAATAGCCTCAAGGACAAGAGAAGTTTTGGAAAGGAAAGATTTTTGTGTTAACTTTACATTAAGACATGTTTCTTTATTTGTATTCTGCTGATTTTATTTGACATTAACTCATATTAAACTTGTTATTTGTGAGGTAAGTGACTGCTGACATATAAGCCACTGACTATTACTGTTAACTGTACAAGAGGCCATGATAATGGGACACACTAGGACTTCCCTTTGTCACATACTGTAGTGTTTAATAAATCTGTTGCCACATGTGACCCGAGAGGTTAGAGACCCATATACAATAAGATACTTCACTTCCTGTCCTGAGTCATTCTCCATTGGCATCACTGCACCGGAGACACAGTAAACGGCAGAATAGCTAAACAATAAAAACACTTTGCTGCCAGTTTTTCCTGTCACTAGAGAGACTGTAGTAAAAGCCGCCTCCAAGCAGGAACCCAGGGGCTGTTTATCAGAATAAATGTATTTACAGTAGAAGAGTCAATTGATCAGTACAACAGGGTTAGTGCCACGCTTTATTCTAGGCATCTGTCCAGTTTTGACTCTTTAGATTTTTTTTCCACTGAGGCAGCAAAAGTTCACAGTCTAACTGGAATCAAATGGGTCATGATTTTAATTTGTGTACTCCCATCAGCAGCTGTGCAGTTGTGTGTGTGTACGATCTGGCTGCCATCCTAAAATATTGTGTGACACCACTGGAACACATGCGTTTTACAACCTACGCCAGTGCAGAGTCATTGAGTTTGGCCCGTCCCCTCACTCTTTTTGGCACCGACACCAACAGTTTGTAGGGGAGGGACTTCTCCCTTTCTAATAAAAGTGCAGCAATTTGTTTGGTCCAGACTCCAGAGCACATAACTTGCCAGCCTGCAATAAGAAATCAGAGCTGTGGCCCGTAGCGTCCTGCACCATGTTTTATAAAAATCTGACAACTGCTTGTGGAGGTCTGTCTGTGTGTGTGTGTGTCTGTGTGTGTGTGTTGTGTTGTATATATCAGTAATATCTCACTGTGCAGCCAGACAACATTCATCATCCTGGGCCCATGTAGACAAAGAGAACGTCTCCCATTCCAATAAAAGTAAAGATAGCAGCCTCTCGGGGGAAACATCTGTCATGTTTATGGAGACGGGTGAAGTAGCAGCGAATGGACGGACTAAAGGAAACAAACAGTCAAGTGTCAATGAAATGTTTTTTTGTTGTTTTTTTACTCTTACGGCATTTCCAAATTAAATTAAATCACCTTGTTCTTATAAGTTTTAGGCGACATTTACCTAATGCAGCTCAACAAAGATCAAACGACTTGTTTGTCAGGACAAAAAAAGACAGTCAGTTAATTTATCTGAAATAATAAACACCTACATTTTTATTATATCTAATATGGAGGGGGAAAAAATCGATACAGCATTGTATCACGATATTTTGCAATATACGTAGTATCGATACACGGATGCCAAGTATGAGCAAACTTAGAAGTTTATCTTATTAGAAAAAACAGATGTTACCAAAGTTTTCTTTTGGAGACAGCTAATAAATCGCAGCATATTGCAATATTTTTAATATCACAATAGTATCATATCAAGACACAAGTATCGTGATAATATCGTATCATAAGGTCTCCCCTTCCCACCCTTACAGTCTTATAAGATTGAGGTTGTATGGAGGAATCAGTTTAGTTTGGATGAAACCTTCAGTGAAACTATCTTGTTAAGAACAGTAAATAAATAATGTCATTCTAGCTATATATATTCTAAATGGTGTCATAAACTCAAACATATGTCCAGAAAAAAACATGATACTGAAACGTTTCACCTCTTCTCAAACTGGCTCGTTTAGCGCCTTATGTATTATTCATCTTAAGTAGTCACATTTTGCTGCGTTGCTGGTCGGATAAATATTAGTTTGTGTTGATGCAATGCTTTACAATATCCTCTTACTGTACAAAAAGGACCTGTGGGGCCACTTGTGATGGATGGAAGGAAGGATGGATGAGATGTGGAGACGAAGAAAGAAAAGTTAATGCTTGATGCTGTGGATGAGAGAGAGAGAGGGAGAGAGAGGGAGATGCTCTGGACAGCATTTCAGAAGCATAGCAGATCAATATTGAATGAAGGGAGCTGTCCCAGCCTGCTTCTTACTCATTACCCTCAGGCTGCTCTGTATTCTTTCTGCATGTTTCTCTTCTCTACGACCGTCTTTCACCTCCCTCGTCCTCAGACTTCCTTTATGTTGTCTCCATGTCGTGTTCAGCCCCCCACCCCCCACCCCCCCCCCCCCCGTACAGATACAGTACGTGTTCCCCCATCCTCATCTATTTTTCCTCACTTCCTTTATTTATCTCTCTCTCCGCCTCGGCCTCCCTCCCCCGCCGCTGCTGTGCTCGTAATGTAGCATGGAATTAGCTCAATTAAATCACTGATAATATACAGCAGAAAATTGGACTCGTGCTGCGAGAACAAAATAAATTGGCATGCTCTCCTCACTCACACACACACACACACACACACACACACACACACACACACACACATAATATATTATATACACACATACCCCTCTATTAATCAGAAATGTCATTCAAGTTTATCCATTACTGCATGTATGAAATACAGTGGATAATAACAACAACAACAGTACAAGAGAGGCAAAGCACAAGGGTTATGTATGTGTGTGGAATCATTAGTGTAACACAAGAGGGGGTACACAATGGAGGAAGATTTTGTAACATTTTTAAATTGTCTTTAGAATTGAACTTACTGTAAATCAGTTTAGAGTTAAAGAGGAACTATGCAAGAGTTTTACCTTAATTAAACAGCTTTGGATGGGAGAGGCGATCAGACTTCGACAGTTCCCCTTTAAAATATTACTATATTCATTTCAATATGTCTGTTTTCAGAAAAATAACTGCAAAGACCAAAACAGACACATTTAGCAACTAGCTGGGAACATAGTTGGGGATTTGGATGGTGGAGACCAAAATTAGAGTTAATACAGCTCACATATTGAATAATATTAAGATTATTCAGTGACACATGAGATGGGATAGTGTTTGTTTCGTGGTGCTACTGAGACGAGATCTGGGACATGGGGTTGGAGGCGCTAATCTTACAAGGTTGGTTTTCGGGCAGGAGACACTGGGGGGAAGGCAGAGAGCCTCCATTCTCCCTGTAACTCATTTACAGTAACCATTACAATTACTCTGAAGCTGTTTAATTAAGGTAAAAAATCTTGCATAGTTCCTCTTTAAGTATAATTTGCATTCGTCCCTTCCTGTCCAATTATTCCCTAAAAGAAAAAAAATCATTTCAATGAAAATATAGGTGCAATTGCTACTAAGAAAACGAATGCTGCACAGGAATAATGATAAAATCACTCAATTAGTATTAGTATCAGGCAAACCACTATAGGCCACTGGAAGAAAGAGGGGATACGGCTTTCATGCCGTTAATTATAAGTGAGAACTAAGTCCTCAGTCCAGCCTGAAACACAGGTTTGATGTGCCATGTATAAGTTGTATAGGGAATGAGAAAACATTGTATTTATAAATCATACTTTCCATAATAGGTTTTTTTTTTCAAGACAGATTAAATATCACCTAATTCTGTCTTATTAGTACTAGTACCAGGGTTTCCCCCAGTGTATTATAAGCCTGGCGGGCCGCCAGGCCTTACTTGCCCCCCGGCCAGGCTAAACATCGTTTATTAATTTTTTTAATCAGTTTTATACTCAATAAACACGTGATCAGGTGTCTTTTTCATCACCTGACAACGTTACAACTTCGTCGCACATAACGAGACACGTCAGGACATCATGCTCATCAGACAATAGACAGCATCAGACCGCTGCTTCACCAGCTGACCGAGAGGAGCGCACCGAGTCCACGTTAACGTGAGCGGAGCCGCAGCTCCAGAGGCTCAGTCAGCTGCTGCAGCTGTTAGCCTAATACATCCATGCTGTTAGCTGGTAGCTGTTAGCTGGTAGCTGGTAGCTGGTAGCACGTCGTCCCCTGCAGCGTCATGGGTCGTTCAGACCAAAAGCGTCAAAACCGTCGAAAGACGCTCTTGACGCTTTTCCGCGACGCTGGTGGTCTGGTCTAGGGATCCACTGGCGTCAATGCGATTTCTTGCCGGACGCGACGCCTCTGAAAAAACGGACGCTTCGGTAGGCGGGAACACAGACCGGCGAGTTAACGGACAGTGGACAAGCAGACCCCCGCCCCCCCGAGCTGTTCTCTATCTCGCTCCCCATTGGACAGCGACCCTGCGTCGGACGCATTCATTTGCATAAAGTTGAGCTCCGGTCAACTTTTGGACGCGCCGCAACTGCTCGAACGGACGCGCCGCGTACCCAGAATGCTTTGCGGGCGCGTCATTAACGGTTTGACGCGTCCCATAGAAATGAACAGGCAGCCGCGTCGCGGCGGACGAAACGAACGCCAGTGGATCCCAGGCGTTTTTGACGCGCGTCAAAGAAGTTGACGTCGGTTGTGGTTGGTCATCCATTTAAAGGGGCCGCGACATCTACACTCTGATTGGTTGCCGCTGCTCCGCATCATCGCTCATTAGCATAAAGTTCAGGAGATTTCAACTTTCTCCTGACGCTCTCGCCGCCAAAACGCGACGCCAACGCCTTTGACGCTCTTCAACGCTCCTCGACGCTGGTTCTCATTGAAAATGAATGACTTCCGGCCACCGCGACGCTCTCGACGCTTTCGGTCTGAACGTACAGTCAGAGCTCCGGGCTCCTGTGAGCTGCGGGGCTTTGACCTGATGTGAAAGTGATCCATTGTTTCATTTTTCAGCTCGTAAAGTTCGCGATCACACACGTTTGTCACGTTTCCATGACAACTGACCGGAAAAAGAGCGTGGTACGTCATGTGCACGTGACTCCAGATGTAAAAAATCTCGGAGCAAAAAAAACAAAACATGGATGATGGATCTATAATACATCCATGGAAATAAGGCTAGACTTTAACAATGGAGACACCAGGCAGTTGTTTTTTAGTTTTTAATGCAAACAGTTGATGTTATTTATTTAAATATTTTTTTATAGCCTAATTATAATTATTAGGCCTACTTTTTTTGTGGTTGATTGAACAGCATTTCAAGTGTGCCTTTCTGTAAAACTCTGCTATAGCTGGTGTTTAAGTTACATAAAGTCTTATAATAACAGATGTTTATGATTTTCAAATTTCTAGTCAACTTTTAACATTGATCTTAAGGCCTTATGGAATCACACCTTCTAAATGCTACTGCTCCATTAATGAATCTGTTCCCTACAGGGCCCTGCCATCAGTCAGGGTCAGGCCCCTTCCACAAAAAAATACGCTTGGGCACCGGTGGCCCGCGGATGGGCCGCCGGTGCCACCCTACCACCGGGCTTAACAAGTTTTCTGGGGGAAACCCTGAGTACTGTACACATTAGCCGTCGCATTAAAAAAAACAAAGGCAGCCTATCTCCAGACAGAAACAACACACAGCACAGTCCAGACAAGGACGATGAGAAATGTCCCTGATGGGCTCGTATCCAGCAGAGCACTCCCTGTTGGTTCGTCTCATTAAATGAAAAGTTTAATCTATCAGTCGGAGCAATTAACTTCTGAACTGTCTTTTTAAAAGCATCTAATAAAGAGAGGGAGAGAGGGAGAGAGAGAGAAAAACAAGTGGTGAACTGTCTGTAGTTTAAGTAATGCTCCTGTTCTCTCTTCAAGGCCGGAGGCTTCTTTTGGCATCGCACATGAAAGCCGAGCTTCTTACCCCACATCCATCATTATATCTATCTATTTATCTATCTATCTATCCACCCATCCAATCATCCATCCATTCATCCAAAAGAAAAGGAATAAACAATCTCTGTCCAACCCTCAATGATGATGCAAAATTCACAACACATAGATTCAGTTCCAATAGAAAACCCTGAAAAAAGTTTGTTTTACGCCGTAGAGATGTGGTGAAGGACGAAGAAGTGTGGAAAAACATAGAAAACAAGTGTGTTATCAAAAGTTTTCAGAGATTTCAAGTAGGTAAAGACTTTCTCAATACCTGACACTCACCAGCACAGATGCACAGTTAGTCCAACATGTTTTGTATTTTTTTATTCCTATATTTAGGGCTGTCAGTTCAGAGAGCTCCTTATACAAGTTGACACTATCAGTGCTTAAGTGAGGGTACAAAACTTCAGCAAAGTGCAGTGATGAGCGTGTGTGACATTACTGTGGACGTGTGCTTGAATATGAATTAATTCAGAGTCTATATGGCATGACTAAACAACTCTGCCTCCAGAGCAAAGTGACATTTTGACAGGTTTATAATTTATTTACACTTAGATGTTTCAGATGGTTAGTAAAATGTGTGCCTTTTTACAAATAGACAAGATGCTGCTCTCAAATCAAATTAACCACAAGCGTCTAGTCAACTTTTATTTGTGTAACTTTCCTTTTTACCTTAATATGATTTACATGGAATATTATAAAAACTGAAGCAGTGCCTTCAGTCTATCCAAGCCAGTCGTCTATAGATGTTTCACTGCAGCTATAATCCTGAAACTTTAGTTGACGACTAATTGCCATACAAATAATTGCAAGTAACAATTTAACTGTCTTTTTCTGGTAATTTCATGCCACTATTATAGTATTAGCCTAAACAAAGTTTCATAATACACATACACTTTATGAAAAATAAAAAGAAAAGAGACATTTATTGGCCTTAGACATTGGAACATATTAATAAAAACTGCATTTCTGTTTGCAACTAAATCTACGATGCTAATGTTAATAGATATTCATCGAAATGCAGTTGTCGAATATTAGAAATTAAGCACCTCGAGATAAACAATTTGTGGTGCTAATTCTCCACTCATGTGCTAGAAGAAGAAGAAGGAGAAGGAGAAGCAACATGATGATGTCATTAAACGAGGACCAGATCCTTAAATGACGAGGAAATAGTGATGGAAATATGACATTTCTGTTTGTTTCATCAAGCTGTATTTATACAGATGAAGGGAAACCATTTATACGATAATTGCAATCAGCTGATTATGTAATAATTGTGACAGGCCTAACTGCAGCACTCTTTAGACTGAACGTAAACAGATTCATGGAGATGCAACTAAGTAGCCAAGTGTAAATATAAAGTGAGATTTTATCCAGATCGGAGCCACTTGAACTGACGAGTGTCTCGTTGACGGGTTCTGTCAGACCTTCGGCAGCGGTAGGAATATGTCGTTATGGCTGCATCAGAGAGACGCTACCTCACACCTTGTGTCTCATCCGTCTTATATCTTTCTTTTGTGTGTGTCACATCTTTCACTGTGGTTTGACAAATGATGTACAGTATTCCTCCTCTGTCTCTGTCTGCCTGTTTGTTTCTTTGTCCTTTCTGTAGTCTGCAGCACCCACACACATGCACACCCTGTCCTCTCTCTCCCCCTCCCTCTCTCTCTCTCCATGTGGTGGTGGTGTGTTTTTGTAGTTGTATTCCTCCTGTGTTAATGTGAATGTGCCATTTTCCTTTGTCACACTGCTCTGACAGGGATCCTTAACCGTAACCCCACAGGTAAAGAAACTCTGTTTTTCACTTTCAATTAAGATGCTAAGATGATCACAGATCTGCTCCTGATGTCTTCACCCTCTCCCCCTCTCTCCTGTATGCATGCATGCAAAATTATTACAAAGCAAATACTTGACACACTCTTTAGGCTGTTTTCGTTTATTTTTAAGCAGTACAACAGCTTCCTATGACTCAGTTTGGAGCTTTAAGGGTCAATCTGGCTGCTGGAGTTTAGGGGAGAGCAGCTTATAGTATTTGTCCGTGCGGATGTTGCCTGTCATTTGGTGCTCTAACCTACTATACTCCCTTTGAAGGTTTTGGCTTAACCCTTAGGGGTCTGAGCCTATTTTGTTTTTGAATACTATTTATTTTTACCTTTTATACCTACAGTATATACACACTGCATAAGAAAATGTTCAACATGCCCATGGCTTGGTATCTTTTTTTTCAGCATAACTTCATCTTTATGATCTGATAATTATTTTTTCACTTTAACTTCTGTACTTTATTATCATATTGGGCCCAGACATACACAGAAATCATCAAATCCGAATTGATCCATGTCAAACATCTCATATAATATCAGCTGATTCGACCACTTTTTCTCAACTATGTGGAAAACAATGCAATCGAACACACGCCTCTGCATTTGTTCATTTTCTACCTGTTGTGCTCTTGTGCCTCTGCCACACACACACACACACACACACACACACACTAGAGTGTCATAACGATGATGTATCTCCATGATCTCCCTCTCTCCTCACTGTCTCGTGTCTCCTTGGGAGAGTGAGAAAGCACCTGTCCACTTGTCTCGGCACCACAGTGGTGTGAGGACAGCCTGGCATCACAGGGCCGGATGTACTGTACTCACATGATGAACTGGGCCAAATATGTACGAGTACATGGCACAGGTGGAGACACGAGGGCATTAGCGTCCTCTAAAGCTAGGTCAAAGTCATCGACTGGCATCTTTTTTAAAGGAGAAGAAACTCAAATTAAGAAAACAATGTGTAAAGGAACATTTACTGTCCTGTTTGTCACTGCTATAAAACTTGGAGTTGTTACAGCTTTAACCAGTGGAACGAAAACTATTACAAGCTTTTTACGTAAGTGATTCTGACTCTGTAGGTGGAAGAACAGTAGGGATGAGTACCACATTCGGTACTTTTATTGGTACCGACCGAATTCCCACAGTCATTCCTATTGATCTCAAAAGGCCGGGCCGGCCCAACCAACACAACTGGACGCGCTGGTTCAGGCCGAAAAATATATACAAATGACTCAGGTCCGGTCGGGCCTTGGGCTCCCTCTTTTTTTGTCTGGGTTCAGGCCGAGAATTAATGCTAGTGAGTCGGACTGCGTTGGGTCCGGTTTCAACACCCACGGGTTAATCATCAGACCCATTGAGAACCGTACTGTCTGTGAACTGTCCCTCATCTCCCAGCACACTCTGAAGTAGAGTCCTGCGTGGGACATCCCGCAACTGCAACGTGTGTGTTACACTCCCGCAAACTCTGAGAATTTATGCCCGCACCATAATAGAGATGCATTCATTATGTGTCTTCTCCCGTCCCGCAGGAGAAAACACTTCATTTCATAGGCTATTAATAAAGAGATTCATGGGGTTGTTTGTTTTCTTTAACGTTTCACAGAAGTGTCCGAGACAAGGAATAACTTCTGAAGTAGACGTGTAATTTACCTCACTAAATGAAAAACTATGGTCACGTTCTCAGCTCACAGCAGCACAACACTTCCGCTCTTCACTCAGACTCCGAGATCGGCCCGCATGCTGTCGCTGACTGACATCACCTGCAGTCCAGTGTTTGACAGAGAGACCTGAGGGTGACAGGCCGACGGGGGACGTTACATTTTGTTACATTTCCTGGCCTGCATGTCTTTTAGCACACTGGTCAGGAATATCACTCCTATTTCGTTGTTTTCATTTAGTTTTTAATTAAATAAATCGATCCCCGATCCCACAGTGTTTCTTTTAAGCCGCCCGCTTCCGCCAGCAGCAAAGTTCAAACCGGCAGCTCCCGCGAGATTTGCGTTGGTTGGGACCCAATCCCAATGCAGCCCTCTACTCTGAAGCCCGTTTTAAACAGAGACCACTCATTATGCCGGCTGTTTACACTGAACCATAACAATAAATATTCAAAATTCAGAAGTTTTGACTAATATTTTACAAACAAAATAACTTCAATTACCACACATGCACAAAAAAGTACTGAAAACAGGTACCGTTGCATACCGCTACCCGGTTCCCAGGAACTAGGTATTGTTACTGCATCGGTTTAAATGAAAGGTGCCCATCCCTAAAGAACAATGACTATAATGATGATAGGTGATGATTTTGTTGTTCGCAGTGATTGTTGAGCTGCTAATGTTGGTTTGTGTCTGTCTCTCCACAGAATGGTCAGTTACAGCAGCGACTGGACAACGTCCAGAGAGACTTCATCGTCTTCAACAGAGAAAAGTAAGTAAAACTCCCACCACCTGCCATTATCTACAATACTGGCTGTTGACAGAAACATTGTAGAACTGATCAATAATGAAGCTCTTTTACTTGTTTTTCATGCAACATCTTCAGCGAACACTTTGGCTGTATAAGTGTTTAGTTTGTTGACTAAGTTTTTCTTTTGCTGGCTGGTGGAGAAGGCTTGTAGGATGGTGTGAAGGGAAAGTAATGTGACTATTTGTGGCAGGAGATCTGGTCCATATGCAGCATGTGGGTGCGTGATTAAGGCAGAAACAGAGTAACTGTAAAAGAAGTTGACTATATAACACAGAGTTAGTTAATAATAATGGTGGTGATGTTTCTAGAAATACATCCAAAACTGAATAAATTAGAGATAAGTCGTTGAATAATATTCACCACTGATTTGCATAAGTAAATGTTAAATTGTTTAAAAACTGATGAGGTCTCTTCACTCATGCAAGTGGAAGCCAAGACTAACAGATCTAAATAATGAAGACTAGAATATATTTAATAAGATATTTCATAAGAGAAGAAAATGCTGCGACCAAAGTCAAAGTCAAAGTTGAGATAAGAATATTAAAGTTCAGCCAGAACGAAGAGGTAGCTATTTGTTTAAATAAATAATACAGTTAAGTATAAAATCAGTCAGGCAGTTATTTAAAAAAAGATCTATGAAGTATAAAGTCTGGCTCAACCACAAACAGCAAGAATAATGATTAAAAATGAGCAGTCGTCAGGTCAAATTATGAAATTATGAGTCGCTATATCAAACTCTAATACGACTAAAATGAGAACTGACTTGAACATTATTTTAACTTCTCTTCTGTTTCTTATTATTTCTGAATGTAATGTAATGGCATCTGTCCTCAATATTAACCGGAGCTGTTCTTCACTCGACAGGTCAAACAAAGCGGTGGTGGACTCGCAGTCTTCTGAACTGTCCACGAGTGAGAAGAACAAGGCCATAGAGGACGGACAGAACAACAATGTTGAGCCTGCTGCCTACATACCAGGATAGGTCTTCTGACCACCCGACCCCCTGACCGCCCCGCACCCCCACTGTATCACCTGCACCTGCCCACAGCTTGTAGATCAGCAACTTACACCTATAGACACCTATTGTTCCATCCAGCAGCACAGTCAGGCACTTCAGAAACTGGTCTTCAGCGTCCCTGCACCGTTATTTCATTGACACAGAAACAAATGCAGCATTGTGTGCACCAGTGCATCACTTTTCGCGCAAAATAAAACAGATAAAATAAAAATAAAACAACAAACCATGAAATAAAAAGCTCCAGAGCAGCAGCAGGAGTTCAGTGGACTCCTTCCTTGAAGCAGCAGCAGCAGCAGCAGCAGCCGTGCCGCAGCAGCAGAGCCAGGCTTTTCTCTCTCCTGTCACCACAAACAATGACTCTCTGCAGAGTGTCTCTCATGTCACGCTCCCTTACATCACTCTGGTGCTCTAAGGTCTGCTCACCCTCTCTACTCTGGGGCAGTGTGCTGAAGTGAAAAAAAAAAAAAAGGGAAGGGAGATCAACTTCCCTGCCAACAACAAAAAGGAGACTGTGCCACACACCTGCTCAAGCTGGGAAATAAAAGGTCTGAGAGCTGTTTGCGATGTGGAGCGTGGCTGTTTTCTGCTTAATCACAGTTACTTAAACGCAGCAGCGAGTTCTCCAGTTCCACAGCGAAGGACACAGCACAAGGGAGTCAAGGTTGACAACAACGCACTCCACACCGGGGTGGATGATGAACACTTTGTTTCATGTGGTCTACGGGAGACTGGAGAGACGAGCACGACACTTAAGAGTATACAACACATTACACTGGAGAGGTTTAACAAGGTAAAACGAGGCCTTTTGTTTTTACCACAGCAGCAACCACAGATTCCTCTACGATAGAAATTTAAAGAGCTGAACTGTAGGCTTCTTGGGCGCGAATGGCTCACTTTATTATCACAGCAGCAAATACATGGTTGTTAACGGTCATTATTGCTTAGCTTTACTATAGTGTCAAGCTAACAAAAGATGGTAGGACTGCAACATTTGGTACCAATGAACCAGCTTCTCAGCAGCAGATATAGGCAAAACAAGCTCCCAAGATTTCTTTACTCCTGTCTGCTTTAACCTACTATAGAAAAAATGCTGAATTTCTGCGGCTGAAAGCTTCGACTAAACCACGGATGGCAATTTGGACGAAGGTTTGCCTCAATCTGCAGGTGACCAGCTGGGTCTTCTTGGGTTTAAAACTATGAATACATAGAAAAAGGTAGATGGTAGATGTTATATGTTCTGCACTGAACCTTGCTTTGCACATGCTTCTTCATCAACTGTAGCATTTATGCACAAAGAGACAAAAAAATCTTAAACTGTGAGTGAACACTTTAACTCCCTTAGGGACGGTTTTATAGACGAGGATGATTAAGCCGAGTCCTAGATAAGATTCATCTTTCAGTGACTGTTTGCATCGAAATTTGTTTTGTGTCAAATAATTTTTTTTTCTTAATGTCTTTCCTCTGTTGTGTTGAACACAGTCACATCTGTGCCACCAGATAAGTCTGGAAAAATGGGTTTTCCCAATCAATTAATTGCACCCACGGAGGAATAATGCATTTGCAAGTCTGCTTCTGCAACAACAGTCGTGTGCAGTGTTCAAGAGAAATCTGAGATCCAGCACAGCCAGGAATAAAAACTCAATATTGATTTTCACAACTTTTCACACTCAACATGAAAATACTGAAGGGAATAAATAAATACCAGGAAAGGCAACACAACACACCCCTGATCAATACTGTGAAATTTAGAGGATTTCAGGAGGAGAATTGCTTCAGAGGAGCTGCACCCGCCTCTGAAGCAGGTACAGTGACGCCTTATACACCGTAGATATGGCACACAGCTGATCCCCTTAAACTGTACATGATGGAAGTAGTAAAAACCTGAGCTTTTTTTCACAATCAGTAGCTAAATGTGATTTATACTAATGCCTAGTCACTCTATTGACCTTGAATCTATCTGATCTGCAGTATGACTCGATCCTTTCCAAGTCTATGAACACTTGTAATTATATTTAAAGACATTTTCAATTCAAAACTGTTGGCACTTTTCTATTGAAACCTGGTACAATGTTTTGACTTACCTTGTGTTGTTGTTATTGTTGTTGCTGTTATTGTTGTCGTCGTTGTCACTGATGTAATTTTACAGATCCAAAAGGTGGTTTCCTGTAGAAGCTGTAAGATATAGTGGGACAGTTAGATAGATGGAAAACCATGGATAAACCCCTTAGTAATTAAAATCTGAGAATAATCATCTTAATTTGCTTATAGGAGCACCATGTTAGTTGGGTTTATTACATCATTTTAGTGAGTGGTTATCACCTGATGTTGCAGATTTGAGGTATGAAATAATCAGCAAAACATCTAATTAATATAACAATAATTCAATCTGGGAATAGATTTGTTCCACACTGCTAGAGAATTTCATCCCTATTAAGGTTTTGTTGTCCTTCAGTTGTCACTGTGTGTTTATTGTATTCAAATGTGATGGAGTTGCAAACTATTAAGGTGTGCCTTAAATAATGACTTTCTTTTTCTGAACCAACCCGACTGCCTCATGCTTTATTTTCACTCCACATTAACATATTCAACTGATCATGAATGACAAGTAAAACATGGCATAAGAATAAAATTGGTAATAAACGCTTTTTATCGCATAGAGAATACTGAAAGCATATAAAAAGCGAAAATAGGATTAGTCACACATTGAGGTTTTTATCAACCATAAATTAAAGCTGGACACATACTGTTATGTGTGACTATGGGATTTCGTTCCGCTATTCAAAATACAATGTCGCCCCCTAGTGTTACCAAACTAGAAGTACAGTTAGTAACCTGCAGAGGCTATAGGCTAACATGCAAAAAATTTAATTGTGGCAGCAAATGTACTGAATTCATTTTGAATTATGCAAGATGACATGTACAAAAATTAAATAAAAAGCATTTTCCTCATGTTCAACTTAACAGTTTATCTTCACGTGATCTCAATCTAAGTTGAGACAGTTTTTTAATTCACTAAAGCTAAGCACCATGAAAGCTCCATGTTCTTTTCCTTCTCCGCCTCTCTCTCTCTTTTCTCTACACATCCACAGTTTAGAGATTTGAGCCGAGCATCTCCAGAGGTCATCTAGAAGGCACCGTCCCCTCTCTCCTTCATTCTCCACTTTGCCGAGGCAGCACTTTTACACATTAATGGCTGGTCTGAGGGGGATTTTTTTTTTTAGCTGATAAAATGTTCTCATAGTCACTGTCTGATATCACCACAGATAAAAATCAGCAAACCCTGGTGATTCACATAAATATTAAAAATATTTACTGCCATGTAACTGCTACTCCCGCACACACACACAAAAGCAAAAATTCATTTATTTAAAAGTTACAACACCATCAGACAACCAACACACACAGTTTAGTCTAAGCTTGCTGACTCATCTCTTTGTGCAAACCTAGTCTGCACTTTACGATCATCATTTCAGTCACCTGACATGATTACTGTGATGTCATGGGACATTTACTCACCATTATAACGACGCACGTGGGACCTTGCAGCAGTTTTACTGCTGGACCGCACAGCGAGATTGAGTTTGTGTAATAAGAAACTCAACAGTGGAAGCTTTTGTCAGTTTACATTACAGCTTGCCTGCGGGACATCCTGATTTTTTCTTTTTTTGTTTGTTTACTTTTTTCTCAAACTACCTCACAATTAGAGTGTCATGAGTTTATAGCTAATTTATTTTTCCTAACAAGTGGTGTTCCTAGTACAATGCCAAATTTATACACAACCAGAGTTGATGATGTTGCAAAAGTGCTTGACAGAACAAAGAAATGCTAAAAAATATATATATATTAAAATAAAAAGCAAGATAAAATATTAAAACATTATGAAACTAACAGAAACTGTGATGAAAATGTGATGAAAATAAATTGAAAACAAATTACTGGTGGTAACAGCAAGGTGATTGTATTTCCTTGAATTAGTTACAAATCTTTTTCATTAAATTTGAATCCATCAGCAAATGGGACCCTTGGTAATCAGCAGTAGCTTCAACATAAACTGATAGTGTACAAGATTATTGTGCATCAACTAATAGTTAATAGTTAATTGGCAAAAGAAATTAAAAAAAACAATCTCAGATTTACTGTCCTTTAGTAACAGTACATCTGAGGAGACTGACTTACCTTTGTGAAGTCTACAGCACATGCTCAGCGTCATGTATTTTCTTTCTTTTTTTTCTCCCTGAAAAATGACAAAAACGCCTGTTTATGTAAATCTGCTGTACCTGAGTCGGATGTACCTGCTTCAAAATAAAAGGCTTAAGCTATTGATAACGTGTATTTCAAACATTATGTGAATGTGTCAACAAAGCACAAAAATAAAAGGCATTAAATTGGTTGAAATAATACAGTCAGTTATGAATCTGCTTCCAGGTTAGCACAACACACCTGGGAGGCTAAAGTTAGCAGCTAACTAAACCATCCAAACTTTAAAGCGACACAATGAACAACACTGTAACTTTGTAACTTATACACAGTTGTAAAAGGTTTGACAAGTGGCTGTAATGTTGTGTTGTCAGTGATATACAACGGATGAAGACTTAAAGTTAAGTTACCTTGAAGTGAGCAGGTATGTGCTAACCTGGTGCTAACCACGTTGTTAGCCCCTGGGTACTGTAGTTAGCAAATTAGCACCTTTTGGGGTTTATTACTTTTTTCTTTTTTTTTCGGGAAAATATATATGATATCCACCCAATCAGCACTTCCGATTTGGTGTGTGAACCATAGACGACTTGTCAACTAAGGAATTAATTAATAAGGAATCATTTTTCAAGCATTTACCGCAATCAGGATGTGGGCCCAATGGTTGGCATGGTAACTAGCAGCAGCTGACAGAAGGGGGCGGGGTTTAGTTTAGTTCAAGTGGCGACCGTTTAGCCCCGCCCATGGCCCCGCCCAGTTAAAACAGCTATCTTGTAGGCCTGTGCTGTTGCAACTTCAGGTTTCACTAAAACTTCTAACAATCTTTTGTAGCCTATGTTATTTTTTTTAGACAGTAACTTTCTCATCTTTTGTTGTATAATGCAGGGAGGGTTTAGCCCTGCTAGCCCATTTAGGTCTACCAGCCATCACTGCACATAGGTGTATAAAGTTATAAAATAAAGAAAACAAAGGCTAGGGTTTTGTTTGTAAATCATACTGTACTTATCAATAATACTAAACCGTTTAATGGCATTTTTCTTTTTCAGAAGATTGAGGGCTTTTATGAAATGAAGAAATTAGTTATAAAACATGTCGGAAACCTAGGGGTCGATTTTATAAATTTGCGCATATAAAATTTACCCAGGATGAGAATATTATTGATGAGAAAGTCATCTTCCAAATTCTTGTGACAAGTCCGTATATGACACAATTTCAAGAGAAAAGGAAAAAGAAATGATACAAGAGATGACATTTAAATTTCAATAGGCTAATCATAACAACTTTACATAGAACTACAATATGAATAGAGAAATACAAGTTTTGTTTGTGCAGTTTCGGATTTGGGCCCAATCAAAACATCTGCATTGGAGGATCGCAGGGCTTTTTGTGGTTGAAAGGAGAAGATGTATGAAGATGCTGTACCATTAAGAGCTTTAAGGGAACTTTAAAATCAAGTCTAAAAGAAACAGTAATCTAACACCATTGAGCCACTGCAGCAGCATAAACTTTATTTTCCCACATCTTGTCTTTTTTTTCTTTCTTTACAAGGTTATTAGAGCTGTAACAGACCTGACATCTCAGACTGAATCACTCCAGTAAAAGTGTTCAGTGTTGCTGGATCTGGATCTGGTGTTGAAACAATATAAACTCATCCAGTGTTGCTTAGATTATACACGTTACTCATTCACTGTAAACTGCCGTCACAGCCCATGAGTCATTGTCTGGGGAGGTAAGTGGTTCATACACAAAGATGTAGTTCCTGATAAGCTAGAAATGCGATGAAATACCACATACTGTATGTGATTTATGGTCTGTAGAGAAACAATAATGACAGTTCATACAAATGTTGTAGATTTATCTGTATCTACTATACCGATAAAAACTTTATTATAATTTCCCAAATATATACATTTTTATGTTTTAAACTGGTATTTCTATTCCAACCTCTGATGCACATGTCTTGTTCTAAATAAAAACAACATAAATAACAAAAGAGATCTCAGTCAGTCAGTTGCAACTCATGTTTATTCAGGAAACAAATCATACCTCCACAACACACCTTATTTTTGACCTGCCATTTCTGGGTTTTGATACAACAGTAAAAAAGAAACAACATAAAAACAATAACAAAGGTTGTCAAACTAACATAAATACAACAAACCACCACTTGTGCCTGCCTCAGAGTCTGCCACTGCCAAATAAAAAGGCCACCTCCTTCCTTCCTTCCCTCCCTCGCTCCCTTCCTCCATCCCTCCCTCCCCCACAGTGGGACAGCAACAAAATAAAATCTTCCCTCGCTGCACCGCAATCCTCTGCCTTATCAGAAAACAGCAGAGACATTAAAAAAAGAGCTCTGAGCCCCCTCCCTTTCCCCCGACACAATCAGATCCGGAGTGTTTCAGCTCATATTCAGGTTGGTGTTGAATTAAGTATCGGTCAGGAGGACTGTGTGTTTCGATGGCGATGTCGGGGCGAAGAGGTGAACGATGGTTTTTATTCTCGTCCTACGTAAAAATGGGAGCCCAGTTTGTCAAGAATGAAAAAAGTAAAGCCAGAGGTGAAGTGCTGTTATCTGAATGCAGATTTTTTTGTTACTTTAGTCATTTCATTGCATCTGTTTTTGTTTTTTTGTCATTAGCCTCATTAGCAAAGCTCTTCTTCACAAGCTATGATTGGTCTACAAGGAACTGTCGAGTTTATTCATTTGTTCTTCTTTTTTTTCCCCTCTATTGTTCTTTTCAGGATGAAATCAGATGACAGAAGCAGGCAATAAGATAGTAGCAAATGCAAAGGACGGATCCTTACGCTGTTCTTTTTTTTTTTTTAATACAGCCATGATTGGGTGCAAGAAAATAAGAAACTAACATAAACCTTTTGGGATAAAGAATAGTAGAACCCTTTCTAATATGTATTTTTTTTAATTCTTTTGTCTTCTCAAAATCTTTTCTTATGCAGATGTGTCTGTCTTCCTTTTTTAACATCAATAGTTATGTAATCAGTACATCATGGGGATGGTATTCATCAGGCAGCTCAGAGGAGGGGGGCAAAGGGAACATGGATCACGTCACCCATGTGAATGTGGTCCATGCAGCTCCATGTCTCCGACAGCGCTCCTGCTCTGAGATCTGATAAAACACCTTGGTTTCTTTTTTTTTTTCTTAACTTGGTCCAGTGAACCCGAACTGGCTGCAACAACATCATTCACAAAGCTACATTACATCTACTGTATATACAATGCCACCTAGAGCTAAACAACTGCATGATAATACATGGCTAATGTGGGACCTAGTGTTATGTCTTGCTGACTATGGAGAAAGCAGGCTACTGAAAAGAGAGGGTGACATTGAAAAGCCAAACAGGATGAAAGAACCATAGCTTCATTCTGAGAAAAGCAGTATCCATTTTCCTATGAGAGCACACTTTGTTTTTCTTTATCTGTTCTGTTGAATGTGATGGCATGCACGTTTACTGTGGTTTACTGTAGTTTACCATGATGACCAAAGCACCAAGTGGACACGTTTTCACCGTTAGTTAGTTAGTGTCGTGAAATCCTGTACTGAGAAGAAGTGAGGCTGAGACGGGTGATGTGTGATTGAGTGTGTGTTGACCTTTGGTGATTTTATAGTTTTGGAGGATTTTTTTTTTTAAATCCTCCACACTGGTCTGAATTTCAACCAGGAAAAGAGATACTTTTCTCATCTGAGCAAGGTAGCATTGTGACAGGTAAGGCATGAGGATTCAGTGTTTTGCTCTTTTTTAACTTTTAACTAATCGTGGTCCTCTGCATCTCCTCCTTCTCCTCCTTCCCTCCCTCTATCCCTCCCCACCCTCCCTCCCTCCATCCATCCATCCACCCTGCGCTCTGGCCGCTGCCCTTTTTCTGGATGCATCCCCTCCTCCTCCTCCTCCTCCTCCTCCTGGTGCTGTTTAACTCAGGGATGTGATGTTGGAACGACCACCAGGGGGCACTACGATACGCCGGCCAGCGGGCCTGATAGGGATGTCATCTGGGGTGGGGGGACCTGAGAAAGAGAGAAAAAAAGAGAAAGAATGAGCGAGTTTACAAGGAAAAAGGGCAGAAAGGCGGAGAGAGAGAAGACTGAACTCATCTCATGCTGGTGACCAGAATAACAGCAGGATGCATTACAAATAAAAAATCTTCTGTGCAGGGGTGAAAATGTATCTCCAAACTTAAAAAAATTAAATAATATATGAGATCTGAGGGACTACACTGATAATGATCATGAGATATAATCCCTTTGTGCTCCTCTGGAAACTTGTCACCACGATAAACTGCTATCGCACACTCACGTTATTACTTTCCAGGCGCTGAGGGCACGTTATTATAGTCTATGACAGATGGCGTATGTCACTGAGATGACAAAAGGAATGCAAATCGCATACAGCAGCCCGTGCTCTGTACGAGCGCTGCTGAAACATTAACAAAAGAGTCCAGAGTCTGACATAAAGCAGCAGTGTGTTTTCCAAAAGGATGAGCCAGCGCGTCTGCTGCAACAAATTATCAGTGGGTATATAAATGGAAAGTGTGGAGTGAGGTCAGACTATGATACACGGCATCTAAGCAAACGGTCCTTCACATCTCCGCTCCAGACGAGTAAATCAACTCTGCAGGTGGTGACCCTGGGAAAACTAAAAATAAGACAGGAGACTGACTCAATCTGAGAATGTGCACTAATATGCACATGCTTAAACATCTACCTATTACAAGGCCTGGGAAACAGGGAGCACTCCTCACACACACACACACACACACACACACACACACACACACACATCCACCCCTCCTCCCTTTACAGTAACTTCATGTAGTCGAATGTTGAAATTCTTTCCAGCGGAGGTCACCGTCTTTTTTCATCGATGAGGTATCACACATCAGCCTCTCGCTTGTAAAAACAGGTTTCTCAATACGGCCAAAGGCTAAACACCGTTCTGTAAACTGTTCCCTCAAAAAAAAAGAAAGAAAGAAAAAGACTTATCAACTATTAAAAATAGTTTGTGTATTCACCGAGTCTGGATACAGCTGCAGCGTCTCCAGGTTAAACAAGGTTACTCTCCTTGATTTAAAGTTACACATGGACACATTTAGCCGGTCGGAGGAAGGAGGAGGAGGAGGACAGAGTGACACGCTAATAGCTACTGTTGCTCTGTTTGATTATAAAACTTGTGGAAACACTGACTGTGACTGTGCGGAGTGCCTGGTTTCACCTTGGTCTGGTAGCCGCACACAAAAACAGTTTCTCACATTTGTTTTCTAAATCTTGAGCTAATCCTGTGCTGACCTTTTACATATGGGCGTAATCACAGTGTCACTCAGCAGCTCTGCAGGACGGAGCAGATGTTCAGCGCGAACGCATCATCGTGCTGCGCTCTCTCATGTTATGGACTGTGTCTAACGTGAAACACTGTACATTGGACATTTTCCGGCCTTGTGCCAAGACTAAATGTTCCAGTGTGACGTAGAGTAAAAGTGCATCTGTGGAGAGAACTACTGTACTGTAGGAGGCTGTACTGTAGTCTGAGGTGTCAGTGTCCTAAAGAGTCCTCGGAGTAACTTATACTTGTGAGTGTGAGTGATTCTGAGTGAGACAAAGGGATTTAAGATGCATTTGTTGGTGATGAGTCATTAAAAACAATGACTGATTTGATTAAGAAAGATTAAATGAGTTATTGAACAGTGCAAAATACATCTGTGTGCATGCTGTAAATAAAGTACCAGTCATCTAAAAATACAGGCAGGAATGCAGGATAATAGAAACCATCATATGCTTAACACAATGTGCACAATACAGGCATATACAAAAGTACTAGACTCATAATTTGAATTATAAGTCTTATACAAATATATATTAGTTCACATCATAGCTGAGTGTGGTTCAAAAGCACAGTGTGAGTGGTTTTAATTTATGTCAAACCACACTAAAACAAAAACAGAAAGAAAAAAAAAACAGCCAATTTTAACTGAGTGGACATTAATTTAACTTAATTTACTGTGGATCATTAAAACTTAAAGAGTCTTAAAGTGAAGTTAATGAGATGTAAACACTGTACAACCACTGTACAAACTGCTATGATGTCCTGCAGACAAGTACATGTTGTATTGTGAACCTCATCGTAACATTTCAAACGGGACTGATGGGTTTTCCTACTGGTCTGATGACCGTGAATGCATCGCTCATGCAGATAAAAGGTGGATGTGACGGTGGATCCACTGATGCACATGCACGTTTCCCCCTGATGCTCTTACATTGTAGGACTAAGTATCACTGCAGAGCAACAACAGATGACGAAGGAGCAGGTGATTGTATAAAGAAGCTGAGCTCACCGCATGGTGCAGGGTTACCTGCTAGACTAAATCCAGACTGGTGGTGCAGGTTTCTGACGGGCTGTTTGGTGGGGGAGGTGCGCGCCGAGGCCGAGGGGGTGCCACCGCGGGACATGGAGAACTCAGACACCGGGCCGTCGTACATTCCCCTGGGTACCGCCCTCAGGACGGCCAGCTGCAGGACAGAGGTGGAGGTTAGAAAAAGACACATAATGAGGTGTAGAAGCAGAAAGAAGAGGGTCAGAACTCAAGAGAGACGTCGTGGTGTTTGGTATCAAGACTCCACACCTGTTTAGCATTACATGGTTGTTTGTGTAATTGTTTGTGTCTGAATAATAGATGCATTTTTCAGAGAGCCAGGAACCAGCTCCAGATTTACACAACCACATAGACACACACAAAATACACACAAGGAAGTCAAGTTTTTTTACCGACTGGAGCAGAAAATCATACAAGGTAAGTAAGTACAGTATTAGCAGGTTTTAGAGTAAGTTGAAACCTCGGTGTGTGTGAGTCAGTGGAGGCTTTGAAGCTCTGTCAAGAGTTAAAACGACACACGTGTGTGTGGAGGAAGCCTGACAGTGATCGCTACCAAGATAAACAGCGCGTTGTTACTACAGCTCCATGTTCTCATCATCATCATCATCAGCAGCAGCAGCAGCAGCAGCAGCAGCAGCAGCAGCAGCAGCAGCAGCAGCAGATTAGGAAACTGTTGAACAATGACATTTCTGGAGCTATAAGAAAGATGGCAGAGCAGCGGCGTCTGCTTTCACTTTACGCCGCGATAAATGAGATGGTCAAACGGGGTCATTTTATATTTCTAATGAATTCTTAATCCTCTGGAGCGGCTTCACATCCCCTCTCATCTCTGTCTTTCTCATGAGGTTCAGACACTAAACAACGACCCAACAGCACTCTGGGTAATTTATAGGAATACTACTACTGTATGATGATCTTTTAAGTCTTTTTTTAGGTTTTGCAACAGCTGATCTGTTATTTGTCTGAGTTGTCTCTCAACAGTTTCTCCGTTTTATTGAAACTAGAGGAACAATAGAGTCTGTTTTCCTGCCAGCGGGGACATGAGCAGATTGATATCGCTTTTACGTCCGTGTGCTAAATATGACCAAAGCAATAAAGACGGGAACTTCCTGTCTTCACTCTCATGTTGCCAAACAAGCACTTACACTTTGGATTAAACAAACAAACCACAGCACATTAATTGTCGATCTTTGGGAGTCACTGGCACATGTTTTTTGTTTCGTTTAGTTACTTTTGGACGGAGCCAGGATCAGTTGTTTGCCCCCGTTTCCACAGAAATGAGCAAGAGGGTGGTATCAGGTCTAAATATTAACTCTGTGACGAATCAGTTGGAGGCATTAAGGAGTATTAACCCCTGTGGCCTCTCCTGTAATGAGGGCAACGTGCCGACGGAGCTTTGAGTCTTGCAAAAACCACATTTAATTTTAAGTATGGGGCTCATTTAAGCTGTGGACTCTGGTAACTCTCGTCCTCTGTGTGTGTGTGTGTGTGTGTGTGTGTGTGTGTGTGTGTGTGTGTGTGGTAGGTCTTTGAGGAAACTCATCCAGATCCAGACTCACTGTATCCTTTTTCAAACCATTGAAGACACAAAGCCACGACCACCCTGGCTGCGTGGTGGACCTCCGACGTTCAGCCGTCGCCCTTTGGCTGAGCTCGGCCTCCCCCACATCCCATCTCACCCCCACCGCCACCGCCTCCACCTCCACTCCCTCCTCTCCCTCCCTCTCTCTCCCATTCTCTCCATCATCTGTCACTTCTATCTCGGCCTAAACTCCCTCTGACTCCCTACTGTAACAGTCCAACAGATATTAACTCTTCCCTCACATCTTCCACTGTTTCCTCCTAATCTCTGTGAGTCACTGTGTGATTATCAGCAGCAGCAGCAGCAGCGACTGCGCTCTATCACATCGTTTTATCATCATTGGTTTTCATTTAGAGAACATCTTTGGTGCTGTTTCTTTGTCTTTGTGTGTTCAGCAGATTAAATAAAGCTGTACAGGTTGATTTGTTGACCTGTATGCTGTATATAAGCCTGGATTTACCTGCTTCCTGGCTTTAACTCGCTTGTAGGCGAAGTCAGGGTAGGGGGAGCAGGGGATGAAGCGTCCGACCCCGGAGGTGACGTGCAGGTTCCCGTCCTCCAGGACGATCTTCCCCTGACAGATCACCACCAGCGGAGCTCCACGCAGCTCCATGCCCTCGAAGACGTTGTACTCAGCAGCCTGGAGCACGGATGAGAGGAAAAGAACACACAAAATATGACACAACATAAAAGCTGTGAATGAATATGTTGACCACATGGCAGGAGCTACAATTAGTTATTCAACATGTAAAGAATGTGTAGAAAAAATCTGACAACCTGATGGAAAATAAACTTTAATCATCTATGTAGGTCTGTTTTGGTTGCTTCTTTTTCTCTACAGAGCTCCCCCTACAGTTTGCGAAGTGCATATTTTCACCGTTGTAAAAACTCACCGCTAACCCTCCTCCCTCCCCTCCTGGCCATGTGCATTTGTTTTCAACAAAGCCAGCGAGAAGACAATCTGTGTAGCCATGTCTACCGAGAAAGGTAACGTTAACCAGAGATTACGGATTACTGGTCGTGTTTGTGTCATAGTGCCGCAGTTCATGTTTCTCGCGAGACGAGATCTGGCCAGAGACACCGGGTCTGAGGCGCTGATCTTACAAGGTTGGTTTTCGGCCAAGGTGGACGACAGAGAGCCTCCATTCTCCCCATTACAAGTAATTTAACCATCACAATAACTCCGAAGCTGTTTAATTAAGGTAAAAATCTTACATAGTTCCTCTTTAATCCTGGCACTGAAGACGACCACTGTTGTTTTATACAGGGGAAGTATCTTTACGAGCCTTTTTTGGCTTCCAACCTCTCCAGCACAATGTATAAACGTTTTATTTTTCTCATTGTTTTTATATAAAGTGCAAATAACTCAATTCAACTTAACTCAAACCACAGGATGAGTCTGTGTCTGTTTCCTTAAATCATGAAGGAGGTGGAGGAAACAGGGTTCAGATGAAGTTTTCAGAGTAATGACCAGTTAATAATGGATGGAGGAGAGGAAGAAGACGACAACAGGAGGTTTCTCTCTCTCTCTCTCCATCCTTCATCACCTTGTTTCTAACACTCGTCAGTTCGACATGTACAAACACCTGCTGTGATCAAACTCATGTCTGACTCCTCTTCTCACTCTCTTCTCTTTGCTCTTTCCAGTTGTCTGTCTCCTCCATTTACTTCTCCTCCTCCTCCTCCTTCTCTTCCTCCTCCCTCTTTCTCTCTCTCTCTCTCTCTCTCTCCCTCACTCCTTCTTGCCTGATTTATGTAATCCCTCGCATTTTTTCAACCTTGCGCACTATTCATCCTCTTCCAATTTCCTCTCTGCCAACTTTCTTCCCTCGACATGTTTGTGATCTTGCGATGGTCCCCTCCCCTCATTCCATTGTTGCTTACTTCCTCTGCACACGGCCCTGTTTTCTCTGCTGCCGTCCAAATTCAGGCCAGAACAGGACATAACTAAGACTTACTGTAAGCCAAACATGATGTCATGACTTCGCTCAGAGTGTCTAAGGAAAGTGTTTGTGTGGTGCTGCCTGTTCTCGTGCATTTATGTGCATTTTTTTTACGTTGACCAGATGTGGGTGAGCTGATAAGAAATTAACAAAAAAAAAAACCCAAAGGAAACACCAAAAGTCCGTGTTATATTAACTAGTAGGCTACTGAGGAACGTACTGACCAACACACAGAGAGCTGGCAAACAGGCCGCTCCTGTTTGGCCTTGCATTTAAAGACAGACTTGTCCATTAAGGTGGATTTATGGGAGCTGGGAGCTGCCGCGCTCCAGTCTCCTGCTGCTCCTCCCTGTGTTGTATTTTTTTTTATATCTGCAGCAGGAAATGAAACGGTGACATCATTATGTAAGAAGCCACAGATCCTCAGTGGACGTACTCCACATTTGGAGAAGTTTTATTATTAGTCCTCTCTCTCCCTCTCCCTCTTTGCTCCTGCAGAGTGATGTCGTTTCTCTTCTACTTAAACCACCTCCATTCAGGAGTTCATCTAGATCCCCACACTTCATCTACGTACACTCAGTTGTTCAGTGAGTGCATTCCTCTGTCACTCGTGTGTTTCTAGAGGCAGGATCTGTGCTCGTCTGGTGAAACCTTAATTTCCTGCACACACACACTTCCTCTGCCGTCGTCGTCGAGTGTTTGGATCCTCTAAAAAACTCAGCGTGATGGTAGAAACAGGAAGGCAGTGGTTCGATGACTCTACAGGATTAAAATCTATCCGAAAAACAAGAAGAAGCAGCAAGTTTACAACTTCCATCAACCCTGTGGTGCTCTGGCCTGAATAAATAAAGGCTTGCATGTGTCCGGTCATCTCGTCTTAGAGCACAAAAAACATCTGTAATGGAATAATCCACATGTTTCTGCTGCAGTTTCACTTTCTACTGTTCAATATCTCAGTGATCACGTGACAACTGAGCAAAAACACCTCAGTTGTGTTCAAGTTGTGTTTTGAAAGTACTTAATTGTTGCCCTTTTTTTGGCTTTTAGGTTGCCTTTAACATCTGGCCAGGGACAATGGACGAAAACTAGCCTTGTTGGCTAACTCTGGCCCACTTACAGTTTTTCTTTTAACTCTGTTGATTAGTGGTGCACTGTCCCTATGAAAAAAACAAAAAAAAAACTAATAAACTAAAAAACTAGTTTTACATTGTTGATTAGTTTAATTTAACAGAGTCTGAGTCACATTGCTCAGATTTAAACATTATACATTAAAAAACTACATGAAAACAGTTTGAAAAGTGACTTTATAGTTGTTTTTTGTGATGTGCTCCATATCTTTACATGTAGTACATAACAGAGACCGGACACAGCAGGTGGATTTGTGTATTTTCACAGTGATATACTCTGTAATAGAAACAGCTGCCAACAGCTGCCAACAGCTCGTCTGTTACTCATGTTGTTAAACTGCAGCCGGTCCGACCGAGGTTTCCTATCATTAATAAATGAAAATTAGTCTTCCAGCTGTGATTCATGGTCGGACCCTAGAAAACCTCCAGGCCACAAGGCAAAAAAAACCTCAAATTACAACAGAATCCATCCCAGAGTGAAGTGGACGGTTGGTGATGGAGGGTGGAGAAGGAGGAGCTGGTTCTGATTCAGACCTCGGATCTGTTTCCCATGAACTAACATGTCTTCAGAGCTGCTTCTCTGCTAATGAGACGAGGAGCTGTCCAACCAGCCAGCAGTGTCCAGATGTTCCACGTCTCTTTCTCTCTCTTTCTCTCTTTCTCTCTCTGCGGAGCTTGTGCAAGAATTTGAAATATTGGTATTTACTGTAACATTATCCTGCGCGCGATGAATGAATGACATTCTTTAAAAACCAAAACCCTGCTCAAATATTAGTGAGCATATTTCACAAGATCTGTATAAATGGATGTGATATAGAGGAAGGAAATGCCTGTTGATTACAGAGCAGACTGATTCTCTGTGGGTTTGAACGGAGCTGGTGGAAAATGTTTCCATCACAGATCATGGGTCATTTTTTTTTTTTGATAAATCAGTGTATTTCATTTCAATAATCCTTTTTTTTTTCCCCAAAAATATGACTTAGAGCATCATCACTGAGGAGTTTCTTTTTTTTGGGAGGGGGATTTACAGTAGTGTGAAGCTTTACATTGAGAGCTGGTGGTCATGTGGTCAGTGCAGCGTGAGTCGCATTAGTAGTGAACGTCCACAGAGAGTTCATTTCCGTTCAGAGGAACTGAGAGCTCCCTGGAAGATGATCAAATATGCTCTCTCTCTCTCCCTCTCTCTCTCTCTCTCTCTCTCTCTTCCTCTCTCTATCTATCTCTCTCATGCACAGATGTAGAAAGTTCTCTCCTCCAACTCTTATATTCAGTCACATTTTTATCTGCACAAAACGCCGGTCTGATAACAGTATCAGAATCACTGATCAATACCACATGGATTATTACTGTATTATTATTATTATCCATCCATGCTGAATCAGAGTGACAGAGAAGTTGTGTTAAAGCTTCAATAAAAACTCAAGGAGGAAGTGACATGTAACCGTTCGTACCGAGTTGTGCGTCTTGGCGGTGATGGTGCGGATGGAGTCCGTGTCCCAGATGACCAGGTCGGCGTCGGAGCCCACGGCGATCCGGCCTTTACGAGGGTACAGGTTCAGGATCTTGGCGGCGTTGGTGCTGGTCACCGCCACGAACATGTTCTCATCCATCTTCCCCGTGGTCTGAGAGGAAGAAGAAGAAGAAGAGGGAGAAAGAGGAGAAGGAGAGATAAACTGAGTCTGTTGTTCAAGAGGAAATTCTCCGTCTTCATATTCTGTGATTTATTTTGTTAATTTGTCATTTATTTGTTCTTCATTTGTTCATCATGGCCGAGGTCAATGTCTAAATCACAGAAGCTGCAGGTAAAATGTGTCGTGCATTGTCAGCAGCACAGCGGTAGTGTTGTGCTGCTATGGCGACGCCCTGGACAACAAAGACTAGTAGAAACATATTTGTTTGGTACAAACATCATCACATCATCAGTTTTATGAGTGAAAATAAAACATAATAGTAAATAAAACCACAACATCTGAACATGTAATCGTAATATGATGTTTTCTGCAGATCATTGTGCAGCTCTTGGATCATAATTTTCAACTCAGATATGATGATTTTAAAGGAGTGGTCTCATTTTTTAAATTAATTTTATGCCAACATTAAAAGACACATACTGGTGACTTGGCGCCTGCAGCTTATGAGCGGCTGCTTTCAGTCTGGGTTTGGGTGCGATCATTTTCAAAATTCATGCCACCAGGAAACAGATTCAGTTTTATTTTATTTAAGACCATCCATATTTTCCAGTGAGCGCAGCACTCACAGCTGTCCACAGCTGCAGGCTCTGTGTCTGTCAGCACTGCACTGATGGAGTGATAACAAGAGACAAGTGAGAGAAAGAAAGAAAGGAAGAAAGAAAGGGGGCACTGTGCAGTGTCAGGGGGATGAAGGAGAGAACGACTGTGGAGAAGGAGAGGGAGAAGTAAAAGATAAAGCAAAGACAGAGACGGTGACAACGAGACAGTGAAATAAAGCCAGACAGAGGAGGGAGGGAGGGAGAGAGGGAAGGAGGGAGGGAAAGTAATGGCTGACAAGAGTCTGATAAAAGCAGGAAGACAGACAAGAACATCCTTAAAATAAAAACCACAGAGATGAGAGAGATGTGGATTTTACTGCAGCAGCTCAGACTGAGCATCAAAGAGCCGAGGCTGCGTCTGACAGTTTAAAGCAAAAAAAAAAGAAATTATGATTTTCCTCTGGGAAAAGTGGAGAAAGTGGTTGAAGATGAAAATAAAAAAGTCTAGAATAAGACTTCATGTTGTTTATTTGCTCCGTTTTTCTTCCAAAGTTTAATTAAAAAAAAGAAAATTTAAACTTGGAGAGAGAAGAAGCTGAACTCGAACTCACCACAGCTTTGTCCCAGATCAGAGTCATCCGCTCCTCGACTCCGTTCACACCCTCTGGGATCTGAGTGAAGTCGTCTTTGCCGATCGCCTTCTGGGCCACGCTGAAGGTGCAGTGAGCGCTGCCGGTCACGCTCAGGTCTCCACTGCAACACAACACAACACAACACAACACAACAGATCAGACGACAATCATAACTCAATCTGTGATGAAACATCCCTCCGCTGAGCGACACCACCGAGCGACGTCGGCCTGGGAGTGATGGAAGTGAGCGAGCGTGTCGGTCTGGTGCCAGAGTTTGTTCCTGCAGCACAAACCGTTACTAATGTTTCCACATCACGCTCTAACTCACTCACCGCTCGGCTGAGAAACTGCTGATTTATCAAAACTTCAGAGTTTTTTTTTTCTTTTTCTTTTTTTCCCCCTCTCTGAACTGAACAGCTCAGTGCATGGTTTAATTTTTCAACACAACACATGTCTGAAGTCAAACATGAGCTCATTTATGTTGGACTCCAGCTCTGTGGTTCATTAGACAAAGAGTCTGTTGTTTTTTTGGACGTTTATCTCTGACTCCTCTTCTTCTTCTGGCTGAAGGAGATGAAGAAATGCTAATTATCGCTGTAATGAAATTAGTCATGGTTTATTGTTGCTTGCATTGTAACCATGGAGCTAACTGCTAATCTTGTTAATCTCTCAGTCTCGGTAGAAGCTGAGGAAACGTTTCACATTCACGGACGGTAGTGTAGTGTAAGTGTCTGCACCTTGACAGCAGTGTGTTCAGATAGTCTGGGGTGGTGGGATCCGGGCTGAGAGGGGGGGATGTTACAAAAGACGCCGCCTTGGCCCAGTTCTTGCTCCAGTAATGCGTCCCATCGGTCCCCAGGCTGGCTGTGAGCGGCTCCCCAAACACAACATTTCCTGGGAAAGAATGAAAAAATAAAAGAGGTTAAAAACTCTGTTAAAAGTATCAAATGTAACGTCTATAAAACTTGATTTATGTCCGTGATTCTTGGCTTTGTCAAGACTGATTAATCCGTCAGATGTTTAATCTCAGTAAAAAAAGAAAAAAAAGCTTTCGGTCATAATCAGTGTTTGTTTTGCAGGTGGCGGCGACGTAGCTGGGACGACACTCTGAAAATAACAAACATGCCAATGAGCTCAGCCTCCACTTTGACTGTGTCACTTTGATCCCTGTCGCTAATGAACTGATGCAAACAGAGGGAGTCAGGACCTTCAAAGGCCTCGGAGGGTTTGTAGATGAATACAGGTCTGAGGTCAGAGCTGAAACAGTTTCCTGTATCCATGACGACCAGAGGGTGTTTCAAGTTCACTCCCGCTTGTGGCAGCTGAGCCACAGAAACTTAGACAAAGCAGAATATTCCTCCTCCCCCCACTGCAGCTTTTTACAGACTGAAAGTGAAGATGTGCAGTAAAATCATCATCTTCATCTCAGACTCTGTGTGTGTGTGTGTATGTGTGTGCAGTAAAAATGTGTGCAACATAAATGTTAAAGGACTCAGACAGAGGTGATGTAATGATGACATTTAAGTTCATATCTGATGTAGCTTACTTGTTGTTTCAAGATAAATGAGGAAAAACATTGAATTAACATCATATGTTTGTCTTGTTTTAATGAGAAACATGTGAATTAAAGACATTTTGGAGACGATACAAAGATCTTTACAACAAATGAACTCAAATAAAGATATTTACTTTATTCATCTGGGTTTATTTATCTCTTAACTATGGGTGGGTGGAGGGAGACAGGGAGACATGTTCTGAAAATAAACTGATTGATTGATTACATTATTGTCATTGCATGTGTCAAGAGAACAAGGCAACGAAATGTAGACTGCATCTGACCAGAGGTGCAAGAGCAGTAGATGAGAGTATATAAATATAAAGTGCATGAATTATATATAAATAAAAATACAGTATGCACAAAATGTGTAAAAATGGATGAATAAAGATATTGCTGAGAAAAAAAGAACTGTCTACTAATCTAATTTCTATTTTTCATGTTGTTATACATTTTGTTGTTCATTGGTCAGATGTTGGGAGAGAAATTGATTTCCATATAAAGGATGTTTCATGTTTTGGCGCTCTAGTGGTTCCAGTGTTTAGAGTTCATGTCCCATATGGGCTCAGGCTCTTGTACTAGAAGATCACCAGTTCGATTCCCAACAGGGATCATCTTTAACTGAGTGTCTGTCTGTTCCCTGACTCTGTCTTCACCGTCCTGTTTAATAAAAAGCCCCAGAAATTTCCAAAAAAGTATAAACGTGTCACATAGTTGTTTTTATACTGTATACCCTATGCGTGTGTGTGTGTGTGCTGATGAAGTGCTGTCTCTCTCTCTCTCTTATACACAGACTGGGTGTCATTAGGCAGTTGCAAGTTATTATATATAATGAAATATATATACATACACATAGTTCATATTAAATGATGATGATAATAATAATAATAATAATAATAATAATAATAATAATAATACATAAAATAAAGAAATAAAAAAACAACAACAACAATATTATATCTCTCTCTCTCACCTTTTTTCCGGGCCTGTGAGATGATGTCGGCGGCGCTCTTGCTCATGACCCGGGTCACGTAGAGAGGACAGTTGGTCTGGCTGGCGATGGTGATGGCACGAAACACGGCCTCGGCCTCCAGCTGCAGGACGGACAGACGGACAGGAAGTTGTGGTTGACGTGGAAATGTTTTTCACATTAAGACGTTTATTTCTTTTTTCTCCAATAAAAAAAAAACTTAAAATGTCTTCTTCAGCCACAGCAGTTGATGTCTTTTTGGAGCCGTGATATTGAAAATCATTCATTTTTTTAACCACATGACAAGTGGGAGCGTATAATTTTAACATTGACTGTGAGGTTAGTGATTCATTCAGCTCCACAGAGTCCCGCTGAAACAAACTGGAGGCAGGTCAAACACACAAAAGCACCATCGTCCATAATGTGTATTAAAAACCTCTGGAGCTCAGCACCAGGCTCTTTATTAAAATGTCAGTGAGCAAGAACAACAAACTGCTTTTTTTTGTAAGCAACGGTCCTAAAGCTGCCAGAAGAAAAGTGGAGCTCCGTCTCCAGATGTGGCGACCGTCTCTCTCTCTCTCCCTCTCTCTCTCTTTCTCTCTCCACATGTGTTTTCAAACTCGCAAGGTGACGCAAACTATGTTGATTATCGTGCTCTGGGTCCAATAACTGACAAATTAAAACCAAACAGGACACCACCAGACGCAGATGAAGCTCTCGTCCAACTCGACTCAACTTGGCTTCGGCTCAATTGAATTACGCTTTGCAGGCGTTTGATTCCTAAGGCTCCACTTTAACTTGAGCCGCTGCTGCATCATGACACTGTTGTGAGACTGTGGGACGACACACACACACACACACACACAGAGACACACACAGACACACAGACACACACACACACACAGAGACACACACAGAGGAAGGGTGGAAAGTCCCGGTCCGGTTACAGACTGAGAGCGGCTGACCTGAACCTTCACTTTGCTGTTTGTCACAGAAAAACATCAGCAGGAGAAACAACAACCCGACGACTCTAATGTGTCTGAAACCACATGTGAATAACAAGAAATGTGTGTGTGTGTGTGTGTGTGTGTGTGTGGAGTGACGTCTCATAGAGGACGGTGGATGCTTCTCCACTGGGCTGTTTGAATTTTCTTTAGTTATTCAGCAGGATGATTGAGATCAAAATCTAATTTGTATTGATTCAAAGCAAAATATGAGCTTCATGTTTATATCATCTACAATAACTGATGTCACATCCTCAGAAAACCACAGACATAAGACATTAAAGGTCCAGTGTGTAATATTTCTCAAGGTTTATTGGCAAAATCTGAATATATACTACCAACTAATATGTTTGTAGAAGTGTATAATCGCGATAAAATAAAATCCATTTGGTTTTCGTAGCCTTATAATTCTTCTTTTGTATATACATATAGCAAGGGTCTTGCCATAGATATATACTGACTAGATGCCGCCTTCTGCTTCTCAGCATACGTCAATAGCGCCGCCATCTTGGTCCGGGGTTTCTGACCATAGACATACATACGTCTGACAAGCAGTCAGACCCGGTCAGACCCTTGTAGAACAACTTTCAGTGTATTTATGCATGTAATAATAATAATAATAATGGATTACATTTATATAGCGCTTTTCTATTGTTACCCAATACCCAAAGCGCGTACAGCAACCATTATTCATTCATACCACATTCACACCGGTGGTGGTAAACTACGTGTGTAGCCACAGCTGCCCTGGGGCATGCTGACAGAAGCGTGGCTGCCATTTCGCGCCAAACGGCCCCTCCGACCACCACCATGATCATTCATACGCATTCACACGAGGCAAGTTGGGTTAGGTGTCTTGCCCAAGGACACTACGACAGAGACTGGGAGAGAGCGGGATTCGAACCGCCGACCCTCCGATCATTGGACGACCCGCTCTACCTCCTGAGCCACTGCCGCCCACCCATGTGGGTGTGTGTGTCTGAGTATGTAACTGTATGTTTAAAGGGGACATATTATGCTCATTTCTGCTTCTTGACATGGTACCTTGATGTCTAAAAGTAATGTTAGTAACATGCTTTGGTCAGAAAAACCAAAAGATTGAGCACAGCTGGGTTCTCTACACACCAGTTTCACAGCCCTGCTCTAAACGGTCGGTTTAGAACCTTAGCTCTGGTAGCTGAGGTAACCATGGTAACCATGGGAGCGAGGGCTTGAATAGACGAATTCGGAGAACGTTTTGTGTATGCCGCCATCTTGCGGCGGCGCCATTGCTGCGGTGACATGTGTCAGTCATAGTAAACTGATTCTCTATGACAGCATCATAAATAGGCTGCATTTGTGATGTTTAGTGCCCCCCAGTAACTGATTAAGGTATCTTACATGAATACCAATATTCATTTAGTAATTAATCATTTGTTTGAGCGATTAGCAGGAAAGATTAGAGTAACAGGGAGATAAGAGACTGTATCATAAACGATATAACATACCGGTACGTTATGCGTGCTGACGTTAGCAAGCCAGCAGCGGGATATTTAATCATGTGGACAGGCTACATGAATAAGATTATAAAAACAACAACAACTTTTGCTTTGTTTTAGATATTCAAGAATATTTTATTGACCAGCTGGCCTCCGATGATCAGAAAAAAACGTCAATTACAGGTCTCTGATTTATGGTCAAAATTACCTGAGCTCCGGATGGGTCGGACATATTTTACACCGGCTTTTAGACGACCATGATCACATCATATTGAAGGGATCAGTGAGACATTCACAGACTGTCCACACGATGTGAAGGTAACGGTGAGAAGGGAGGGTAGCCAGGTTGTACAGGTCAGCTGTGACTGCTGCTGCTGCTGCTGCTGCTGCTGACACGCTATACGTAACGTTACGGTCTAAACACGGACACTCCTCCTGAAGTAAGGGGCTGTGTTTTGCTGATATTAGAGCAGTCGAGGACGGCACATGTCCTCCCAGCCTTCCTGGACATGTTCGCAGAAGAGAAAGGGAAGAGAAAAGGTCCACTTGCATTCAAATGCCCGCTTCGCGCACAGAGCCAACAGCTGCCTGACTGTGAGTTGTCACCGCAGTAATGGCGGCCGTTCGATTTCCGGTGACGTCGCCGAATCAGTCTATATTCACATCACCCGGCTTGTGATGTAATAAGCCGGGTGAAATTAAAACGGCTTGTTAAGAGACACATTTTCTGACTATGGCAGTTTACAAAATGTTGACATAGTTGTCAAAACTTACGTTTAAGGGGTGAGGAGGCACTCCGGATACGCAAATACACATACTAAAGCAATGAAAAAGTGAGTTTTGCATAATATGTCCCCTTTAATACATTAAAAAAAATATTGTTGTATCATAAATATATGTCTGACATTTATAATAAACCAAACGGCTTGAAAATCGGTTGAATATTCAGTGACTTATGGTGATTTTAATGGTTGATAGACCTGCTGCCTCTGTTGACTAATGCGCTAAGTAGACACGGCTTCCCCCGACCCAAGATGGCGGCCGCGTTGACGTATCGTTCCAATGGACAGCAGCGTCAGAGGCGGCATCTATTTGTATATATCTATGGGGTTTTGCTTGCGCCGCCATGTTTGTACGGAATGGACAATCCAGCCAACCAGAGAGCACGTTTCAAGAGTTTCACATTCATAAATACTAAACAATAGAATTATTTAATAGATAAATAATATAATCAGAATGCTAGATGTCACTGTTTTCCCCTCATTTTACACACTGGACCTTTAAACTGAGGCTGCTGTGTTAAAACAAATCTATTATTTACTAGCAAGTCTTCAAACGTCTCTAATGGTCTTGATGCTGATGCATGCAGGTGTGTGTGTGTGTGTGTGTGTGTGTGTGTGTGTTGTACCTCCTCTGGTCGGCTCAGCACGTGTCCCTCTGGTCCAGTGATGCCCATCTGCAGCATACGGGCCTGCTCCTGTTACACACACACACATAAAGGACAGTCAGAGGTGTGATTGCTCAGTTGTTAAGGTAAAGTTTTAGAGACTCTTCACAACAATATTCAGGTTTCTGCTTCTTTGTGATTGTGCAACCAGCAGGTTTTATTAATCAGACCACACACACGTATATACGAGGATCATGGGAATCCATGAGGTCATTTTTCTTCTGAAAATATCTTTGTTTTTACGGTTTAAGGACATTTTTTGTCTTTTACAGTCGCTGCCTTCACTGTGGATAAGCAGGAAAAGACTCTTTCCAAACTTTCCAAAATGAACTTCAGCTTTAATAAATCACATAATGAGCTCCTCTCTGAGTCTGAAATGGCACATGAATGAGCTGCTTGGATTAGTAACTGTAGCTGAGCTCTTCTGACCAACTCATCTGCTGCTTTGTTTATTTGTGCTTCTTTTTTTAAGGAAATGTAAGAAAACCAAGAGCCACCGCTGGTTCTCCACTGGCCGACCATGTTTATTCCAATCAGAGGATATGAAGATGAAGAAGGAGGAGAAACAAACAGATGATGAAAAATGAAGAAATCAGCAGCAGCAGTTTCAGGATCAGATCGACATCACTGAGTTTGCTCCAAGTCCAGAAAATCAACTTGACAAAACAGTTCTTAACTACTGTACGACCTATAAAACCTTTAATACACGAAACGATCAACGAGCAGCTGGTTTGATCGGCTACCAGGTGAGATGATGTCACTTAAACTAAAACTAACTGTTCATCTGTAAAACCTAACGAGGCTTCGGCTGCTTCACGTTTCTCCTCAGAGAAAGCTGCACAGAAAACTGTTTGCATGACCATGACCTTAAAAAAAAGAAAACAGGCTCCTGAAAGACAAGTGAAATATTTTTTTAGGATCATAATTTCTCTGTTATTTCTCCCTCTACTGTCAGTGAGGGGGTTTCCTTTTTCTGCAAAGGAAAAAAATAAAAACTGTCAGTATCTTTCTAAGTGTTTTCTGAATGAATAAAACCCCTGAGAGGGTGAGGTGAAAAATATTTTGGGAAAATGAACTTGTCTTTCAGGGCTTCAAGTCAGATAATATAGACACAGGTGGAAAAAAAAAATGTATTGATGGTTTGTAACTATCAAGAAATTTTACATGGATTTCGATTTGTGCAGCTTTCAGCTTCTTAGTGGCCATAAAAGGAATCTCAGCTTTATGTGTTGTCATGTCTGTAAACCTACAAACTGCCCCCACAGCTCCTTTAAACTAAAGTCTGTGTCCTTTTTTGTGTTGTGCTATCACTTCACACATCAACACGACTTCTCCTCTGCACCAACGCTGACAACATTCATCACACACTCAGGTTTTAAAACAACAAGTCTCTGTCTGTGGTCGTCACATATCGTATCGTGGGGGTTTGGGACATTTTTGATCTGGATGCTGATGGAAATCAGACGCCCTCGAAGTCGTAGTTTAAGACCGGAGCTGAGGTTTGTGTGGTGACTCAGATCCAAAACACACACACACACACACACACACACACACAGTGACAGAGTCCAGGCCCGGTCTGGAGCTCTGACTAACTCCAACCCACTCAATCCACCGACTATTACATGTACGCTTCATTCACTCTCATTTGTCCACAGTGTAAATTACACACACACACACACACAGACAGACCAGCGTCCTGCATCAAACACACACACACACACACACACACACATACACTCCGCTCCCTCATCACCGACGGTGTGTTTAGTCTGTCGGTGCTGAGATGAGCTGTGATAAGACTTCCAACAGGCAGGTGAACTGAAGTGAACTTAGCAGAAATAAATAAATCACACTAAACTGAAACAGATGACAGATCTGGACCCGGGTCAAGTCATTACAGAGAGAGGGAGAGAGAGAGAGAGGGAGAGAGAGAGAGGGAGGGATGGATGTTTACGTCTGTAGGTTTTTATTGTTACCTCAGCGATGATCTCTCCGTTCTCAGCGTGGACCTGAGCGATGCCTCCTCTCTCAGCCAAGAAGGTGAAGACCTCGTAGAGCTGCAGAGGAAACACACACACACACACACAGAGAGAGAGAGAGAGAGAGAGAGAGAGAGAGAGAGAGAGAGAGAGAGAGAGAGAGAGAGAGAGAGAGGGGTTATATATTTAAAGAGTGTTTACACAAGAATCAGACGCTGCTCTTTAACCCCGGGGTTAAAACTTTAAAGACACGATTTTAAAAAGAAGCCCCACAATTTACATGAAGTCGACCACGACACGCTGCAATTACTGCGTGTGGGCCAAAGTGGAGCGAGGGTGGAGGGGCTGGGGGGTGGAGGGTAGAGGGGGGGGGGGGCAGAGGGGGCGGAGCTGCTGCTGCTGCTGCAGTTGTTGTTATGTTTTATGTTGCTGCGCCACAAACTGCATGACATCAGTTCTTCAAGCTGGACTATTTCAGTTTCCTCATGTGCTGCTCTGACCAACTGAATTATCCACAGCTGCATGAGAAACTCAGAGACAGAGAGAGACAGAGAGACAGAGAGAGAGAGAGAGAGAGAGAGAGACAGAGGCCTCAGACTCTGTTACAACCTGAACGTCACAGGACACGAGTTACATGAGGACAGTCCAGACAGAAAAAGAGACAAATGCTCAGTTGAGTTGATATTTTAAGTCCGAACTGTGAGTTATGGTGACTTCAAACCACAGATTATAATTTACTGTGTTTGGGTGTTTTTTGGGACTCAGAGCAAAAACCACTGACATTTATATACTGTATATATATTGCTCTTGCAGCTCAGAAGTTTATGAGCTCATGTGCAGCTCTCAATCGATTACTGTAGTTCAATAAAAATACAATACTCAATCTGTTTCCCCTACAGTGAAGTTTTGGTTTTGTTTCGTTACCTCACTGTTGCTCATCTGGTAGTAGTCCTTGTACGCCATGTAAACCTGGAAGGAGTTCACACCTGTAAAGACAAAACAACACGAGAGAAGAGAGACGATGAGAAAAACACTGAAAAGACCAAACAGGTTCATAATGTGAGAGACGAGAGCCTCGTCTTATCACAGCTGAACAATATTAAACTTTATTTTGACTTTTATTAATAATCGCTTGTGCAACTTGTGCAAATATTTATAGTTGGAACTCTCTCTGTCTGTTAAAAAAAACACATTTAACTTGAGTAAAATGAACTAGATTGTGGACCTTTGTCCTTGATGAGGGTGTCCAGCTCCTGCTTGACGCTGTCGTTCCAGTGGGTGACGTCCACGTGGAGCGAGTAGTCGCAGCAGGTCTTCTCGTCCGCCCACTGCCTCCACTGGTCGAAGGCCTCGATCAGGCTGCTGCCGGGGTCTGGGATCACGTGGTCGACTGGAGGAGGTGGAAGGAGGAAGGAGGAAGGAGGCAGAGAGAGGAAAGGAGAGGAGGATAGATAGATAGACAGGTGGGATGAAACAAACAGAGAGGAGGTGAGAAGAAGCTGGAGACGAGGTGATGTCAGGATGTGTCTGCCGGTGTTTCTACTGTTTATGTTACATAATGGTCTGTCTGAGGGAGCTCCTGCTGCGATCACACTCTTCTGAGGGACCAGCCCTGTCAGATGTCACACTGCATTTACAACAACTTTGCCTGGCTGCAGCAGGTCTCCTTGACAACAACAACAAAAATGTGGTTTATGTGGTCGCACCAAAGGGAAGAAGAGGAGGCTGTCCAGTCTAACCACGCAGGAACACGATAAACGAAATGTTTCCGACGGTATTTAGCTGAAGTTTCATGGGATGGTGTCACAATAACAAACCTTTCTGCTGAAACACAGATTTTAAAGGGACATTGCGTAATTTTTCCTGTTATCTATTCGACGAAAATCGATGATTTCATTCAAAAGTCTGTTTTTCATTAGTCAGTAATCACCCCCATCAACAAACTGAAGTGTTCCTTTCAGCTCTGAATTAGCCGTTCATATCATTCATATCTACATGGGGCGGGTAAGCTCGGTGCTGGCTGCCATGTGGTGTCGCCATGTTTTTACGTTCAGTGGCAGTGTGACGGTAGGAAACCACGGAAACTCAGCGGAGACACCGGAGCTGTCGACTCAGGTCGAGGTGGCGTCTGTGAAAAGTCACCGCGGTAACGCAGTAAGGACTGTGAGGACTGCATGTGAATGCTGCATTCAGGTGCAGTCGGAAAAACGGCCGTTGGAAACAGACCAGGTGTCATTTTAGTCACAGACGTTGAGAGAAAGCCGGTAAAATGTGGGTCCGGTAAACAATACGACATCGCCATGACAACATATTGTCACGTGTATTGTTTTGCCTCGTGCTGACGGACCACTTGTTTACATAGAGGCTTGTTTATGCCTTTATGCCTTGTCGTCCGTCTGCCGTCTGCCCAATTTAACGTGAATGCAGCATGAAAAATACGATTGAGTTGCTTGCGATATACAACCGCAACACTAGATGGGAGTAATTCCTACACAATGTACCTTTAACATCAAAGCAGCAGCAAATACAAATAAATAAAAGCATGCAGGCCTGCAGCAGGATGAAGGATTAAGTTCGAGTAACCCCCCCCCCCCTCGTTCATTCATACACAACAACAACAAATATCCCGCTCCGTCTTACTCAGCTGTATTAAAACTCGCCACCTGACTGTCGGCTTTAGCTCATTAAAGACGACTCAATCTGCTTATCTGCTCTCTGCGAGTCAACGGGATAAACAAAACACTGTTGTATCATCTGAACCGTTGATTTCAGTTCATATGCGACAACGACATCGCGTGTTGTTGTTTATCACAGACGTTCACTGTAAAGACACAGCAGCAGATGCACGGAGCCGCAAGCACAGAGCAGGTTTTTTTACTTTCACAACTCAACTGGAGAATAATCCCTGAATGAATGGAGCTCATGAATGGAGCTTATACAGTAACAGGCCTGTGCGTGTCTGTGTGTCTGTGTGTGTGTGTGATTGAACACAGACACACACACACAGACACAGACACAGACACACACACACTGGCAAACAAGCAGCAGGGTCGCAGCCCCAAAAGAAGTTAATGGTATTAAAGACACTGTGGTATCGACCAGCTGTTGGTGGCATCTCGTCTTTAAAATACATGCAGTGCCCAAACACACACACACACACACACACACACACACACACTGGCTCTGTTTCTATGGGAGTAGTGTTTCATTCCCCCGGTCCTACCCCTCCTCACACCCAGTCTTTTGTATGGTCCCTGTTGGAGAGCTGCCCAAAAACAGACCCAGTCCCGTCCCTCTCTCTCTTTTTTCCTCTGTTACAGTCTCTCCCCTCCCTCCTTTACCCTCTCCTTTCACACACCCGTCCTCGACCCCCTCCTCCCCTAACCAACACACACACAGCTCTCACAGCTCTCGTACCGATCATGGTCGTGCCCCCGGCGAGGGCGGCCTTCGATCCCTGAGCGAAGTCGTCCACGGTCGTGGTTCCGCGGTACGGCATCTGGAAGTGGGTGTGGATGTCGATGCCGCCGGGGATCACCATCTTCCCCTGGGCCTCGATGGTCTTCACACCCCCAGGTACGATCAGGTTGTCGCCGATCTGCCTGTCGGGGGGGAGAGACAAAGACAATGTCATCAGATGAAGATGAAGATGAAGAAAATAGACGAACAGAAGGAGGAGTCTGTCTGATGTGTTTCAAGATGATGGAAACATAAACAGTTCCTGACTTTACCTAACCCTAAGTCAGATAAGCCTGAAGCAGCAAACTGTCGCCATGTCAACACATCGACAGACAGACAGACAGACAGACAGACAGACAGACAGACAGACAGACAGACAGACAGACAGACAGACAGACAGACAGACAGAGTCTCTGTGCGTTTGCCAGCAGCCGACTGGTCCTGAGGCGTTCGGGTGTTTGTTATGCAACACCAGACTTTCTGTGGGTTCCTGACTGACTGAGGGGACAAAAGGCCTAAAACTGGAGTAACAGAGGACAGAGGAGGGAGGGGTGAGGACACAGAGAGTGAAGGACAGGACAGACTAATTCAAGGAGAGACATGTAGAGGGGGGACGGGGACAATCAAACTATCACTTAGAAGTGGACGTGACCTCCACAGAGAAAACAAGACCCAGTTTTTGTCAGAGTCAACAAAGAGGACTCTTGTGTGTTAAAGAGATAGTTCAACATTTTGGCAAATTGGTCCATTGCCATAATCTCTATAGTCATAGCAGTAGGTTTGTTACCTTTAATTGTCGGTGCAAGCTATTTTTAGAATGGCGGAGCAGAGCCGCGAGCTGCTCAGAGCTACGCTACGGAGGCTAATGGGATTTCTTGGTTTCCCTCATAAAACTCATCAAATACACAATCCAACAACTCCAAAACGCTCTGGTGGACAAGTTGTGACCTGCACATTCACCACGTTATGAGATAATAAAGGAACATTACGAGACTGAATAAATTCATGCAAAACCGCTGGTGTGCATTCCTGTCAGCGGCAGCTTTTCACCAAGCAGTCTCTGCATTTACCTCTAAAACAACTCTGTCTCGTAGCGTTCTGTTATTATCTCATAGCGTGGTGAATGTGCAGGTCACAACTTGTCCACCAGAGCGTTTTGGAGTTGTTGGATTGTGTATTTGATGAGTTTGATGAGGGAAACCAAGAAATCCCATTAGCCTCCGTAGCGTAGTTCTAAAAATAGCTTGCACCGACAATTAAAGTTAACGAACCTACTGCTATGACTATAGGGATTATGGCAGTGGGCCAATTTGCCAAAATGTTGAACTATCCCTTTAAAGTCAGTGTGTAGTTTCCTTATCTGTTGTGATGTTGTTGTTGTCTGATGTCTTGTTTGTCTTAATGCTGCTCTTTATGCCTTTTTAAATTGCCCCTTGGGGACAAATAAAGTGTTTGATTGATTGATTGTTTAGTTAAATTCTCATCATGATAAATCAATAATCCATCACCTTTATGATTCTTCAACCCGGGTTTTACTCTCCTCTTTAACTGTCCAGATGGAGTCAAGTCATTTCCACAGTCTGACCTTTTCCAACAAATTTTTTAATGAAACCATCAAAACGTCTTAACGTTCTGTGAACATGTTGTATCTCTCCCATGTTTTAATATAAAGCAGATTGGACATATGAGACACAGATTCACTGGACTAAAAACAATGGATGAGGAGCCAGAACCGAGGAACGAGAGCAGAAACGAGGGCAGTGGACGGAGGAGGAGGAGGAGGAGGAAGAGGAGGACTTACTTAATGACGCCATCTTCCATGTAGATGTCGGCGTGGAAGGACTGGTCATCGTTCACGATCCTCCCGCCTTTGATCAGAAGCCTGTCGCTCTGTGTGAGAGAGGGATTATGGGAAGAGGAGGAGGGGGAGAGAGGAAGGAGGGAGGGAAGGAGGGAGGGAGGAGAAGAGAAATGTTGGAATTCAGTGCAAAATTTCCTTCCAACAGTTTTTGGACCTTTCAAAGTCTCACGGGAGAAGGAGGAAGATCTGCGGCCAGATTATTTGTGCTCTGTGTTTTGTTGCACAACGTTGCACCAGAGACACAATATCCTTCACTTTCCACTCAGAGGAGACAAACAATATTTCATTCATTCGATCGTTCGCGCACCAGAGGAGACGGGGTATGTGCTCTATGTTTGTCACTTTTGTAAAAACCATGTAAACACACAGTTTAGATCCGGACCACACTCCCTCCCTCCCTCCCTCCCTCCCTCCCTCCCTCAACTCAGCTCAGCTCAGCTCTCCCTGTGGTCCAGTTCAGCAGCACAGACGTATATCTTGATATTCCTGTTAGATGAGCCTGTGGAATAATAAAGAGCCTGTTCCACAAAGGAGAATGTGCAGTAATGAGTTTTTTTGTTTGTTTTGTCTTTTTAGATCGACTTCATTTATTTAACCTACAGGAGAGAAGCTCCGCCTCCTTCTGATGAGCATGTTTAGAAACACTTGGACCTGGTGTGGCAGAGTGTGACTTAAAAAATTTAAACTAAGATATCATGATTGATTATTTCATGATGGTCCTGTATTCATTCAAATATTTTATGGTAGTGGTTTTGTGCATCATTTGAACCTCTTATATATACAGTTTTTTTTCTCTATTTAAATAATTTTTGTACATATTTTTGTTTTACGTACATATACTTTTGAATGTCTTTACTTCTTTACTTTCTTTACTTGTCCTGTACTTCCCCATGCTACTGTTACAAAGTGAATTTCCCACAAGTGGAATTGCATGAAAAACTGCTTTATGGCGGATGTTTACGTTTATCTGATCCTCATGGACATGCAACTTTAACCTTTTAACCTTAATTACATACACATTTACCCAACATATCTGTATTGAGGCAGAAACAGTATGTTATAAGAGCTGTGTCCAAGTGTTTTGAGTCTGAATGTATAAAACTATGTGTATCTGTTTGTGCATATAACAAAGTGTAAAAGTAACTCTTTGGAAAAAATTAGCAAGATATTGTTTTTTTTCTTGTAGTTTTCCAATATATCATCATCATCATCATCATATTATCACATCATCCTTCAGGATGTTTATGGTGTCACCGGATTCTTGCCTAACTCCGAAGCATTTCTCATTTTTTTAATGTTGACGTTGCAATGCCCCTTTTAAATAAATAATTACATTAATAAATACAATACACAGTCATTAACACATGATACTAAAACCGACCCAGTGCAGCAACATGTGAGAAACAGTGCAGTGAACATGACATCACCAGTGCACTCGTGGCTCTCAGGCATTCACGTTGTTATTGATTATTGATCGATTCTACAGCTTTAACCCGACCTGGACCTTCGTGGTGACGCCGGTGACATTTTACTGCTGAAGCTGCTGAAGCTGCTTCAACCGACTGATCGTGGATTAACATCTCAACCACATTATCCAGATTTTGTTACGCAACAACTCTCCGCTGTCTGGTGGATGTTATTTTCCCCTCCGTGTAATCCATTGATCCATTGAAACACAGACCACACATGCACTTGTGGTCTAATATTGATTATTGATCGTGTTTCATGCAGGCGATGATATTTTTAAATCCTCATGAGAAAAAATAAAATATGAAATAATTCTGAACATCCTGAACATCCCACACACAGGAACCCCTTCACCCCGCACATCTCGTCATGTGGTCTGATCAGGGCGTTGCCATGACGCCACACAGTCAGATATCAAGTCTGTTGCTGCTGCTGCACCGCGGACGGACTCTAGTAGCAGGCTGTTGTCATGGCGACGGGTCGACTGCAGGGAGAGAGACAAGAGGAGGAGGAGGAGGAGGAGGAGGAGGAGGAGAGACTGGGCTGTGGTGTGACTGATACAACCGGCTGGTGGACAGGGGCGGAGGCTGATGTGGATGTCGTTGGTGGGAAGATGATGAATGTCAGTTAATCAATCAATCAATCAATAACACTAACTGGTCAGAAATGATTGATCTCAAGCATGTCTGAGAGGTTGGAGACCTAGTTTAGAAAATTATTTGATTAACAAAACAGTTACTAATCAGTTTTTGTGTCAAGTGACTGTTGTCATTACATCAAACCAATCCAATCCAATCCAATCAATTGATCCACAAAAAAGAAAAGAAACAAATAATCCATTGTGAAACCGCACTTATATATATTCCGAGTGTGGGAAAAAACAGATTCCAGTTTCCTTAAAGACAAAATAAACCATGAAATGTCTTTTTCAGATTTTAGCCTTAATTGGTTAGTGTTAGAAACAATAATAATATTTAATCTCCCTCAGGATTCAGCTTCACTGTTTCCCATCAGCTCATATGTGGAGTCATTTACACTCTTGGCTTCAGACCCAGTGTTTCATCAGAGTAATGAGCTGCAGCCCCTCCCTCACTCATCCAAAAAAAACACAATAAACTTCTGTCTGCTGCAGAAATGACACACACACACACACACACACACACTGTGTATTGTATCTTTGATGCTGATGGAGGAGTCCATCCCAGGAACCACACCCTGAACAACACGACGTGACAGTCACAGTCATCACAACGTGGAGCACACGGCCCCAAAACTGTCGCTCATCAGCTCCAACAGTGGAAGGCTACATTTTGAAAATACACAATTCAGAAGTCTGAGCCCCTTTTCTTCAGACTTCTCTCCGAAGCCACGCCTCTAGAGCACAGCGACGTGCAATGCTTGTTCTTTTCTGCTGTAACGTTACTGCAGCTGTCTCATTGAATTTATATTAGCAAAGCTAACACAAGTTCTGGTTCTGGTGTTGTTTTTTCCGTATCGTAAATCGCATTCAAAATGATTGGATGGTGTTTTTACAGGACTGTCCGTTCCACAAGTGACAGACATTTTTCATTTTTGTGAAAATAGTTGCAATCGGGGCGTGTGGAGGATTTCAAGAAAATATGTATAAAAAAAAAATTCTCAAGGAAAAGATATTCTCCTCCCCGACCTGTAACTTCACCAGGATGTGAACACGTAAACTTCACCTTCAACATCATTAAAGTCCATGATGTCACTTCTGATTGCCTTTACGTTTCTGTTTGACTCCCTGGTCGTCGTAGGACAGTGGATCCACAGTCGGACCAGTTAACGAGCCTTTAGCAGCAGACATTATAAAACAATGGGTTGAATGGGCGGAGCCACATGAAGTGAATAATCACAGTTCACATATTAAAATTCATTAACTACCTGGACTAACAGTACTGAGCAGAAATGGCAATGGCAAACATTGTGATGAAACAATCAGATGATTAATTAATAAAAAATGAAAAAATGTGTCACCATCATTTGTTGTCATCTTTCTAATATTCTCTCTTTCTTATCAATGTCTCTGCCAAGGACTTGATCAAATGATCAATTAATCGTTCAGTCGTTCAGCTGCCACCGCTGTTTTGTCTCTGAACAACACCCCTGAACCTGAATATAATGAATTAACCAGTGAGCATGACGAAGCAGAAACCAGAGGATGTTCACTGTTTTTACTTTGGGGAAAGAAAAATGGCTGAAGAAGGGACATTTTATAGATTAAATCACTGAATTATTGATAAATACAAACAGGCGATGAAACCAGTCGCAGCCTTTTACAGTGATAATGGATCATAACTCAGCAGAACAGACCAGGAGAGAGTTTCTATCTGATTTATAACACTGCAGTGAGGGGTGTGTCCTCATGCATGGGTGAAGCTCGCTCTCTGTCTCACACACACACACACACACACACACACACACACACACACACACACACACACACACACACACACACTGCCCCAGTCTCAGTCTATACCAGCTACAGACCACAGTCATTCACTGATCAATAGCTTTCCATTTCCATTACAGCCCAGTAACTGTAGCTCTGCTGATTTGACTTTTCCTCACAGTGAACTCAGTAGTTTCCTCTGTGTTTGACGTTCAGAGGAAAAAACTCGACGTGGACGTTGAAAATGTTTCACATCCGCGACTCAGATCAAGATGTAGAAATAAAACGGAGCAGATTTTTCTGAACGGCAACAAACATTTTCCAAACTCTTCAGTGTGAAGTTGCTGCTGCTGCTGCTGCTGCTGCTGCTGGTGTTGGACCAGACCGAACACACTTCATCATCAACGCTGCTCAATCACACTTCATCAATTCTCCGTGCAGACGACATTTATCGGTTTTAACAGGAAGCCTCAAACTGTCACATTCACTGACACTCGGGACGTTTCAGCACCGCACTGCACTACAATATTTCATGGTAAATATAGTGCGTGACAGCTCATGAAGTCAGCGTGAGCCACAGGACTGAGTGCATCCAGACCAAATGTGATTCCTCAGCATTTCTACATGACGTCGACTTTTAATATGAGAGCGACATAAAGAGCGGATCTGCAGATTTTATTTTGTTCATGTAAACGTTGCTGTCGTGGAGACGATGGCTCCGACTCCTCTGATATTGTCGGAGTTAAAGCGTCTCTGTTATTATGTGGTTATGAGACTAAACCGCAGCATTTGTCACAACATTATCACCGACGACACGATGATCCACATAATGAACAGACACCACAGACGTAACGCTGCCGCAGTCCTGGATTTGGTTTATTGGCACTGAGTGGTGGCTGGTCTCAGATCAGACCACAAACTGATTCAAGATGGAGGATTCAGGTACGTATGACATCACAATGTGCAACTAAAGCAATACTTATAGATCCAATCGAAGCAACACTGGGTCACATGGGCTCACATACAACGTGTACACTGCCCAGATTAAAAGGAGAAACTAATAAGAAGTTATATGAGTGCTGGCTATCTGTGTTCTTTTCTTTAGTTTTGTCGCCATGCACCTATACCATGAACTTGAGACTTTTTGGAGTGAGCTCACTTTTTCTTTCAACTCGCTATAAAATGCTACAACTAGCTGCCTATTCTCAGTGTGTTGGCCATGGCAGAGGAAGGAGAAGAACAAGAATGTGACCAAAGAAGACGCTGACGGAGAAAGAGAAGAGGAGAGAGGAGCCGAGCGAGAGATCGGACCAAAGGAAATCCTGGACTGGTTGGTGAGAGCTCAGAGAACAAACTCTTGTATTTATGACATTACTGTAAGACGGTATTACACTCCAGGACTGTAGAGGGAGCCAGAGAGCAAAAAGAAAAGCAATTCCTCCACAGAAGGATTTTAAGCGTGTATTTAGACCTGTGGCTCGTTTGCTTTGCTCCGATTCAGGGGCTAAACCGATAGTAATTGTTGCATTTTTCTTTTGGGTCGTTTGTGTTCACACGGTAACGGTCACGATGTGCGAACCAACTGTTCTCTCATTGGTCAGAAATCTTAACCGGAAGGAGGAGGGGGAGGTTACCCAGGAAAAACAAAAACCATGGAATAATAGAGGTATGAATGGGCCTGAAAATTAAAACACGGCTTGGCCTGAACAGCGGTTGAAGCCCGGACCTGTCCTGATATACATGTAAGTCAATGGTAGGCCTATATGTGGTCGACCTGTCCTGATCCAAGTCAACTGTATATGTGGTCGACCGGAACTCGGTCAAAAAAATGGAAATGGAAACGAGCCCCGTCTAAGCGATCTCAGCCCACTTGGTTTACTCCGCATCCCAGTGCAATTGCTTTGCTCACATATGAACAAACAAACCGATCTTTGGGGTAAAACGCTCCCTGTTTCGGAACAACTGCTCCAAACGAGCCAGGTCTGAATACACTCCAAGTCTTGATAAGAAACAACAGCAAACATAATGTTCTACTGTTTTTACAGAGAATAACATCATCAGGGAAAGGGACAAACATTAGTTTTAGTTCTGTTCAAATAGCCGTGTCTTACATGTCAGATCAGATTTATAAAGCTTCTTTCATAACAAACTGGGACAAACCCAATAATGACTGACATAGTTTTCTGATATAAGCAGCTACAGTGGTGCAGGACGGACTGAAGAACCTCCACCTATCTATTTCTAACGACTGTCATTTAAATAACTTGCACACTAATTGTTCAGTTTCATCTTGCGCACATAAATTCAGGCCACAGAGATTCATATTAGCTTGGCATAGTGTACAAAATAATCCTGGATCCTGGATCAGAGCATTTACACAAGGCCTCAATGATGTTGATCCTGATCTGCTGTGACCTTCCAAGGTCAGTGACCATGTCCTTGTCTGTCACTCATGTCCCTGTTAAAACTGCCAAGTGCTGCATGAGCTATGTACAGTTTTATTGGTATTAATGGAGCCGTATAGATGTGTTCACTCAGACAGTGGAAAAGACTATGTGACCCTGAGCCTCGCCATAAACAGTCAATATGGTGATTATGTGTGTAGATAGAGTGGGACGGTGGTTAGCCCTGATGCTAACCTTAACAGTGCTGTTGAAATAGGACTAAAATGACATTTAATGAGTTTGTATAGGCTACAATACAAACTACTGAAGTGTCTATTTTTGTGCATTATGTCCATAAAGGTAATAAAACCTCCAATACAACAGAAACACAACTCTTCATAGGGCTGCCTAGCTTACATATAACTTTATCTTGATTTCCACAATTTTTGCTGTAGACAAATTGAGTATTTCCTTCTCGATTTGAGTTCACTCTTTACGGTCACGCTGGGTTGTGAATTCTCTGCCGTCATTATCACGCGGTTATTGTTGAATTATTTGCTCATTGTAGCTCGTCACAGTTCATTTCCTGTGCAGCAGAATATTAATTTTAAACTCAACATGAGCTGAGAGAACAAGTGTCAATATTGGATTTTATTTTGATGGTGCATTTGACATAGTATTTAGCTAGCTAACAACCAAGATAATAATCTATTACAATAGATTACAATCTAGCTACACTAAGCCTGTATTTACAGGATTTTGATCACCAGCCAATGTGGCCGGTAGGTTTCTTAAGTTACCAACCATTAATGTCCACTAGCCATTTTTTTCATTGGAAATAAGAGAAATCATAAATGTCCCATCCATCGCCACATGTTTCAAATTCTTCTCTTCTTTCTTTTCTTTTAAATTTGTTCCACTTGGCTCATCTCTTCATCACAGTAGTCCTCGTCTACCCAGGCAAACGCCATGTGCCACAGGCTGTGGCACATCGTGAAGTAAGTCCGTAGCCAATGTGCGTATGATACGTAACGTCATAGCGCGGTGTTCATGGGAAATGTAGTGTAGACACGGAGACTGACCAGGAACAGAGCTACTGGGAGAATGGCTCTCAACTTTAGGCTATACAGTTACCTCATTCAGCTTTTCAGTTTATATTGATTGTGAAATTTAACCCGGGTTGGCGGGTGTTAATTTAGAGCCCTGGTGAATGAATGCTATTTTATGCAGTGGCTGTTAGCCTCAATTTGCACCATTCAAATCCCATCTCTCCTATTTAGTTGCTAAAATGTAGCCCTTTAAAAGTAAACATAGGAGCTGATTAGGTTTAGTGTTAGGCTACTTAGCTGTGCCATTGCTAAAAACAAAACAAACAAAGCCACAAAGTCAAAATAAAGCTAGGCTAAACCAACAGAAAACAAATCAGAGTTGAACTCAGCTCTAAATTACATGGAAACAACACGTTAGCTTCTTTGGCTTCAACAACTAAACTTATCACTCTCATCCTCACTTCTATATTTTAACCTCATTACTGTGTGTGTGTGTGTGTGTGTGTGTGTGTGTGTGTGTGTGCGCGCACACAGATTAACTCTGACCTCTGACCTACACTTGGTCGCTGGCCACGGTGTTTTCCTGCTCTTCTTCAGGACAGTTGGAGGAGGATAATCGAACATTAACAACAAATCCTTCTAAAAGGTTAAACTAAATGTCAATAATCCAAAAGGATAAAATGGAAACTGGACGGTTTTTAGCGAACTGTGTGATTCAAGCTGCTTTACTCCTCTGAAGTCATTGGAAAAAGTAATTACCGGTAAGTCTTTTTTTTTTTTTTTTTTTTACCTCCCTAAACATCTTCTTTCTAGTGCTGACAGGCTCATCTGTGAGATTCCTGGCAGCAAAATAAAAGAGTAAAAGTTCGGTGGAGAAAAAAAATAATCTTGTCATTCAACTCTTAAAAAACAAAGCACCAAAAATAACGCACCTCTGGCAGCACAGGAAACTGTCATTTTCTGTTACACAGGCCAGCCGTGATCAAAAATAGACGGGCAGGATGTTGTTCTTGTACTACTACACCAATATCCACTGACAGCGTTTTTCCACATGCAGCAGACTGGAGGGAGGGAGCGGAGAGGAGCTCATAAAACTGGGATGCAGATGAATAATAACCGCTCCTCTGTGCTTAATAAGTGGGACTGGTCCTGGAAAAGTGTCAGGACGCTGGAGCGGAGTCGTCCACACTGGCTGTGACAGAGCCGCTGTGTGGGGGGGGAGTGGGAGTGGGAGTGGGAAGGCTGGAAGAGGAGGAGGAGGAGGAGAGTCATCGTGAATGTTCACCAGGGGTTGTTGCTGCAGCTCTGTTGCCTAGTGAACAAAAATATTTACTCTTCACCAAAAAAAAAAAAAAAAAACTGCATTGGATTTTCTTTTTTTTTTAACGTTCTGGAAAAGTGAAAACAATGAGACTTATCAATCTAAATTAATTGCAGAGGCTCCTGCCAGCTTCGCTCTTTAAAGGAATCTCGCTCGACTGGAATGTTGATCTTGTGATAGGTCGGAGCGAGGAGCGTAACCACGGCAACGAAGGGGGGAAGAAAAAAAACAACTACAGTCTGGATCTGATCGGGCGAGACAGGTTGAATTATAAACTCCTTCAGTCAAAGTGTCTGTTCGTGTGTGTGTGTGTGTGTGTGTGTGTGTGTGTGTGAGAGAGAGAGACTGTGTCAAATCACCAAACGGCGGTTGTGTTTTCCTGCCATCACGCTTGTGTACCGGTTGCCATGGTGACTCGCACAGCGTGTCATCACGGGCGGCCCTCGGGTTATTTTGTTTGCACTGGAGCCCACTCCATGCAGCAGCAGCAGCAGCAGCAGCCGCCCGCATGGCGACGGCCCAGTCTGCTGTGGCGGGGCCCGGTTCTGTGGTGCAGTGGTGGAGGGGGTTCGATTCCCCAGAGCCGAGCTGAGCCGAGCTGAGCCGAGCAGAGCTGAGCCACCGTCTGCTGGTCCCACCTCAGGCTCCGAGTCCAGCTGGAGGGGATTACTGATGACATGTACCAGCCTGGAACAACAGTGAGGCTGCTGCTGCTGCTGCTGCAGGGAGAGAGTCGGAGGGAAGAAGGACCACACCTAGAAATCTGACAGCGCCTCCATGGCTGAGAGCGCGAGACGTGAGGAAACAGCTGGAGCAACTGGACGAGCAGGGAAAGACAGAGGGAGAGTCTGGGCCTGTTAGGAACAGGTAGTTCTTATATCTTTCACATTTAAACTGATACCTTTAACATAGCTGTCTCTGGCCACTTCCAACAAACTTTCCATTAAAACAAATCTGTCACAAAGACCTACTGTTGGTAAGAAAATGTTAGTCGGCTAAAATGTCACGATAGTTTGTGACGTGATTCTGCAATTAATCTCTCATGTGTTGATTAGGGGTGTCAAAGTTAACGCCATAATAAAGCGTTAACGCAAATTACGTCAAATTTTTTTGACGCGCGATTAACGCACATACTATAAGACATCGACGCAGCAGTAATGTGTGGATGGTGAAGTAGAAACAAACCTCAGAAATTGATAAAGAAACAGGTTTTTGAACGACACGTTCAGCTTCTAAGTCCTGACGGATCGTCCTCTCCACAAGACCAAAGGTATTTGCATTTACTGTTGATGACGCAGGCAGTGTTTTAAGGTCGGCCCAGTTGCAATTTGGGCCCAAGTGCGGTGAATCGGTGGTGAATACAGTCGCTCTCGGGTTTGCACCAAAATGGCTGCACCAAGACCGTCCTGAAGGAGTCAAGCTCTGGTCCGATCCATTTGTTACGTGAACGAGGTCGGATCTCGATCTGCTCCAACTGCCTGGACTGTACGTAAACACGATGTACCACACGTCTTTTTCCAGTCAGTCGCCATGGAGACATGACACTCTGCCAGTGGTGCGGTCTGTTTGGACCAGATTGAAGACAAACGTGTGAACGCGAACCGTACGAGCCTTGGTCCACAACAGTATGTGTGAAAACACCCAGACCACCAGAGTACGTCGTGTCTAATATAACCTGCTGGCCAAGCACACAGCTGATACTAGTTTGTTACAGAGACACATGGACAACTGTCCAACCAGTCCACCTCAGAGGTCTCATTTGCATAAAGCAAACATATTTGTCCACTCTCATGTTGATTAGAGTATTAAACACTAAAATATAAAAAGCTACATTTAGAACAGATAAAAATGTGGGATTAATTTGCGATTAATCATGAGTTAACTGTGGAAATCATGCGAATAATTGCAATTAAATGGTAGTTTCGTGTCGTGTTTGAGCCTCCAACTGATTGCACATTCTTGGAAGTTGCAGACACTATGTATAACATCAATAACACTGTTTACAAATGTTTTTTCTTTATGTTTATCTGATCCTTCCTGGACAAACATTTGTGTTGTTTGTTTTTACTGTGATGTTGTAGGTTAGTTATAGGTACAAATGTTCTGAACCTGATTTATTTGTACGTATAAAACTGCATGTTCTTTATGCTGTGAGTGTTTTCATAAAAATGGACAAAATATCATTTTGCTCACATTTTCCCCAACGTATCACAATATATCATATCTTCACCCTCGTTCAGGATATGTATCATATCACCAACCTTAATATACTGAATATTTTAATTTGTTTTGCAGACATGCTTCAAACTATGTAAAAAAAAAAAAAATTCTGCGATGGGTTTTCCCACGCCTTTTTTTTACTTGGCTGGAAGTACATCTACTTTTACGTCCTCACTGAGTTGTCATGTTTAATCATGTTGAGTGTGTTTTGTGTATGAGCTAATGTTTGGAGCCAATATCATATGATTTATTAATGTGTTTTTGTTTGTTCATTGTCTGTTTAGCTGAGTTGTTGGCATAGTTAGCATCTTTTATAGATCTATGTTGATTATTCCAGTAGCTGACACAGTGTTTTCTCTTTCTTTAGCCCCGCCCCCTCCTGTCCCCAGGAGCTGACATGATTGGCTCTGTAGGTTTGTGACATATGAAACGCCGTCTGTCTGGATCTGTTTATATATAAACTATGTCTGATTGTTTATGATGATAAACAGGATGTTTGAACAAGGTTTACACGCTTGGTTTTCATCAGATAATTTGGAAAACAGTGGAGGTTTATGGGATAAAACAGGACCTGGTCACACAGATGACATTTATTAGAAGGAGGATCATTATTGTTGGATTTTACATGGGATCTGTTGAGGATAAGTAAGTGAAAATGAGTGCATGACGTGTTCTTATTCTTTAACTCATATCATTACATCAGTGCCTGTTTTTAATGCTATTTCTAGCCAATGACCATCCATCCAGGGTATTTGTATTGTGTAACTGTTTCTGTTATCATTGTCACTGGCAGCAACTATCTGAAGGCATTCACAGGAAGTGACTGCCAGCTGCTGAAGGTGGTGGAGCTCAGGCTTTAATTATTATCGTGTTGGGACGGTTTGGTTTGTTTCTGAGTGAAGCTGCCTTCGGTCGAAGGTAAATCTCCAAACTGACCACAGTCGTCACCGGTTGGTTGTAATAATTTAATTTATGGGAGGAGAAAGTGGACGATCGTGAGCTGATGTGTGAAAACTGAGCCGTGAAGTGAAGCCGCTACAACTTCACTCAAGTGAACACGTTGGATTAAAACTGGTCCTCGGAGATTTACAACAACCTCAGAAATGAAATATTTAACCTCAGTACCCAGATATCATTTATCTGGAGGCCATCGGGCTGCACACACACACACACACACAACTTGCTCCGCTCTGTGATTTCTAGCCTCAGTATCAAACTCAGAGGAGAAGCAGCAGACAGATCTTATCTCTGTGAGTCTGAAGCAGCGTTACGCTCTGATTTCTGTCTGTGGATGAGGGTGTTTTCATACAAATACTACGAAGACTTTGCAGTGAGTCTACTGTATGTCGATGCTCCAAAAATCCAAGCATAACATAAAACACATACACACACCCACTAGCTCTCTGTAGGAGGCTGGTAAAATTAAAATTCCCATCCCTCTATAATACCCTGGAATTTCTGGTTCACCTTTTTTTTTTTTTTACAGCAGAGACATGGCCTAGTTAAGGAGGACTGACATGAAGCGACTGAAACAGGAGCTCTTCCCCCACATCCACGCGGTACACAGAGGAGGAAAAAAACTGAATGTAGGTTAAATAGATTGAAAAGATCAATTCATCATCAATAAAGCTCTGAAATAATGTCACATGAGGCCATATTAGGTTTGTGCAGCGTCACCAGTGCAGGTTTTTAGTTGTGTGTTTTGTATTTTTTTTTTGGAGACAAGTGATGTGCAGCAGCAGCAGCAGCAGCTAAGGCCAAAACGAATCTCACAACAGGGAGAATAAAGTATTTTCTGGTCCTGATCCTGATCCTAAGCCCCCCCCACACCCTGCCCAACCTCTCGGTGTGATATCAGCTGAGAAGACGGAGAGACAAAGGCTTTTTTCCCACAGATGGGCAGCAACAAACACACCCCTGACTGCAGCCGGAGCTGCAACAATGAAAAACTGGAACGCAGGCATTTTGGACTCTCACACACACACACTGAGAAAGAGGGAGTGGAGGAGATTTCTCTGCAGTTGTAACACACACCACCACCACCCGGCTTTAGCTGCCTGTCTGTCCCTGTCTCTGTCTCTGTCTGTGATGTGTAGACACCACCGTCCTCCGCCCTCTCTGCTCCGTCAGGACTCTCAGTCTCTCTCTCCTGTGGTGATGCAGGGAAACATGGAGCTGGACCATTATGAGGCCGGTTCATCACAGCTCATCACTAATGGGCGTGTACCAAACCCCCCTCTCCCTCCCTTCCCCTACTCTTTCCCTCCCTTCCCTTCCCTTCCTCCACCCCACCCATCACCACCACACCACCCTCTCCCTCTCAGTCTCCTCTGCAGCAGCCTCCAACATGAGGGCCACACACTGCATGGAGGCCGGTTTTTAGCTGAATAAAATAAAAATAATCATCTGATGCATGAGAAATTAAAGTAAATTATTCAACAAGCATCACTCAACTGCTGTTCACTTATCAACCAGGGCTCAATCTAATCTAATCAGGCTGTAATAGACATTAGGGGATGATTTCAAGTGTGCTAGCCTACTACAAAAAAAAAAAAAAAAAAAAAATACACTGCGCGTTAAAAATGGCACGGAAAAAAAAGCTCCGTCACAATGAGGCCACTGTTCGATAGATTCCATATCAATGATCAATTAGGGCCAGAATCAGATCCATGACAGAGGGAGGAGGGCTCAACACATTCCTGTCAAAATGGCTAAAGCGTGATTTCAGTCGCTTCTGCTGAAAGAAAGAAAAAAAAAACATGGATGTGAGAAATAAATATAATATGATTGGTAATCTATCAAAGCCCCAGAGTGTGATCGATGAGTTTGAACTCAGATCAGCTCTGCAGAAGCCTCAGTTGGTTTTTTTAAGGGCGAGCAGCTCGACACGCGCACGGATCCTCAACAAAGAGGATGCAGGACACCTTTAAGAAAACGCCTTTATCTCCTGCTCCGGTGTCACTGCGCGGAGCCGACCGACGGCCGGCAGCAGCAGCAGCAGCGACGGAGCTTCATTGTGCGCATTTTTCCATCGCGGCTTCCTGCGGTGAAGTGTGTGTGACAATAGAAAACCAGACATTAACCCAACACACACACACACACACACACTGGGGTGTTCAGTGTCTCTGAGATTCAGATTCAGATTCATCGACGCGGTGTTTTTTTTTTTTTTTTTGGGAGGGGGAACAAAAAAAAATGCAGATTTGCAAACAGCAGCATCCAAAGAAGAAGTTCCTGCAGCCGCCGGAGCGTTAATAACATTTTTTCTTTTCTTTTCTTTTTTCTTTTCTACTCACTGTGATCTTTGGGATGTTCTTTTTTCCTTGATAAGACATGATGCTGTTTGTCTATCGGTTCCACCTTGAGATTTGAGGCTTTGTTGAAGCGCTTACTCCCTCTCTGAGACGATGCTGCAGCGGCCCTCGCCTGGATGGAGCTTCGGGGGGAATGGTCGCTCCTCTTGTCAGTGGCGCTGTGAAGTGGCTGAAGAGACGGAGGAGCTTTACAGGAGCGGCTCTGCTCCACTCAGCGGCCCCTCCCTCCCCTCAGTCAGTCACAGCCCCGCCGAGAGGGGAGGGGAGGGGAGGGAGTGGGGGCTCTCCTCTCCTCTCCTCTCCTCCGCTGGGGGGCGCAGTGGAGCAGTTCTAGCTGCAGCCTCCCCCCTTTCCTCCAGTTGTCTCTGCGTGACTGAGCTGCCTCACATATTTCCTCACACATACACAGCATAGATGGGATTTTTTAAAAATAGTAATAATAATCATCTCATTAATTGTCAAACTCATCAAGCTGAAGTGATCTGCGATAGAAAATCATTAACACGTGGTCACCATGGAGACTGAAACTGATCAGAGGAGGGAGGGGCAGTGATGATTGATTTATTGGATTAGACTTAGAGTATGAATGTATTTAAACATCATCACTCATATTCAACCTGCAGCACAAAGACACTGATACTAGCCAATAATAAACTGAGCTGTTGAATCAATAACTAATCAATATTATATTATAGAATGTACATCTGTACCCGTTATAAGCTGTGATTTTGTTTTTGTGAAAACAGAGGAGGGGGCAAAGTAAGATGGTGGAGCAGCTGTCACAGAGCCTGTCGACCACATTACACACATGTCTACCCGCCATGACACACACACACACACACACACACACCCTCTCTCTGCATGTCCCCACCCAGCCATGTGTCTCTATTGTTTGGACCTAAAGTGACCCCACACTCCCCCTTCTTCCTCTTCACCCCCCTCTCCTCTCTCCTCTCTCTCCTCAGCACTAATGCACTCGTGCACGTGTCTGGTGCAAAGTGCATGTGAACAGACTATCAGCTGAAATGCCACAGTCTGATAGTTCACATAGTTTTCAGAGACAAAAGTGAACGAACAAAAGAGTTTAAAGTTTAATGTTTAAAGATAAAAAATAATCCTCACGTGATCATAATCTCACTCTCTCTCGTTAAACACAGTTCACATCAACACGGATCAACTCTAACTGCAGAAACATGATAGTAAAGATGATTTCTTTCTCTGTTTTTAAAGGAAGAGTCTTTAGTTTTGTTCGTTGCCGTTTGTAAACACATCAACATTTAAACTGGGCCCCTCCTCTGGGGCTCAACTGGACACGCCCCCTCCCCTGCCCCTGTCAGCAGTTGTCAGGTCTGACCCATGTTCACATTGAACCCTTCTCCACTCCGGCCTTCAAAGTTTTCCTCTGAATATTTGCTACTACTATAACACCAAGACGATGAGTAGCAGCGCCGTCCGTTGCCGGTGAAGGTCGGGTACGGTCCTGATTCTCCAGGGCTTCATTCGAACTGTATTTCCGTTTCTTCTCTGGTAAGTGCAACGGGGTGGACCGGACTATGCGCAGACGTAACTGCCATGTTGCGTCAGTGCACTCCCTGTGACTCTGGCTGCAGTAGTTTGGGAGTGATGCAGTCATCTGCACTAATAAACTATTCATAACTCGGTGAAATTTTGTCCGTACAGTATGTAGCTATGACTTTAACTATTTGCATGATGTTACTATAAAGTTACTTTCACAGGAAAGTGCAAAATTAAAATTATTTGTGATTTTAAGTACCGGTTTGTATCATAACTGCATTTCTGGCGTTCACAACAAACCAAACCGTTTGAAAATCGGTCGAAACCTGAGCAACTTCTGGTTGTTTTAGTAGAACATGCACCATAGGCACCAGTCAGTGTAAGCTCTTTTCATATGCTTATAGCTGAGCTCTTTTTAAGAACTTTAAACTTTATCTATTTTCTTTTATTCTACTTTTTTTTTAAATTCTTCTTTGCTCCTGTTTTTAACTCTGATTTTTCTTTTGTTTTTATGCTGTTTTATGCTGTTCTTTTTAAATGTCTTTATGTAAAGCACATTGAGTTGCCTTGGTATGAAATGTGCTGCTATATAAATAAAGATGCCTTGCCTTGCCTTGCCTTGCCTAAGCATGGGTAAGTGTGTATCCACCTTTTCTAACGGCTCGACGGCGTCCAGTCTCTTTTTATACAAGCCCACAGCACCGCACGAACAACTTCACCTGCGCTCTGTCATTGGCTGGGGAAAACACACCACACCGACTCCCCGCCCCAGAAACGTCACAAATACACCAAAACATCAAAATACAGGCAGAGGAGGTGGAGGAGGTAGAGGAGGTGGAGGAGGTGGGGGGGGCGGCTCTGCAGACACAGTCACCACAACACATGAGTAGAAGCCCACTGGTGATGATTCAGCAGGATTTATGTTGTGTAAGTCTATATTTTGATTTCCAGGAAAATCCTACAGACTTTACCTTTAAATGTTTAAAAGTCAAAACAAACATTTCTACAAAATATCATTAAATTCTTCCATATTGATCACAGGATAAATACCACAACAACTACTACTGCTCCTCTTCCTCCTCCTACAACTATTCCTACTATCCATCTACAGTACGAATCCTACTTCTACTCCTACTTTACTTTTACTTTACTTTTCTCATCATCTCAACATTTCGACCTCAGCATCTCATGGTCAACATTTCTCTGTGATCAACATTTCTCTGTGATCACAGATCTCTCTATCTGTTGTGAGGAGATAAAACAGATGTTTTTATTAAAGCCTGTGTGTTTGTTGGAGGACGCTCGCTGCTCCTGCTCACTGACTTGTCCTTTCATGGCTTTCATGAGGGACGGAGGGAAGGATGACCTCAGCATTCCCATGGAGACAACAACATCAACAACACTTGAGGTTCGGTCCGGAGGCCTGTTGCTGCTGCTGCTGCTGCAGAGCTCATGGAGCAGCTGACTCTGACAGACAGATCAAGGATGCAGAAAAGAGCGTGGAGCAGCACAGTTTCTACCTCGGTGGCCTCACATTTAAAAGAGGAGTGACGAACTTTCACCAGCGTCCGACCTACAGTACACGCATCATGTGGAGGACTCGAACGCTAAAGGTCAAAGGAAAGATCTTTGCTGGAGTAAATAAAGGGAAACTCAGCAGTCTGGTCATATGGTACAAAGCTGCAGAATCACTTTAGCCTACATTTCCCATAATGCACCTCAACCACTCTCCTTGTTGCACTGGCGTTATAAACATAACACTTCACCTTTACTTTCTGTTATAATTATGAAGTCTCCAAACCCAACCTGGTGACATCACGATCACATCATCATCACGGTTGTTTTTCGCTCTCAATAAACAACTGACATCATCATATATTTAATAACTGGGCGTGAATCAGTGGGGTTGAGATGACGTCATTTATTTTGCACCTTTCATGTGTGTGTGTGTGTGTGTCCCACCCAACAACAAAGAGAAAAGGGGCAGCAGGGGTAGAAGTGGGTGGAGGAGGGGGGTGTTGGGTGCAGCCAGTCATCTGTCTGTGGCCCCTCCCCTCATTGAGCCCATTACAGCGGCTGATTGCTCTAATTAACTCACCAGACAGGAAAAAATAAAATCAAAAAAATCCCACTGACGACCATGATGATTAAACATGATCATTATTGTTCATCTGGAGTCACTGACTTTACTACAACAGACGTAAAAGAAGTAGATGAAGAAAAAACAGACATTAACCCATTAAGCACTGACAGACTGCAGCTTTTTACTGGGCTGTCGCTGTCAGACGTGATAAACAAGCAGCTTCTCCACCTGTCATTCAGTTTGCTGCATGTGGAGTCGGGGTGAACTAAATAATATCAAAGGAGTAAGCACGAACTGTCTCTACTGTCACTCTGATGTCCTCACAAAGTTTCTGCACAAGCCAAACACACACTCACACACACACACAGAGAGAGTCTAAGTCTTCTGCTGAATCATCTGTTACCTCCGGAGGTGCAATATTGCAGTTCAGCATCAGGCCACCAGGGGGAGTAGGAGGAGCTGGCTCTCTGCCACACTGAGGACATCCTCATTCATGCTCAGTGATAAAAAAAGAAAAGGGAAAACATAATGGACAGTGACAGTAAAGACTGTTACAGGCAGGACACTGGATCTATTGAGGATTCATCATAGAGGAGAGAAATTGTCAGGATGCAGATGCAGATGCAGACGGCCTGTGAGAGAGTCTGTTGTCTGGCACAGAATCAATAACAGCACAAAAAATCACCGACGCATAAATGATAAGGACGAACAGAGACATGGGAGGAAAAAAGAAAAAGAAAAAGAAAAAAGAAAAAAACTCTTTCCAAGGAAACTTTTCCTCGTTTCCACCATAGATAATTCATCAGTGTTCTCAGGTCTCCTGTGAGATAAGAGATCTGCCACCGCAGCAGCACCATTGCTCTGCTGCTGTTTCACCAACAATAACTTTGGTTTTCTTACACAACAGAACATTTAAAACCTTCATATGAACTCACTTTATCATTATTATTACTTATAATGTTCCTGTGCAAGCAAAACAAACAGTGTAGTTACAACAAACACAAACGCACGGTGAGCTCAGCTGCTGCTGGTTTCAGAGCAGAGCTGACGTCAGGCCGATAATAACTTTATAACTGTGCATCAATTAAATTTTATTGGATTCTGTTTGACTGTAATCTATGACCTCAGATAATTTCATCATGTCTGACTCCCTCCTGCTCCCTCACATTTGCACTTTACTGCCGCGGATCGATCTTTACACACTGACGATTTATTTCAACAAGGGAAGGATTTGAAAAGAAAAATAATTCTGCAGCGAAAATGAAGACGACAGACTTCAGGACAAATCATTTTGTTTTGTTCTAAATTCTGAGTTGCTGTGACATTAAGCTCACAACCAGGTTTGGTTTGCTTTTGAAAATGTCAAACCCCTGTGCTCCTCTCTGAAACATCAAAGCCCAGACTGTCCCTGAACTCCTCACACACACTCACACACACACACACACACACACACACACACACACACACACACACACACACACACACACACACACACACACACACACACATATAGTATGACTTCATCAAAACATGAAGCTGAGCTCACTGAGGAAACCGAAGATTTCTAGCAACAAGGAAGAAAAACACAGGTCTGAATAATAAATAATGAAAAAAGTGATGATGGTTTGATTCCACTGAGCTGCTTCAGCTTCAGGAAAATGACCGTGAGTTTCCATCCACTGCTGCTACACCAGGAATACATGTGAGTGCAGGAATGACCAGGAGAAGAGGAGGAAGAAGAAAGGAGAGATGAAATGATCCAGTCGAACTCGAATGGTGGAAAGTGATGTACAGAAATATGTAAATCTGGTATTTATGTTTGCTTCATGTGGTGATATCGCTCCACACAGAACTGCCGTTTTTTCATCCGTTGACGTTTTTCATCCTTTTCACGTTGTGATTATTTTGTCAGATGCTGTGATTGTGATCTCAGTTACAGTGCGAGTTGGTTTTTTCTTGCATTTTCAGTTTTCACAGGAAAAAAGAAAAGAAAAAAAAACTCATGCAGTGATTTTTGTTGGAGATTAAAATGAACAAACATGTCTGAGAATATGATTGAGTAGCTGAGAGCTGTTTCTCTGTAGAACCACAGAGTTTATTTTATGCTTTGTTGTTTTTACTTGGATGATATTATGTTGTGATTCATGATCACATTAAAATTGACTGTTCAGTCCCAATTTAGTCACATGCATCATGTACATCATTATATTCACTGAGTCATTGTCACCTCAAGTATTTCAAGAACTATTTGAGAAAAATGGAAAAAACTAAACAAAACAAAAACTGTAAATGTAAATCAACTTATAACTCCGTCATGAATTAAAGAGACAGGACAACTGGACTAAACTAAACTTCCTCCACTTGTTTCACCTGCACCACTTCTAAAAGCACCTCCTGAACAGAACCACCAACATATTTGGCTCACACATATCACAATAAAACTAAAAACAACCATACAGCACCCACCAATAAAAAGCTTTGCAACCACAGCAACCGACTGAAAACATCCTAATGATGGACCATAAAAGGATCTAAACAGCTGCTAATCATATCAGCTGTTCAGATCGCTTTGTCACTGATGCACATGTTTGTTTTTGTTTATTTACAGTAGATCAAATGCAGATTTTAAACACAAGTGTGTGTTAAACTATAAACTGGTTTGTACGGAGGTTTTACCGGAGCAACAGTTGTCTCACAGGAAACAGCAGCTCAGTGGTGTTGATACTTGAACGTGCATGTGGACGACACTTGTTGCATTTCATTGTCTCTGCAGCAGCAGCAGCAGCAGCAGCATCATGGCAGACACTCCTGTGGTTTCACTCCCACTGATCCCGAACTCAGCTCAGGCCCAGTGTTGTAGCGACGACAGGAGTGTGTGTTTGAGTTTTTTTCCATTCAGACTCTGGGTTAGAATTAGTGTTAGGATAACAGAGGAAACAGAGGAAGTTTATTTTTCTTTTGTTACAGGCTATTGTCTTAATAAACTGTCTGAATGTCCCCTGCAGTGTCGGACTCTAATAAAACAGATGATGAACGCTGGCTGCGGTTGGTCACTGTCTCATTGCTCGGCCATTTTAGTCAGAGTCACTGAGACATTATTTTACTTAGTTAACTCGATCCAGGGCTTTATCCTCCTGTTTAAGACGCTGTGTCTGTGTCTGTTCTGCAACACATTTAAATCCTCTCTTTAATTTGTTCAGGAAGCTTCACAGTCCATGTAGTGATGTGGCAGGATGACAGAGCCAATGCATGATGAAGATGAAGGACAGGTTGTATTAAGGTGTGGCCACAGCCTGACTGACAGCATCACTGAGGTAGTTGTGTTTGTGTTTATATCTATAGTGGTGGTGTCCATCTTTAAGAGCTCACTGCTCTTACTTTATTTTAATTATTCTATCACAGTCCAATCATGAACTCAGCTTCACAAACAGAAACAGCAGATCATTAAACAACCAGAGAGGAGTCAAACTAAGACACAGAGATGAGCAGCAGCTCTGTCACCTCCACATGCTGCATCATCAGGCTCAAGTTATAAAAAAAAAAGTATTGTTCTTACCTCCTCCTCTCCCAGGTTCTGCAGCACTTCTTTCCCACCGCCGGTTCTGATCTCGACCTGGGGCGACTCTCTCCCGCCGGAGCCTCGGTGTCTTCCCGCAGCGGAGCCTCCTGCACCGGGGGAGCTCCGGCTCCGGCCGCTGCCGCCGCTGTCACTCTCCTGCCCGGTCTCTCTCTTGGCGGTCCTCGGGGTGCGGGAGCCCCTCTGCCCGACGCTCAGGGCGTCAAAGTCGATGGTTTTGCTCTCAAACGCGCCCTCGACGCTGCAGAACAAGCCGCCGTACTTCTGCCGGGGGACCGGGTCTGCCGTGCCGGGCCGGGCCAGATAGACCGGCAGGTCGTCCGCTGCGTCCTGCTCCCAGTTCCCCCTGCGCTCTGCCATGCTGCTGCAGCCTGCACGAGTGACCGAGGGAGAAGACGGTGAAACTATAGTGCTGAAGTGGAGTGTGTCTGCTTGTGTGAGTGTGAGTGTGTGTGTGTCCTGCTGAGAGGAGCCGGGGAGACGCACAGACAGACAGGAGCTGGGTTAAAGCCAGAGGTGGCTGTGTGGCGGTGGTGGCGCCAGATGCAAAGGTAACATGTGTTTCTGAGTCATATATAAGAGTTTAATTAACTGGACTTCCGTTTCTCTGTATGTGTATGTGTATGTGTGTGTTGTTTAAATGAGAAGAGGTGGACACAGGTGAGTGGGTGGGTGTGGACGGAGCTGTTCCTTCAGCACCACTTAAGACGAGACGCCTCCACCCGCGCACTCTCCACTCAAACCAGACCAGACCAGACCAGACCTGCCTCCGGCGTCAAAGTTTAAAAAAGTAGGATAAAAGCTGGTGCTGGTGCTCCTCGGTGTGCGTGCGTGCGTGTGTGTGTGTGTGTGTGTGTGTGTGTGTGTGTGTGTGTGTGTGTGTGTGTGTGTGTGTCAGGGTCCTGTGTCTGCAGCGGCACCCCGGGGTGATCACTCTTCGCCAGCACAAATGAGACAGGACGGTGTCAGCACCGCGGGAGACGAGCAGCTTCGAGGCGGGAGGGTCTGAGAGTGAGAGGCCGCTGAGTCAGGGAGCTGCACGGGGGAATCAGGAGTCAGAGCCGTCACTCAGTCACCAGGAGGTGGAGGTGGTGGTGAGTGGGGGGGTTATGTAACGGCCACATATCAGCAAGTCTTTTCACAGGAGTAAGAGGAAAGGAACATGACGGGACACCTCCAGGTCCAGAGCCGGGCCACACAGTAGGTTTCCTCCTGGTCCAGCTCCATAAGATGCTAAACAACTTCCACATCTGGATGTATTCTGCAAAAACTCAAAATCTTTCCAAGAATATTTGTCATATTTCTAGTCAAAAACGAATCCCTTTCCACTTAAAATAAGACTCATCACCTAAACATGTACTTGTTTTTAGATAATTTCACTAGTTTCAAACTAATTTTCACTTGAAATAAGTAGAAAAATCTGCCAGTGAAAGCAAGATTTTTGTAAGAAAGAAAAACCTTTCTACTTATTTCAAGTAAAAGATATGCTTGGAAGAAGTAAAAAAAAAAGTGTCTCAAAACAAGCTACTTTTTATGTGATTTTACGTACAGTATAATGAGATTTGTTTCGACTAGAAATGACATTTTGACTAGAAATAAGACAAATATTCTTGGTAAGTTGGTGAGTTTTGTATCTCAAAGCTGGAGGATACTGTAACAGCTGGATTCTGCCCAGATGTGGAGATATATGGGCCAGACTTGTGCCTTACACTGGGTCAAAATTTAAGAGTTGTATTAAAGCTAAAGCCAGTCGGCCTATGAAGCGTCAGAAACGTTGCTGTTGATGAACAGTTGTTGAGTTGTGAACGCTGCACGGTCTGCTACAGACGACAGAAGAGGTGGAAATGTTTCATCGGGTGGATTAGAGAGAACATGTGGCTGCCTTCAAAGACCCCGGTCAAGTGTGTGTGTGTTGCACAGAGAGAGCACTCAGTCCACAGAGAGGACAAAGTCTCAAGGTCGGGGACTCTGTCGGCTGCAGTGGAGTCACACAGCTCCAGTCTCTAAGTCTAACGGGGGTGGGGAGTGGGGTTGAGGGGGCTGCATCACGCCAGGGTCCAGTGTTTTCCCCGCTGAGCCCCTGTGGAACAAAAACACAACAACAAACAAACTCATGCACGGCAACCTCACCGCTGCTGTCACCTCTGAGGTTTCTCTAAAAGTTACTGAAAACTTTTCAACACTGTGCTGCTGCAGCTTTGGAAACTTTCAGCAGAAGTTGGGAAAGAACAATGTGTCATACAGTATAATAACCGTGACCTGCACTTGTGTTTTTGTTGTTGATGTCTTGTCTCTAACAGCAGCAACAGACCAATGCAAACACACAAGAAGGAAAAAAGAACGACTGTGAGGAGGTCAAATCGGAGAAACTGGCTCAAAAACACGACCAGTTTCTCTGTTTCCTTCACATTCCTGACTGAGCACCACCGTCACAGCTCCTGTGGCTCCGTTGGCTCCAAGTGCCGCAGAGTTTTTCCACTCACATGAATGTGATTAAAGTGTCGAGGCCTGTGGAGATGATGCCAGACGAGACGTCCAAACTCAAAAGTTCAGATCAGTATCATCGGGACTTTTCCGAGGGGGTCAGTGTCCGGTTGCGTCCTCCGCTGCCGCCCCTCTGGTCTGTTGTTTGTGTGTTTATAGACGAAGAGGAAACCGCTGCGAGGAGGAGAGGAACCAAAGTGACAGCGTTTCTTTAGGTTTTCACCCAACAGCTTTGACAAGGATTAAACATCATGTGAAAGAACAAGGACAGCGCTGATGGGCCCAGTCACAGTGTTGGTGCTGCACTGTATCCCCCCACCCACCCCGCTGCTCCAGACTGACTGACTGGGAGGCAGCAGAGCCATCAGCTCTCTCTGTCTCTGTCTCTGCCTCTGTCTGGCTTTCAAAGTCGGTGATGATGTCATGATAGCTGCAGACCATAATGACACAAACAAACACATACACAGACAAAACAACACTCAATGAGTTGTTTTTTTTGTTTGTTGCGTTTGAGGCCAGAGAGAATTTGCAGCATCACTGTGAAATATCGAAGAAAAAAAAAATGAGTCAGTGATCGACTCGAGGTTTTCTGGCTTCGCAGTTCGCACCTCGTTAAGCTGTTTTGTTCTGGCAGCAGGAAGTTCCCCGACAGGAAGTTACTCCGACTTAATGAGGCTTTTAAAGCAATGACAGCAGCGCACACACAGACTATCCCCCCCATCCTCGTATTAAAAATGGATGTAAGGTAGGCCAGCTAGTAAAGTGACCCCCTCCTCCTCCTCCATAGGACAAGAGCTTTCATTTTGCCACCGGCTCCAGTTCATGTTCACTCAGGCATGATGGGATAACGGCAGAGAGGAGGACGCACGGAGGTTTTGGTAAATTCAAGCCTTGTGGTCTTCATGGATTTGGCACAAAAGGCCTCACGGCGAGCGAGACCTTTAAAGAAGTGGGTAAGTGGGCCACCGGTCCACAGACCAGTCAATAGGAGTTAATTCAAAACAGGGAAAAACATCCATGCACAGTGTGTGTGTGTGTGTGTGTGAGACAGGCACCATTCAGCTCACCATCATGTGCCAAACCTGGATCATAAAATCCCACAGTGAGATTATTTATATCCTGCATTAATGTTTAGTCTGACACGCACCAGTCTGCACTCACTCCTACACTATACTCTCTCTTTTTTTGTGGCATCTCTAGCAAAACAAATTTCATACTGTATATAGTATATATTTTTTAAGTGAAACTCAGACTATAAACTCCTCGACTGCAGAAACTCCCAGGATGAGAACGAAATAAAAACAAACTGAGGTCAAAGCAGGAGAAAAAGAGGGTGAAAGGTCACGACGGCTTCCAGATATTTGCACGTTGCACAAGTGTTGTTAAAATATTAGATTACGCAGCAAACCAGCGAGCTGCCACATGTCCTCCATGTTTTAATAGTGAGTGAGTGAGTGAGTGAGTGTTGCTGATGAGCAGAGCAGAGCAGAGCAGACTGGGCAGCTGCTTCCGCCCTGGTTGGTTTGGCTGCTGACCAGCTGCTGCTGAAATAAGGTTAAAGAGCCTCCGAGGATGAGCTGTGAGCTGTGTGCGCTGCAGTTGTGTTACTGTATCTCTCACTAACACTCGGTGGCACAGAGCTTTTTTTTTTTTTTTTGCACATTATCCATCGTGAGTCATGATTAAAGTGACGTTTAAAAAAAAAAATTAATAATTTTCTCAGCTCTGTCAGGCTGGTTTTAGCTGGAGTGGTGGCACCTCCAGTCGGGTTTCTGCAGAGGAAGCCGTTTCCATTAGCGCACAACAAATCTGTCATGAAGGATTTACACGTTCAGAAACAAAGGGAAATGTTGCAGAATGAAGGAAAATTGCAGGAAAAAATGCAAAGCTAACACATTTGCATCATGTAAAAGTTTTACTCTCAGTAGTAGCAGTGATCCACTCGGTGCACACTGACCTCTGAGAGTGACCTCTGTCTGTGTGGATGGATGGATGGATGGATGGATGGAGGGGAGGGAGGAGAAGCGCAGATAGAGGTGCTTTTATGACAGACATCCTTTGGCAGCGACGATCTGCTGCACAAAATCTGGCTCGACCTCTGTTCTCGTCTCGGCTTTGGCAAGGACGACCGTGACCGAAGTGAAAAGACAGACTGTTGTCCTGGACTGACTCTCTGCTCTGTGTCCGCCTGCCTGCCTGCCTGCCTGCCTGGCTGTAGAATTAAAAAAAAGAAAGAAAGAAAAAAAAGAGAAAGCACCATAATGTGGAAAAGCCCAAACAAGCCTGAGAGACTCTGCTACATGTAGAAAGCAAAGGGTTTTTTACATCTCATAATGAAGCAACACGTCTTCAGACTGAGGTTTTAGCAAATTCATAAAAAGCCTTTTACACAAAACACAGCAGTGGTGGAGAAACGTGAACAGTGCAGGACCTACAATGGCTACAGTGACTCTGGTGCTTCGGTCCATTGAATATGAACGACACATGTGCAGAGCTCATCAGATGGAGGAAGAACCCACAGCAGCTTCAGCTCAGAGCCCGTTTCCCTCTGACTGACCTCAACAGAGCAGCAGCTGATGACAAGACAGCGACACAGTCGATCAATAACAGTGAATATTGTTCAATTAAAACATGAATACTGCAGAAATAAGAGATAATAAGGATAAATGAGTTGAAAAATACGGATGACCTGGAGTTTCTGGCTCTGCATGTTTGAATTTACATATTTTTAACAGCTGCGTTCACTTAAGTCCAGAATAATCTCTCTTTTTTAAACATTTCAGATTTCAGCCAACATGGATAAAAAGACCTTATATTGATTTTAAAAAAAAACAGCTACCAAATGAGTCTCATAACAAACAGGACACAGATAATCACCTTATCTTAATAGGTTTAAACCACATCAACCAAAAAATGCATTCTGAAAATATAATCCTTTAAAAAGGAAATTGTATATATGATAAATACGTATATCTAAAATGTCTGCAGGTGCTGCAAAGTAGAGAGAAATGTCAGAAACAACCGAAACCTTCACCAAGCACCGAACCAACCTGTGACAAAGACGTGAAAAGACGACAATTTAACCTCCGAGGTCAAAGGCCATGATTTTCTTTTTTTTATTATTTTTACAGCATTGCTCCTTTTTTTTCCTGTTTATTTAATAATCTAGACGAAAGTAGTTGGAGGGGTTAAATTCTCACTGGAAGACAGACGGTAAAGATAAAAAAAATCCTCTGTGAAATAAAAACAGAAACAATATGTACATTACATTACATGATAATATAATTATAATTATATAATAATAATAATAACATCAACCGCCTGAAAAAATAACCGTTAAAAAGGAACATACAAGCGGGAAAAACAGGGGAAAGTGCATTTAAGGCAACTGCTTGTTAGCTGAGTTTGCACAAAAATAGTCTCAGTCCTTCCCCGTGGTGAGTTACAGTGAGGTGGAGTGAGTGGTGGTGACTGTCTGAGAGAGAGAGGCTGCTGATCTGGGATCAGAGCAGCAGGGTTGCTATGGTGTTGATGAAGATGATGATGATGGTGGTGGTGGTAGTGGTGATGGTGGTGGTGACAGATTCACCTGCTCAGGTTGGTAGGTGGAGGAACGAGCGCAGTCAGCTTGTAAATATTGCAGTGAGTGAGCTCGAAAGGAGAGAAGTGGAACAGGTGTCGTGTTGCGTTCACTTTCCTCTCTCCTCGTCTCATTTTTTTTGGGGGGGGCGGGGGTGGAGGAGGGAGGGGGAGGGGGGAAGTGGAGGCCGAGGTCGGAGGGACAGGAGAGTTTAGTAAAAGGTAACTGTTAGTATCAAAGACAGTTTAGTTAGTAAAAAACAGGGGGAGGAGGAGAGGTATGAGTGAAATGTCTTAATGTTTTTCTGTATTTTCAGTTGTTTGAAATCAACTGATGTTTCTTTTTTTTTGTTTTTATGTTTATGTTGTGGATGGTGAAGATTTGTTATGACGTAACTGTTAATTATCTGGAGTTTCATTCAACCAGACGTGATTTAAGATAATCTGTGGGGGTCTGAGATATTTACATGTTTTGCTTTTTAAAAGGTGGAGGATTGAAAGTTGGCTGAGGTGACACCAGCGCCCCCTGCTGGTCCACCACCACAGCAACACACACACAGACACACAGACACACACTCAGGGGAATGAATCCAGTGGAGTGTATGATAAGAGGGAGGGGAAAAAAGGGAGGAATGGGGGAGGCAAATATTCCATTATTCCACATTCATATTCCAACGATTTTCCAGTTATAATGTTCAAGGAGGTTAAAACGAATCTTCGCAGCCGTCACCACAATAAAACAGAGCAATTTACACTCTCGTCACGTCATTTATAAACTGCCAAGTACATCAACTGTTCAAGCTGCTTCAGAGAGGAAAAGTAAAATGAAACTATTCACAGTAAATTAAAATAACGGGGAGGGGAAGGGAGGGTAGCGACTACATGAAATAATCCAGACTCATGTACATATCAACAATGTAATATATTACAGTACAGAACAGGGATGTTTCCTCAGTGGAAATCTTGGGACACAGTATCTGGAGTTGTGGGAACTGTAAAAAAAAAAAAAAAAAAGAGAAGACAACCAGAGAGTAAAGCTCTTACAGTCTGCTGGCTCTGAGAAAACTGGAGATGCGGTTTTTGACAATCTGAAGGTTTTCTTTTCCTGTGGAGCTGGACCACAGAGTCAGTTCCCCTCTTTATCTTTTTGTTTCTCTTTCTTTTTTTTCCTCTTTTGTTTTGTTTTGTTTTGTTTTTGGTGTGTGTCCGGGAGAGGACGTGTCAACCTGAGTGTCCTGTGTCCGAACCTTCGTCAGTGGCCTGTGTACAGTTACACACAGTCACACACCAGTGTCTCTGTCTGCAGTAGTAGTGGAGCTCTGTCTCTGTCCAGGGTTTAATCTGGAGGGGATGAGGCCGCCGTCCGTGTGAGCAGCACCATCGTCCTGGCAACAGTGCGGGGCAGGCAGGTCAGCAGCCGGTCCAGACACCAGACAGTGTTCCTTAAATATATATAATCTGACCTGAGACCAGCACTGTCCAAAAAAACGGCCTCCGGGGCCCTGAGTTAGCTCGCTTTTGTCCAAAGAGACGCTGCTGCATTCGCGTGGAAAAAAAAAAAAAACGTCCCTTTTCAGGTTTGGAGCGTAAAGGAATGAAGAGAAAAAGAAGAAGAGGAAGAAGAAGAAGTAGAAGCTGTGGTCCGGTGGTTTGTTTGTCTGTTTATATTCCCACTGTGGCTGAACGGTGCTGTGTGACATATTATTACCCTGCATGGCAGAGAGAACATTTCCCAGGCTTTGGTTTGGATTTGTCAAAGCATGTGTTTGTGTGTGCATGTTTGTGTGTTTGCATCTGCATTGCATGCTTCTGTATATGCATGCGTGACAGTAAACTACATGTATGTACGTATATTTATGTGTGTGTGTGTGTGTGTGTGTGGGTCTTCCTAACTGTGTCGTTCTTGATTAGAGAAATGTTTCATGTCCAACACCGCTTTAAAAAAATATCCTCCTGAGAACCCCCTCACCAGTAAAAAAACAAAACAAAACAGGAGTAAAATCTGAAGTGTGAACATCCACGACAACATCCACCTTACACTGACGGCAGCCACCGCTACACACACTGATCCACGCTGGTCCAGAAAATAAATAACACTGTAGTCACAAACAAGATCTCCAAGCTGACACAGCACCTGAGAGACAGAGAGGGGGAGAGGGAGAGAGGGAGACACGGAGACAGAGACACAAAGACACAGAGGAGACGAGTCACAAAGAGTCACAGCGGGAAATCCAACATCACCTGAAGACTGTATAAGATACACATGTGGACCAAATTGTTGGTACCCTTCCGTGCAATCCAAGTGTCCTGAAGGGATATATAGTCCAGAGTTTACTCGAAACAACGTCATTTAGGTAAGTCTGGTCACGTCCGCGTATAGCGTGAACGAGCCCCAGGAAAATTCAATACAGGACTGTTTAGGCTGTAAAAATGTCCTAAATGACGTTGTTTTGAGTAAACTCTGGACTATATCCCTTCAGGACACTTGGATTGCAGCTGAAAGGCAGTGTGGAGGAATATTAAATGTTTTTTGTGTAGTTTTATGGACGTTTTTGTGTCGGGCGCTATTACTCTCATATAAAGTTTTCGTTGGACTATGAACCGGCCGGAATTTCATTTTTTGGTGAACTATTCCTTTAAGGGTGAGTATTGAAAATATTGGTTTGAACCGTGACTCCCAGTAAATGCTAACGTTGCTGCTCATCAGGGGGAAATCATTTTATCCGGTTTATTGGGTGATAATGTGTCAGTGTTGTTTCTGTAGCTTCTTGTTTTGTTCCCAAGTGGCTGAAAAAACTTTAAAACCATTTACAAACCTGGAAAACTTTGAATAACTAAAATAAAAACATGGATTAAAAAGAAAAATGAGTTAACACCTGAAGATGACAGAGAACAAACAGAGGGTGAAGTTGAGGGCATTGCTTTCTTTTCCAGATGTTTCAACCCATAAAAAAAACAACAACAGAAAAAATTCATGTAGAATGAGAAAAATGAAAAAAGAAAAACACACAGAGATGAAGAAGAAATCAGGAGGTTTGTAGAAAAGAGAAATCAGGAATGGAGGTTAAATCCAGGTGAAGCAGGTGAGTGTGTAGAGGAGCAGACCAGGGTCAAATCAGTTTAGCTATTGAAGACACCGCGCCACCTAGTGGTCACACTGTGTCACCAACGTACAGCTGAGTCTGAGACGATTAAACACAAGTTGGAACGAAACTTTCCTTTAGATTATGTAACAATGTAGAGTTTGTAGAATTGAAACTCTGCTCTTATTGGCTGATTCACATTATATTATTATATTATTTCTTTTATATTGATAAAATGAGCACATTACAAAGTAGATAAATAAAAACTCTTTGTTTAAATACTAGTAACTCCCCTCGCTGTTACTCTAAAGGTTATAAGTCTATATGAGAAGGAACTGTTACATAACACTGACCACATGTTGGAACGAATTCAGGCAGAGCAGCTTGAGTTTTCACAGTTTTTTTTTTTACTTTGGCAGCTGCAAAGAGCCGAAAGACTAAAAGCACTCGTTGTTTCAACAGGAAACTGTTTGACCGAGGTCCAGAAGAGAGACGGTGACGGTGGCTTGAGCTTTTCTACTCAGAGCCCACAGGAGGACTCACCTCTGCTACAGGACACGCCAAAGACCTCAAGGCCAAAGGATAAAGGCAAGAGAAAAGAAGAGGAACAGAAACAGAAACTGTGGAAAGAAAGAAAGAAAGAAAGAAAGAAAGAAAGAAAGAAAGAAAGAAAGAAAGAAAGAAAGAAAGAAAGACAGAGGTGGAGGAGGGAGACAGAAAGTGAGAGAGTTAGAGGAACAGTTGAGTTATGTTAGCAGCAGCAGCAGCAGCAGCAGAGACGGACACAGATTCACTGTGAAGAGAAACTGGACCTTTATCAATCAATAAATATTTCTGCGTTATGTCTTATCTCAAAGTAAAGTATCTTGATCTTGAAACACTTTTGGGATTTTTTTTAATATCAATTCCAGAGTTTTTATAGTGAAAATTTGTGTCAGATTTTTACACTAATGAATGTTTCTCTGTGACTTTTGTTGTCGTCTGTGGTTGTGATGTTTTACCTTCTCCTCCAGGTCTTTAATCTGCCTCCTCTGGATCTCCGTCTTGTCTTCAAGGTCACGGATTCTCTGCGAACGTTCAAACAGAAATCAGTCAGAACTGTTCGTCTCTGTGGTGTACAGTAGGTGTAGCTGTAGGTGATGGTGATGATGATGAAGACCTGGTGCGCCTGGTGCAGCAGCTCCATCCTCTCCTGGAGGATCTGGCAGTCGTACTCGCGACTCTTCCTCAGCATCTGCCTCCTGAGCTTCTCCACGGCCGTCCGCAGCTCGTCCTTCTGCAGCTCGTCCAGAGGTTCGCCGTACTTTATCACCTGGAGGGAAAACACATGGATCTCTTACATATGATACACAGATATGTTACACTCCTCTTATATCAGTTTTTTCATTAATCTGCTTTAATAATTTCAAACTCTTTCATCATGATAATTTACTAGAACCATGTGAAGGGTCATATAGACTGAGCCGTTCCACACTAACGGGATTTACATGATCACAAGACTGCATGTCAGAAGCAACTTAATAATCATTTTTCATGATGCGTTTCTTCACAATTTCTAAGCTGATGTCCTCCTCACTCCTCAGATTGTTTAAATGCAACTGTACTGGACTTTTATAAGAGGTTGACATTAAAAAAACACACAGAGACATTTAGTTTTTTGTGACATTAAAGGGGAACTATGCAAGTCTGGTCGCTTCTCCGCTGTGTTGCTAACCCTCCTCTCGGCCATGTGCATTTGTTTTCAACAAAGCCAGCGAGAAACCAATCCATGAAGCGGTGGATAATGTTATTTATTATATACGTGTTAAACAAGAGATTACGGGTTATGGGGCCGCGTTTATGTTGCGGTGCAGCAGAGACGAGAGCTGGGACACCGGGTCGGAGGCTCTGATCTTACAAGGTTGGTTTGAAGGCAGAGAGCCTCCATTCTCCCTGGAACAAGTTACAAGTCATTGATTTAACCAGCACTATTACTCCAAAGCTGTTTAATTAAGGTCAAAATGTAGCATAGTTATGGTGAAAATCCTGCATAGTTCCTCTTTAAGACTGTGATATAATAAGTGTAAGTGAGAGAACCTTGTCCTGCTGCAGGGCGTTGTATAACGTGGCTTCCAACTCCTGGATTTGCTGTTCGAAGAAAGAGGAGGCTGTTATTACCAATGATGTCACACACACACAAATGCATAAACACACACAAATTATCCAATTATACTGTACTAAGTAATTGCATTTACTCATCTTATTTCCTGGAAAGTTTAACCCAAACCCTACAGAAACAATTTCATGCCAAACCCTGAACCACAACCGGCTCATAATTCACATTTGAAATAGAGTTTTAACTTTAGAAATAAAGTCAAACATCAGCGACTGGTCCCCAGGCGGGACAAATTGTTGTGTCCATTATGTAAACATGTAAATGTACCATGTAGGCCTGGTCCAGGGCCTGTTTTCTGTAGTCCAGCTCTTCTTCTAGATATCCTTTCTGTTTACAGAACATCTCCTGCACAGATTTTACAGATTAAAATCATGTAGAAAATCTCTTTTTATATATTTTATTGTGTTTTCCTGTAGAAGACGGTTGTGACTCACCATCTCTATCTCCAGGTCCACCATCTTCTGGTGCAGAGCTGCCTCTGTCCCCTCGATCTGTTGGATCCACTAGAGGGCGACAAAGAGACACACGAGTCAGTGCTGCACAAACTCTCCTCTGTGTTGATTTCTTTCTTTTTTTTTTTATTGTCATCTGATTTGTTGTATGAAACCTACCTTTTCTGCAAGTGACAACACAGTGCTAGCCTGGATGATGGCCACTTGCTCTTCATTCCTTAAATTCTATTGAAAAACCCATAAAACACTGATTAATAAAGTGCATGTTTCAGCACCACATGAGGTGATGTGTTGAATTCATGTGAATTACCCCGTTGTCTCCCAGGATATCTAGTAGTTTGATGAGATCTGGTATGCACACATCCTGTGAGGAGAGCAGATTAACAATCACAGTTAGATATACTGAAAATCGTTCATTCTTAGTTTAGAAAAAAAAACTGTGGTGTGTTTCCTTTTGCATCAAATGGCAACATTTATGTTTTAACTGTACATTGTCCCTTTTAAATAAATTAAAAAATTGAATTGAATTTCTTGTTTACTATAAAAACCAAAATCATAAAAACTTTATGATCAATCCTAATCATTACCTTCACTCCCTCCTTCATACAGTAGATCTGCAGAGCACTGACTCCCTCAGAGAACGGATGCATCCTCAGGTGGTTGAACGGAGGAGATCTCCTCTCACGCTCCTGCAGCAACACACATGAACATTAAAACTCAAAGCCTCATCACGTCACAGTGTTTTTACTTACCGTATGTCATTTTACACAGTCCTCTTAATCTATCAGCATCATTCACCGACACTGGGATTCATATTAAAGGCTCCTCTTATTTTCAAGAATCCCATTCATTCATTTATTTATTTCTGTGATGACGATACCGTCTCACTAGGTGGTGCTATTTGCCTTTTTCAGACCAAACTGGACAAACTGCTGCTGCTTTTACTTGAAAATCTCCTCTGTGCTGACTAGGTGATAACTTAGAGCTTCACTGTTTTGTGTTTCATTCTGACATCAATCAATTCCTCATTTCACCGTCTGATTTCACTCTTTACACCTTTGTAGTTCTCATTCTTCTTGTCTCTAATAATTAAAGTTGCACAAGATTTGTTTACCGGTAGGTTTTAAAGAGGTTTCTGTCTGTGTTTGGAGATTCTGAAATCACTGTAGCTGGAAAATAGTTCAGACAAACTCACACTACCAACACATTTTGGCTAAATCCAATTTGGACACAAAAACAATACCAAGAAATAAGAGATTTAAACTGCCTGTTAAACTAAAAAATGGTTTTAGAACAAGCCTTGGAGTCTATGAAGTGACGTGTGCTGCTGGGATAGTAAAATGTTTTTATGGATCTCAGCACGGCACCAATAACTGGTCCAGGCTCAAGGTACTGGATCAACAACCTGACCACTTCATTGCTTTGGGAATGTGGTATAATCCTAGGTTTACCTCACAAATCTCATTTATTGGGATGTAAAAAATCTTGGAAGCTGCTTTGGGCAGATTGTGGCGTCTTCAGGATCTTATGATCTCACCTCCAGCTCCAGTATCCTGAACTCCAACAGCTCGTTCTGGTCTCTGGAGTCTTGTAGCTCCTGCTGCAGCCGGCTGTTCTCCGAGTCCATCTTATCCACCTGGACACAAACAACGAGCGGTGAATGAGCAGACAGGTCGAGGAAGTTGTTCACATGTTTATACAGTAGGTGTGCCTTCAGTTACACGGTTAGGTGTCATCAAACTGATAAATTCAATTGTGCATGGAGATTTTTCTTTGGTATCTCCTTTAAATAACAGTGAAAACAATGCAATAAATTTGCAACACTTGCGTTTCTTGGATTGTTCATTTTTAATGGTGCAGTCTACACTACCACAAACATTTGTTGAAATATTCTGATAGTCTAATTACTGGAAAACGATCTTAAAGTTCAGTCTGACCTTTTCTAAGAGCTCCTGATTCCTTCGTAAGAAGAGCTGCTTCTCCTCCACCCATTTGGAGTCCTGTAGAGACAGTAAAATGCTTTAAATCAAATATTTTTAATGTAAATAACAATATGATATAACACATGTTGTTCTCTCTCTCTCATTCATTCATTCACACACACAAAAGCCTTCATTCATGTGTGATGTACCTGTCCCTTCAGGGTCAGTTCCTTCTCCAAGTCCTCGATTTTGGCTTTATACCTGAGAACGTCTGCTTGGAGCTGCTCTTGAGCCTGAAACATGAGCAAAATACTGGTTTGAAATGTGATGTGTGTGTGTGTGTGTGTGTGCATCAAATCACATCTCATCCCCAAGACAGTCCGATTATTATTCTATTCTATGCAATATATACGAACTGGGAGCCCTTTGTGAGAAGCTGCTTTAAACTGAACTGTCAGTGAGCAAAGTTTTCAGCGACTTGACTTGAATGCAACTTTGTACATTTGTTTTTTATTTCCGAGTTGGAGTTTCAACAGTCAGGGGAGGGGAGGGGACAAAACAGCTGGGGACCACTGCACATGAGAACCCTCACCCTACTGATCATCATGAAGCTGTTCTAGTTAACACATAGCATGTAAAATCCATTTTCACTGAGAAGTTAAACAAGGTAAACCAAACCCCATGACCAGACTCACCAATTTCCTGAGCTGACCTGACTGTTTTTAAAATCGTGTTTTAGGATTAAAACTTTCAGTTTAGAGATAATCAAATTCTGTTTAACTCAATTTCTACAACTCTGTTTATGCCACATAACAATTCACTATTTCCCCTCTTCAACCTTCTGCTGACATGATTTAAAGAGGAGGGAAATTACCTAAATTACACTGTTAGAAGTTTGCTCTTTCATAGTAATATATGACTTTTAAGGAACTGAGGGTCAAAAACAGATGCATAACTTTATTTCATTCATTATTTCATCATATGACAACTGTTTGTGCATCTTGTGTAGCTCATATGACCATATTTTTATGTTGTTCTCTCATTTGCTCTTAAACTGATGATAATCGAGGTATAAACTGTCTTTTTGGGACAAAACTGAACGATCTTCTGACGTACCTTGGCCTCCATCTCAGCGTCCAGTATCCCTCCTTTCTGTTCCTGCAGCAGGGCGTAGGCTCGCTGTAAGGCCTGGTACTCCCTGGTCAGCTGACGGAAACGCAGCTCTGACTCCTCATTGGCTAGACCCTTGTTCAATACACACACACACACACACACACACACACACACACACACACACACACAGAGCAGGTTGAGGATAAAGGCAATGTTTGCATTGGGCCAATACAACAATATGTAAATGTGTTCACTATGATACTGACATCATCCAGGTCTTCATCAGGAGTAGCAGGAGTTCTGTCCATCCTGAACGAAGCCACTGAGGACGACTCCGAGTCCATCGACTCTTCATCGTACCCGAAAAACGTGTCGACGACGATGTGCCTCTGCAGAGATGAGGAGTTCAAAGACCTCAGGATTAAATTAATACAGCTTTATCCTCAGTGTTAGGTGCCCCAGGGTTTCCCCCTCTTTCCTTTCACGTTGTTGCATCAAACAAAAACACACACACAGACACACACACACCTCTGTGGCAGCATCATTATCTCACAGGGTTTTTGTTTCCACTCACTAACTTACATAACGACAAGATCTGGGTCTAGAAGTGATATAAATGTTCAGACTAAAGCTGCCATAGCAAACTGATCAAGTCTGATGCTGTTTCAATGCTAACATGAGCTATTACTAGATAGATAGATAGATAGATAGATAGATAGATAGATAGATAGATAGATAGATAGATAGATAGATAGATAGATAGATAGATAGATAGATGTTTTTATTGTCATTCAGACAAATAACGTTTGCCTCAGGCCATAATTAGACAAATAGATAAAAATACCATAATAACAATAATAACCAGGTTAGAACAAACAGTAGAAAAATATATAAATATGACATAAATACAAGTACACATGTAGATGTGTGGAATTGGTATAATAAATAAGGCACAAATCACTTCTTTAACTAGTGTTAGTTCAGTATAAGATGAAAAGCAATAAACATATTTAATTCTCTCTACCTTTATTGGCCTTGAACTTCTTTTATGTCTTTTCTTTCGTAGAAGTTTTTCACGATCCTGGAAAAAAAAGAAGACACAAAAAAAACACAAAATGAGACAAAAGACGACACAAAACTGCAAGAAAAGAAAAGCGATGAAGGCCAGCACACAACAATAAACTCCTTACTGCACACCGAAGAGCAGATGTTTGTCACGTTCTTCATCGTGAGTTTGTTCGTCATAAATAGGTCGAGGACTCGATGACAACTTCAATACATCATATGATTGAACATATAACACACAGATGCTGCCTTGAGTCATTACAGACACTGTTTGTTAATTCACTGGATTTAATTTAAAAAGTATGACGACGTGTGACGAAGCTTTACCCTTTGTGACCTTGTGTCATCATCATCATCATCATCGTCTGTGAATTCTTGAGTTTTGGTCCAAACCAGTTGTGTGCGGTGCCAGTCATTTTTGACTTTTGACCATAAGAAATATCTCTAGGTGTATGCCTACGTGGATATTGCATTCACAAGAACGTCAGGTCACTGTAACTTTGATATTTCGCTTTTCGAAACTATTACGTTCATTGTTAATATCAAATCTGAAGAATTTTGACTTTGAATGTCTAATTTCTAATTTGTACATTACTAAAAGCATCAAAAGTAAAAAAAAAAAAAAAGTTAATTTACACCAGAGAATATTCAAAAATATTAAATATGTAACATTAAACATACTCTTGTCAGTTCGTCGATCATGCTTTGTTGCTCCAGGACTTGCAGCTTGAGGAAGGCGATCTCCTGGTCGTCGTGAGCCTGGTCCAGGTCGTTAAGGGACTTGAGCTTCTTCAGCGGAGGATGGGAGCTGATCTTCTCCTTCTGCAGGAAGAAAAAACACAGAGAAAGTGAGAGATGAGTCATCTGTCAGTCAACTGTCTCTCTTACAAGATCAATATATGGTGTGTTGATGTGACTTGGTGCTGCCTGCTGACCATATCCAGGTTCTCCTTGACCAGGCTCTTGAGTTTCTCCTCCAGCTTCTGGATGGTCTGAGTCAGATCGTCGTTCCTCTTATTCATCAGTTTGTTCTTGTCCAGCAGAGGTTTGCACTGCTTCTCTGACTCTCGAACTCGCTTCAGCTGGTGGACAGAAAAAAACAAGGATATATTAAGAGCTGGAGGGAAGATGAATGACAGAAAGGAAAGAAGAGCAGGAGATCTTTGATCATCACACCAGTTCATTCCTCTCGTCGACCAGCAGTGAGTTGCGGTCCTCCAGTTTGCGTATAGTTGAGTTGAGTTCAGCGATGCGTCTCTGATTTCTCCTCAGGTCCTGAAATAAAAGAAAGAGACACATTTTCTCATTTCACTGACTCAACTAAGTACGAGGTAAAACATATTTATATAAAAGAAATAAAAAACAAAAGGTATAATACAAGCATGATCACAATTTAACCAATCAGTCAGTAATTATATTAGTTAATACCATGTCAATTAAATTAAGTACGAGTTAAGTTTTTCTAGGAACTGGCATGTTACAGGAGGTTGGTCTGAATTGAAGGGACAATGAAATTACCTTTCAGCATCTGATGCATATTAAATATAACTGGATAAATAACTAATCTGACTCATGAGTTGTCGCATTAGAAGTGGGTTGTGAGTCGACTCACTTCAATCGTGATAATAGATGTTTTTCTTCTTCTTTTTTCCCCCCCTTTACTCTTATGTTTGATCATGGGATCTCTAATCAATATGCTCACATTAACCATGAACTCATTAACAGTCATGGTTCAGCAGCCTCAGGGGACTCATGCTCCTGCTACAGGCGAATTTCAGAGCAGATGTGTTACGGTTGTAGGTTTTCAAAATATTCTGTTCTGTTCTGTTTTGATATTGTTCTCAATTAAAACAAGTAATAGTACGAAAAAGAAAACTCCAGAAGGACAATATGGACAAAATCACATGGAGTTCCTGCAACCATCTTTATCTATATCCTTGAATGACTAAGGTTGTAATTAATATATGTGATGGAAATTTGCCTCTCCAAATAAGAAGATCATTTGTGAACATGTGAACAGTTAAGCAAGTGGAAGATGAAATGATCTCCAAAAGGCATAAAGTTAAATATGAAACACTCTTTTGCAATATTTTAAGCAATATCAGTGTATTATTATTGTTTTCTATAGTGAAAAAGGGAAACAAAGCAGCAGCCTGCCCAGGGATGGGAAACCCAGGAGACTTGAGCTCTCAGATAACTTTGACCAAGGTATCAGACAAGATATTTACTATTCATACACTGTGATAGTTTCCAAAGGGGGGGTACTAGCTAACTATGCAGGGGGCCCAGACCTTTGCTGAGGGCCCTTTTCCTTTTCTGTCATTTTGAAAATGTTAAAAAATAAATAAATAAATAAATGTAAAGGGATTGTGTCATCTCTAACTTTAACTTTTGAAAATGTAAAAGATGTAAATAAATAAAAATGATATTGTGTTAAAATGCCTAAACTTTTGCATGCCACTGTATCTTAACTAAACATTCAGACTGCTCTTCCTCCTCCGTCCTTACTGGGCTGCCGCAGTGCTCGGCTCCGTCTCCGGCTCTGCCTGGGATCTCTCTTTTCGGGCTCCCCAGGCCGCACTCGGCCTCCTTAACGAGGAATAGCTGCTCGTCCAGTGCGTCCTTCTGCAGCTGCAGCTTCTGTAGGAAACCTGACGTCGACTCCAGCTCCTTCTCCAGAGAGAAGATGGTGCGGTCTTTAGATTTGATCTCATCCACCTGGATAGAAGGAAAAACACACAAATGAAACAAATGAAGAGGATATCTACCTATAATAACATTCTGACCATTATATTTAGTTTAGTCCGGTACCAGTCTGCGGATGTCCCTCTCACAGTCCCACTTGATCTTGGAGATCTGCTCCTGGTGCTGCTGGTGCTCCACCCGCAGGTCTCCGGCCTTCATCTTGTCGGCTTGGATCATGTTGCTCAGAGCCTCGTCGGTCTGTTTCTTACAGCTCTTCAGCTCGTGGATCTCCTGCAGGAGCTTCACTCTCTCCTGGTCGAAGAAGCGGCGCGCCTCCTCCTTCGCCTCCAGAGTCAGCGCCGTGCGCACCTGAAAGGAGACAGAGGTTTTGTTGATGTCTCTTGGGGTTTTTTGTTGTTTTGGGTGAAATGTGTCTGTTTTTTTGAGCTGTATACTCTGGATATTTTCCCCCTCACCTTCTCTCCGCTGCCGTCACGCATGGCGCTCAGTGCGGCTTTGAGCCTCTGGTTCTCCTGGTCTTTGATTTTGGCGTGGCGTGCCAGCTCCTGCTCGTGCTGCCGGGTCAGGTTTTCCCTGAGGGCCTGGAGCTCCTTTAGTTTTTCTTCATGCCACTTCGCCCGCTGCTCTGTCAACATGGCGGTGTGGCGGTGCTGCTCCTGCTCCCGCACCCGCTTCACCTCCTGCACCTTGTCGCGCTCCAGCTTGCTCACCTTGGAGAGGAAGAAGTTACATATCTAATATACTTCTATACAACATACAACATTAATTCTCAGGTTTAACCTATTTTTAGGTTCCATGTTTGGCTTCACATACACATTGGAGGTCGGTATAAGTTAAGTGAATACCATTTCCTATATTTATTGACATTTTTTCAATGCAACAAATAACTTATTCTTGGTAATGATACATAATACCTTTCATAATAATATTTCATAACAAAAAAAGATATGAAAATGCTGTTTGAAGTCCTGGATCACTAGCAAATGAATCATGTCATCACACTTTATTCAACCAGTTTATGAATAATTCTGTGTGTGTCTTTTCTATAAAGAGCACATTCCTTTCTTGCCTAGAATATCTTCATGTTTTCTCTAAACTATGACTTGTCCCAGGTTTCGCAGCTACGATGAAATACATCTAAATATTCCAGTATTGAGTTTGATACTCAAAGAATAGGCCATCTATGATTTATCAGACTCTATAGCACCTATAGCATAGAATATGTTTGCATATTCTATGCTATAAAACAGTTTTCTTGTCTGTATATAACATCTATTGCACGTCTGCCCGTCCTGGGTGAGCGATCCCTCCTCTGTTGCTCATCCTGAGGTTTCTCTAATATTTTCCCTGTTAAAAGGCTTTCCGGGAGTTTTTCCTCAGTCGATGTGAGGGTCTAAGGGCGAAGGATGTTGTAATGATGCCATGTAAAGCCCTTTGAGACAAACTGTTTGTAAAAATGGGCTATACAAATAAAATTGCCTTGCCTTGCCTTTTCAGGACTGATGTTGTATTATAATTATTTTTACGGATTAGTTTTAACCACAACACATGTTTCTTCTCAGCCCTGAGTAGTGTCGGAAATCTTTCTCTCTCGATTTACATTCTGCTCCTTTAACTTCCACAAATAAGTCACAATCCAAACATCAGAATGAACCCACGCAGACTTCTGTCATACTGTACGTGCTGTGATGTATGTTCACTGTCGTCCCGACCGTCACGTCGGTGGGAGCTCCGAGCCGTGACGGGAGGAAACACACCGAGACACGAGACAGCACCTCACAGTTCAGCTGTTCTCATAGATATGAGCTGAATTTCTGACCCTGTGGCCCGTTTCACATTAAAATGATTCATCCTGTGTTTGTTTTGTTTGTACAATAATCAAACCTCTTCACATGACATCAAAAATGAAAAATGCACTTTGCAGATTATTTGCACACTGAAACAGGACTCTCAGTTTGTCTGTAAACCCTTGAGAATCTAATGGACTCTGCATTTCGACAGTCCTCTGCACTCATAACAACCCATGAGTCAGGAAGTGCAGTGACATAAATCACAAGGGGGTGAGGGGGTGTCCCCCTGTGCATAAATTAAAATTAAAAACTAAATCGGAGTCAAAAATGTTTTTTTGTCCTCACAGTTTCGTAAAAGAAGGACACAATAATGTAAAACCTTTTCTGTACAATATGTTCTACATGTATAATCCAAAGTGCATATGGATGAAAATTAACAAGTCCATTGCAAACCTGGCTGTCACTGTAACTTCCACACAAGAGACATATGTCGGTGGTTGTACATTAATTTGTTTGGTAATGGGTGATCGTTTTCTGTACAAGACATATGCAGCTCATGTGGTGCTTTAACATTAACTGAACATGTGCCAGACAGCACATCCAAACACAACTATGTTATTTAAGGTTCTGTGTCATAACACCTCCGTGTTAAGGTCAAAGGGTTGAATGTTATGTTTCCAAATATGCACTGACTTGGTTTGACCAGTAATCTTTTAAATATCTGGGGCAGGGTCACGCTGTGATGTGTGTTACCTTGCATTTTTCTTGGTGTAGCTCGATCTGAATGTCAGTCAGCTTGGACCTGAGATCTTCGTTGGCTGCCTGCAGGGCAGAGATGAGCGCTTCGGGCTTCTCGCCCTTCGTTCGCCCCTTCTTGGCCATTGAGTCAAACACTATAAACAGGCTCTTCTCTCGCTTTCATTGAGACTTCACAGTAACTTTCCAAGGTGCTCCCACAGTTTCCAGGTCCTCCTCTTCCTCATTCTCCTGTCAGACAAAAGGGCTTCGGGGGTGGAGGAGAGACACAAAGAGAGACAATATGAGACGGAGCAGAGACACAAGGGTGACGATGTAACAGACTTTGTGTATGTGCGGCCTTCGCTTCCACGTGTATGTAAGTGTCTCTGTGAGCGGGGTGAGCTGAAAAGTGGTAATATTGGAGATTAGAGAAGATGGCGAGACAGAGATTACAGCCACATGTTGCTCCAAAGATTCACTGATGCACAGTGGTGTTTTCAGCTAAATGCAAAAGTCAGTGTAGTGTATTTTTTCACAAGAAATATTTTTAATTTATTCTATTTTATTTTAATTGCTACCTTTTACTATTTATTGTACCTTGTGTCTGCACCTGACACCACATCAAGCTCCTTGTGCTGTAAACTGACCTTTACTGCTCTTGGCAATTAAAACATTTCTGATTCTGATTCTAAAAAAAGTGAAACACACGACATCACAAACTGCGTAACAATATTTTTTAGATTCAATCCATTTTCTAGATTAAATCCTGTATTGCTCTGTCGTCTTCGGTTTCCAGGAACTTCTTGCGACACTGCGTCTCTGATATTAAGACAGACACAACACATGACATGCAGTAAAGTAACCTCACAGAAATAGTTAGTGACGCCATTCATCTGCTCTTTCATCAAAAAGACAACAGCTGTCATGCTTTTCCAGTTCAGGGCAGAACCACTGCGTGACCACCAGTTTTTAAGTTTTTAGTCTTACTCTAAAAACTCAATTGTCTAAATTGCATCATTATGTAATAACATTTTTGAGCCAAACCTAAAATCCCTCGGATACTTGGGACAATGACAACGTACAAACAAACAAGCTACTCCCTAGAAATACTTAGGGTCCTGATTTAGAACTACAAAGCAGATCAAGTTAAAAATGTTGTGTGATTCAACAGGGAGAGGCTTAAATCTGACTCCACGAAAACAAACACGCAGTGCAGTCGCAGTCGCAGTCAAGTTAACACAGAGCGACGTCCACAAATGAACATCTCAGCGGCCAGTGATCATTTCTGGAGAAGAAATGAGAAATAATCCTGATCATAATGGATGTGTAACACACCACAGGAGTGTTTTTTTTTGTGTGTGGGTAACAGATGGTTGTCTGGCTATGCAGAGCCAGTGGTACGTAATCCTTCCTGCAACACTATTTGCCTTTTTCTTCATGTGCTGTGTGAGGTCAGCTGAGAGCCAGCGACCTGCTGAGTGCCGCAGTCAGACATGATGCTTTCTAAAACAGGAGGGCTCAGACTGTGAGAAAAACACACTGAGTGCTTTTGATGGATGACGGTTTTAAATCCACAAATTCCCGCATTTTAGTAGCTGTGGGAGGAAACATTTTTTCATTAAAATCATTAAATTTTAATTAAAGGGATAGTTCAACATTTTGGCAAATTGGCCCATTGCCATAATCCCTGTAGTTTTAGGAGTAGGTTCATGACCTTTAATTATCAGTGCAAGCTATTTTTAGAATGGCGGAGCAGAGCCGCAAGCTGCTCAGAGCTACGCTACAGAGGCTAATGGGATTTCTTGGTTTCCCTCATCAAATATACAATCCAACAACTCCAAAATGCTCTGGTGAGCAAGTTGTGACCTGCACATTCACCACACTATGAGATAATAATGGAATAATATAAAATAGACACGTATCACATCATAATATTGTTTTATCTGTTGCTGTTTCTGACTGTCTCCCCTTTGTATATTTTAACATGCTCCTAAATGTGTTTTATGCAAACTGTTTGTTGCATTGTAAAAGGATAATTTCATCATTTGGGATAGACAATGAAATTATATATCTATCTAAGACTTAACCACTTGTGGAGGCTTCATCAGTCAAAATAGGAGTCAAAGGTTGTGATATATTTGTCAAGAAAAAATCATGAGATGTGTGAGCTTCGAGAATACATGTTACACACACACAAACAGTCCTACGTGCAGTACAGGTTTGAAGTCCATGCTGATTGTAAATATTAAATTAAATTAAATTATTTACAATTAATTATTTTAATTAAAAAATGCTGTTTGCTGCATTTAAAACCAGATGTCAGACGACCATATGGGAAGCAGTGCACATGTGGTTGGACCCGTACAGACAGTATCTGGGGTTTTTCCAAAAAGTTACTCAACTGTTAAGTTTTAGTAAGATCATTATTGATGGGTACACTTGTGATTACTCATCCACATGCGTATGAACGTGCACAGTACACCATCCCATCCCAGCGTGCGTCTCCACGGTGATTCAGGAGGAGCTGGATGGTGTCTATGATTATCTGGACGAGGAAATGACATAACGTTACTTAAAAGATTTCGAGATGCAGATTAGAGATGAGGCCGTCGTCACCATCACGTTTCGCCCACATGAGCTTTTAGACTGTGCGGTGTTACGACGGCCTCCTGAGTGCTGCTGCTGCTCTTCTTAACCACCACTGATGGAGGATGTAGAAAGAGACGCTGATGAGGAAGATCACACACTGCTGCAAATGTCAGAATATCACGTGAAGAAATGTGGGAAAAGTAACATGATTTGCCATGTAATAGAGTTTCAAACACTTATTACTGCAGTAGGTTGTGCACCGTCACAGGCCAACACTAATATTAACTACTGTATAACCGATTAGATTATCAATTTACTTATCCTGGGGTGTTTCCTCCACAGTGTTGTTGTATAACAAATTAACTTTATTGGTCATTATACACACTGACTGTACAATGAAATTCAGTGTGGTTGCCTCTCAAGGTGAAAACCACAGAATAGAATAAATAAAAAGTTAAAAAAAATAAAGCAGCATTATGGAAATCTATTCAAAAATAAATATAAATGAATACAAATTTCAAACATATGATGGAATCCGTTCCCTTTTCTCACCAAAACAAAACGGGGACTATTGCTATAATATCTCATTATCATTATGGATCTAATTTATTGTTCAAGGCGCGAAACACGTCATTGTCATAATCTGGTCTGTTACAGAGGTCATGTTTACATGAATATGAGTTGACCTCTGTTGTTGTAATTAGTAAGATGACAAATTAAAATGTCTTCTGTGAAAAAAGTGTTATGATAAAGAAAACACAACAGGAACAACTCAGTTGATCTCCCACAGACCCTCATCTCCACTGACATTATGAGCTCCTGTTTTACACATTTCTGTTGGTCTGTGTTGGTTTGTGTTTGTGCTTGTGTTACACAGAATGATCTTAATTTATTTTCTCTTTCAAGCCTTGCTGCAGTGGTGTTGGTACAGATGAAAAAAGGGCCGGTTATGACAGAAAATAGTTTTACCAGGATTTTAAAAAAATGTTTTAATGGGAAATTTTTAGGGAAAATGCTAAAATATTTTTTTCTGAAAGATTTTCATCTAAATTCTCTGCTGCGTTTTTCAGATTTAATACATCAAAAGACTGAGTAATTGAAAATAAAAAACAGATGATAAATAATGAGAAAAATAATCATTGATATGGAGAGTTAATAGGGGGAACAGACACATAGTAATTGATTTTTGTTTTGTTTTCCTTTTTCCTCACACCACAGGTTTGAACATTGATACATGACATGACGCTTACTGTGACACTTACAATAGAAAACTCTTGTTGGCACTGTGTCACCTTCTTTTGGACTATGACACATGCTCTTACATCATGTACATTACACTTCATCATGTCCCAGACAGGCTCTGTAGAAATCACCACATTTACATCAATAAGTAAATGTTTTACAATGAACCGATCAGTCTACATTACATTTTTATTTTAAGTTATATAACATGGTTATGGTACACGACAAAGATACTTCACTACTCTAAACCGTCTTTGGCTAAGGTTAGAGGTCAGGGGTGCATTGCATTGTGGAATACAGTACGCAATGTAGACTGGTCAGATGCATACTGGAGATATTTTCTGAATCAGTGCGACATCTGGGAATTTTTCTTCTGTTTGCATACTGCGTACTACATACTACATTTTGGCCAAATCAGTAGGCTACGTACTAGCATAGTACGCGGTTACGAATACAGCCAGTGTCACAGCATCAGCTCAACTGCTGTCAAGAGTTCATGCGCCCTCCTGCACCGGCTTGCCTGATGGCTGCAGTCACCTTAACAACCGCAACGGCCGTCGTTTCACTAATGAGTCGTATTTCTTGATCCTTAAAAGTTTCTTTAAGGACGCCTCGTTTACAAGTGACAGTCACATGTGTTTTCGCAGAACATTGTGACGTCACACAGCAAAGTTGACCTTTGACTATTTACACATAAAACATTGTTTATTCTGATTTGTGTTGTAATTAGCATACAAATTTAACAGTTGTGATCTATAACATGATTTCAGAGGTCAGTGACCTTTGATCTTTGAACACCAAATTCCGATTGACGGTCCTCCTGACTGTTGTTGGTGTGTCGAAAAAGATTATGTTTCTTTCTTTATGTTTATAAAATTGTAACAGAGTAAATAATTGTCGGATTTATCACAAATTTAATTAACCACAATAGTTGCAACCCTATTACGTTTTATGGTGCATTTAATTTTTGCTGTAAACTAGACAACAACATATAAACTAGTTGTAGTGAGTAGAAGTTAGTTTTGACAGGGACTTGAGGGGCGGAGATGTAGTGGTAGCGGCAGGTACAGTGGTGATGATGATGATGATGATTAACTGATGATTCATCTAAATTCATCTTGTCTATCTGAATAAACCATCATCATGCGAAGCCAACTACAGCTCACCATGGCTACTAAGACTGTATTAACCTACAAAGCTGCCACAGCAGCAGCAGCAGCAGCCAGTGTCCACTGTCCAGCAGGGGTGAGACTAAATATGAATTTACTGTGAGCCAAAGTCAATCTGATTACTGTCATAGTCAATTTTCAGACTGCACTGGAAAATAATCCTCAGTCCGGTCAAATAAACACAACACACCCGCACAGACCTCATGGAAAACACAGGGCCGTGCACTCGATGTGGCCTTGACTGTATTTAACCTATTTTGATATCCTTTTCTATTTTTACATTCATCACTCCCACTGTTTATCACTCTGCTCACTGAATATTGAATTTAGGATTCAGGTTAACTCCAGTGAGTTGTTGATGATGAACACTTATAATGGGAGGAATAATTCTCAAACCTTCTGTCTCTTGTTATTTCTGTGTCTGAGGGAACAGCCTTACTCAGCAGTCTTTCCCAAACGGCAGCCTGCACACGGGAAAAGCTTTAATATTTAAACAGCGGAAGTCTAAGTGGGAGATTTCTTCTTCTTCCTCTTTCAGCCACTGCTCCTTTAGAGCAAAGGCTTCCTTCTGTAAACACGTAAGAAACTATTCAATCTGGGCTTGACCAACCGAAGCATCTTTAGTCACACAGCTATTGACATTTTCCTCTTGTGGACACTGTGTCTCATTGACATGAATGTGCATTATTTTCCTCGTCTACAGTTTAGAAATAGCCTGCACAAAGCAGAGGTTGTGCTGCTCTAAATAAAAATGAGGAAATCTCCACAACACAATACACAAAAGAGACAATAAGGAATTCACAGCTTACAGACGACAAGAGCATAAGACAAGAACTCCTCATCAGTCTTGGGAGAATGATTTCAATCCCTTTACAGCTGGACGTGCTCACTCAAAAGACAACGACAATGTCACTCACAAAGAAGCAAAGTGGTTTTAGATACAGTGACACAATCTTAGTTGAGCATGAAGACAGACTGGTAAATTACAACCACGTAACTTGGCTACAAAAAACACAATCTGTCCGACATCCAACATCAACTGGAGACCCATGAGAAATAAGAAATCGAATTGGAAGAACAAGAAAGAAAACACCACTACCTGCCACGCCGCTCTGTAGCTGTCGAAAGCCCCAGCTCCCACCAGCCTCTCTGATCCGACGAGAAATGGCACCATCCGACAAAACTGAGGACCATTTTATACGGACGAGATCTCTGGGTCTGACACAACTTCATGAAATTGCTCCTGTCATGCCAGAGCAGGATTTAAAGAACTGGATCTTGCAAAAGCTGTTTACAGTATTCCTCTAAGAACTAGTGAGCAAGTCAAGCAGCTTACGCACCCATTCACACTGTCACACTGTGAATTACGATTGAAACTAGAAAGACTTAGATGCTTCATTTGAAATGGCATCACCTCAACAATATGTCTACATTAAGTTAGCGGTGCATAACGCCAATGATATAGGGGAAAATGGAAAGGGAATGTATATTGTCTGTGTGTAACCAGAGATTCCCTATGATGGACCATACAGTGTCTTTATAGCTTGGTAGTACTGTGGTAAGTAACCAAGTTAGCTGGAGATGCTGTAGATATCATCTGCCAGAGCTCAATGCTTTTTCTCATGTTGCACACAAACAGCCAATTAGATATAATTTTTTACATTTGTGTTTTTCTAGTTACATTCAGCAACACTGACCCAAAAACATTCTGCTCACTGGTTTATGTGGAAAAACATAAAAGGGGCAAAGAGGCAAATTGGGGGATGGTTATGCACAGCGACATTAGCATGGATTTGGAGCAGTGTTATGGTCAACCTAACAGCAGTTTGTATAATGTTAAAGCTTTTTATATGAAACACAGTGTTTCAAATCTTTGTTTATCAAACAAACAAAAAAAATATTGGTTTGTAAAGCTTGGACACTAAAAGAGACACATGCAGTCAAGCTTCTTTGCTTTTAACAGTAGAGCACCACTTGCATAAGGTGAGGGCACCAATAGATGACTGTGAGTAACTGTATGAATGTTTTTTTTTGTTTTTTTAAGGGGATTGTGCTGTTGGCAGGAGGAAATGGATACAGTATAATACAGTATGCCTGAGCAGATTCAGACAGAGAGTCTGGCCCATCTTCTCCCTGTGTGCACTGATTGTGAGTGTGTGTGCCTGCATCACAGTGTTGGGTGCAATAATGAGTGAGCCTGTGTGTATTAAATACTACAGCATGAAGCACACTGGCACCATGACCCACTTTCGACTCCTCAGACATCAAATGTGTGTGCAAGGATTTTCCAGACAGAGTTTACCAGTACAGGAAGATAAACCTGAGCCTTTCTGCTGCTGCTGCTGCTGCAGCTCGTCGGCTTTAAGCTGTTCCTACTCAGGTCTGATGGTAAAACGCTGCCTGAAAATGACTCTTGATGGTCGGTTGGTGGTTTTCCAAATCTGGCTCATTCGCTACAATTCAATTGTCAAATGTCACAGGAGAAGCTTCTGCGTTCGATATCAATACCAGGCTATACTCTGAAGAATACAAAGTTCCATTAACCCTGAAAAATTGCAATGTCATGTTTACTTTGGGCACATATAGGAGCTGGGATCACACAGAGACGGTCTGCTCATAAACAAGAGGCAAAGCTGAAAAGGTTATTCGCTTGTGTTTTTCATTCCAAAATAAATCTTTCTACCTGCAGCCAACATTTTCTATATCAGGACCTGACCATCTGTCAGTCACCGCCCAGTCAAACTACAGTGCAGGCTGTATTTTGCCTTGGGTTAAGGTTAGGATTAGAAAATAAAACAAGCTCTGCTTTTAAGGATCATATTTGAAGGTTACATCGGCCTTCAAGAGTTGTGTTGAGTTGTACCAGGCTGCTAAGACTCTGTCTAGAGGAAGCTGGCAATGTGGTGGTAAGAACTGATCAGCTATTGATGAACATAAAGGAATCTTCAATACAGTATTTTACGCTCCATTTATGCCATTGAATGTCACGCTGTCCAAATTACAATGTCTGCTGTTGCTAAGTAATGAATCCAGGTCTATTTTCAGTGAGGCCTTCTTACCGTAACGCAGAATTATCATAGAACAAGTATAATCATTTCCATGTACATAGACACCTCTGTTTAATATGTGTCACAGTCTTCAAACTGTAAATATTCATTTACATGTAGGCTAGATGCAGGATCCAAACTTTCCTCCAATAACTGACCATGACCTACTGTGCAGATATCTCTGTTAAGTCCACATCCATGCGCTCATGTTGTACCTGCTGAATTCAGGTACATTTGTATTAATCCATTTGTGTACTTTGGTATTTTTGCACAAATATACTCTGCCATTTCAGACTATTTCTCCTCATCCTAATCCTCCTGTCCAACTTATGCAATCGAGTTCGTAAAAGTTAGTCAGACTGATGCCAGCACTGTCCCAATGTCAATGAGTAACTTAAGTTTAATCAGTCCGAGATGCGCCTGTGATGTAAGTTGGTTCAAAGTGTCATTGCGCTGGCTGGACTCGGGCGGCACTCTGGATTACATTTTGGTTCAGGCCAAAAATGTCCTCTAATCCAGCTGCCTGGAGTCCAAATACCAACACTGTGTATTAATAGAGCTCTATTAATGTGAGAAATGGTGCAGGAGAGCGCATCCAAAATGGTCTGCGTTCACATCTGCTGCAGGGTTTTCCACGTCTTAAATTATTAATTCACATTGATGTTTTTTAAAGTTAATTATAGACTTTGAATAAAAAACATCCCTGATTATGTCATATCACTGTCCAAATCCCATTGTCATTTTTCTAAGTATTTTATAAAAAGATTAACATTTTGACCAAGGTTACGAAAGTCCTTCTTAAAGCAGTAGTAACTTCCTGCTTCACATAACAACTGATTACATGAATGAGACTGCCAGCTGATGGTAGATGAGCAGTGACACATTGTAGGGAAAACATCTATGACATAATGTGACAATAGGGAATGACATAATGAGGCTTGATAACAGGTACATAGATGACATACATGAACAGCTCTACTAAACTGGCTCCAAACATCACTTGAAGATGAATGCCATATTCCCAAATCTAAACTAATGGTGACAAGTATTTCTATGACAGCTCCAACCGAAAGGCATAGAAACATCATTGCTTCAGATGAATCATACTGCCTGACTCCATCATCTCCATTAGTGTGGCCATGTTCACGTCTACAGGAAATGTTCTAAAATGTGCTCACTATTAGACTAATCTTTCGTACCTATCCCAGTTATTATATCAAATGCCTTTGCTTTATTTTTGCTCCATCGATCTGCACTATTGGAAACATCTAACAGCTCCTGCAATTGCAATCCAATCTATAAACTATTAACTTTGTGGGCAGTTCCTAGCCTACATCTGTGCTGCTGACCCCAGAACAATAGTGTGACAAATGCCCTCCCAGCAGGGGTGATGTGTGTTAAACCAGGCCAGTGTAACACCCTTAGGGCACTTGCAGTCTAACAGACCCTGTGGTTCAGGATGGAGGCCCTCACCAGCTCAATACGGACGTGCATCCTCCTGCTCCACCACTGCAGCATCCTTCTCATCCGCCGACACTCAACGGCGATGAGTGACGAGCTGTCAAGCAGAAAAATGCACATACAAGCCTAATTGTGTAGCCTGTATAGCCGGAGGCCGGTGCGCATCTGGCGCTGCCTATACCTGGAGCCCGTGCATCAGGAGCTGCAAGCTGCACTGCACAACAAGTATGGCTACCGGAGCGGCTGCCTGCCTCCCTGCCTGTCAGCGGGAACACACGGGTGGGATGATGAGCTCGATGCTCGCTCGATGCAGCGTGAGCATCCGTCGTGTGTCAAGTAGAAAAAAAAAAAAGAAAAAAAAACACAGGCTCGATCCCCGTCGTCTTTGCAGAGGCTTGCTAAGTGTAGGCCGAGATCTGCCACTTCCGACATGCAGCTAAAGCAGCGCTAGACGCGGCCACACAGGGCGAGAGTCCCGCTTTTATTCTTCTACACACGATGATGGTGTTTATCGCTTTAATGCAGATCTCTGCAGATTAAAGCGACAGGGAAACACAAACCGAGACCAGTGATCATCACACCGATGATCAACCTGACACAAACCAGCAGGCCCGCTAGTCCTGGTTCTACCCCACACTCCAGCCCACCACCCCCCAGTAGCAGCAGCACCATCCAAACACGGCTTCTCTTGTCTTACCTCGCTGTCGATATGCATCATATGATTCGTCTTAATCTGCGTGAAACCGTGTCCATGGCATGTTATCTGCTTATTTTTCTCCTTAGGAAGAAAAAAAAAATCGCCTCCTCCTTCTCCTCCTCCACTATGATCTCAGCATCAGCAGCAGCAGCCAGCCCCGTACAATGAAGCAGTGATGGCCGGTGGTGATGATGCTGGGAGCCCCGCCCTCCTCCCCATGCAGCCAGAATGAGCTCACTGGTTTCCAGCTCGGCCGGCTCCAGTACTACCGCCGCAGTCCACCACCAGCACAGACCCACTCTCAGCCCTCAGACCACAGGAAACCATGACGCCCGATGTATAGGCCATATGATGTATCATCAATGTCACTGATTAGCCTATGTTATTCTAGAACTGTCTTTAAGAATATATTATTATTGTGTGCGCATGATAACACTGTAGACTGTGTTTTAGGGAGGAAATGTAACAAGAGAGAAAACATTATCAACATTCAGCAACAGCCAGGGTTTATTGCAAAACACAGCTGAGTATGATAAACACCCAACAACCTGGGAAACATCCAAAAAATCAAACAAAACAAACCACAACAAAAAACAACAATGCCTAAATGCATATTATAGTTTGACAAGAGCAAGTTACATGCAGTGCTCAGGAGTCCTTGACCTAGAACATGTTATTTGCTTCAATCTCATATTGTTCTGGCTGCTGGTGTCCGTGACGTCTGCAGACAACCAGGGATCCTGATATTGTTTGATATTGTGACAAGCTTCCAGTGCAGGGGCACTTCAACAATATCCAACCTTGTAGTTTTCACAACAAGTGGAGAGTGGCTCTCCTGGTAATTTTGTAATGGCATATGACCTAAACCACAAGGGGGGGGGGGCATAGTGTTGAGTCTACTTGTATAATTATCATGCTGTACAATACAAAATTGCACTAGAGTCTGTGCTGCCAAAGCTGCACTTATAGGCTTATTATCATGCCACACCAAGCCAAAAAGGCTAATTTAAAGACTTGTTAACACTGGTATAGGATGCTCTCAAAAATGTTTGTGTTTTGTTTTGTTTTTTTGTTAATTGGGTTTTAGTTTAAAAAACAAAACAAACAAAACAATAAATTTCCCAGGAGAGCAGCAGCTTACACAGAATATTAAGAGACTGATTGGTGATTCTGAGAATGTACTGAGGATCTTTCTGTGAGTTCAGCTGCTGAAGGCTACGATCTGTGACGTTAAAAAGTCAGATAGCATTCACTAAAATACACACCCAGGACTTAATGTACTGTAACAATATGTATGAATGAAAAGATCTAAACTGGGACTGGATCATGCAGTTTTTGTAGGTATGGTTGATATGTACATTGCAGTGCCATGCAGCAGACTTGTCATTCCTTTTGCCTTGTTTTATTATAATGTTGAAAATTAATTTAAAAAATATATATATATATTTTTTTTTAAAAAGATCTAAACTGGGACTGGATCATGCAGTTTTTGAATCCTGACTCTTCAATAATGCATGGTGACTATATGCAAACCGAAACTTTACACCTATTGTTACACAATTAACCTTAAAAATGCACCATGTTTAAGCAGATGTTTGGCGTATTTGCAACATAATTTGCAAATGAATTACAAAATTGGTGGGGAAATCAAAATCAAAAATCAATTTGAGTGGAAGTAAATGTCCTGCAAAAAGGTTAAGATGGAAAAGTCCCTCTACTTGTCTGTGTGTGCTTCATATTCCCCAGCACTCTGAGTGGGTGATGCAGTATAAAGTGAATGAGATGCAGTGCCATCTAAAGGTCAATCCCAGGAACACTGAGTACATGACCCATGCACCCAGAGGTGTTGTCTGACTGCAAATGTACAGGTCCAGGTGAGGCAGACAACACTGTGCTGAAACTCTGATTAAGTCAATGAGGTAAACAACGACACATTTCCCTAACAACTGGCCCTCGTGGCTCAGAAACCTACCTCTTCTAGGCTGCAGACCAGATCTGGTCCTTCTTTGGTTACTGTAACTTTACACTGACACCGGTCCGGTCATTGAGTATACCAAGCTGTTATATTTGGATTTGGCCAAAGTCCGTTTTTTAACCCCACCAGACATCTCTTTTTGCATCGGCGTCAGATAGATTAAGGCGGAACAGTCGATCTGTACCGCCCCTCGTGCACTGCCTCCAAGCATCTCCCACTCTGTCATCCCCCCTTCAGCGTCCCCCCACCACACATAAGTAGCCAGCAACTTAAATAGTTGCTGCCAGCCATCAAATAACAGGGCAATCACAGCTGCCGTCACATCTCAACTCCGGCGCACAACAATCCTCATCACAGATTTGGCGTGTCTGCCCAGTGTCTGCCCAGTCTGCGCCAACTGCAGTGGGCGAGGTTTCGGCAAGTAGGCTAATCACAAAATCCTGTGCGCACAGGAGAAGTTGGTCCAGAGTGTTTCACGGGAACCCAGCGGTGAGATTGTAGAGGGGCCATGAACGGACAGAATGGCGCTTACGCCGTCATCGTGCCAAACAAGGTCCCAGAGAAAGCCAAAGAGCTGGTGGACCGGGGACACTGGGGGACCAAAGCGGAGTTCATCCTGACAGTGATGGGCGCCATCATCGGACCTGGGAATATATGGAGGTTTCCTTACCTGTGCTACAGGAACGGCGGCGGTGAGTGATGTCAGGCAGACTCTAACTTAAGTCATCAGTTGTTGCGCGCGTTTCTGATATTAACCACCAGTGATGACTATTGATAGGAGCTTGATTGTCCCCAAACATCCTCTCTTCTTGCAGGTGTGTTCTTCATCCCATACATCTTGTTTATGATTACATGCGGGATCCCCCTCTTCTTCCTTGAGACTGCTTTAGGACAGTACACCAGCCAGGGGGGGATCACGTGCTGGAGAAAGATTTGTCCGCTTTTCCAAGGTAAATTTATTTCCATCTTGCTTATTTTGAATTTATCCATAAAGGAAAATTTAACGGGGTGTCGTACTTTCTCAAGTCTCCTGAACAGCGCGTGCGTAAATACGCACAAAGTTTGTCTTTTCATCGAGTCAAGATCGCTTTAGATTTTGCACCGAAACTGTGTTTTAATTACCCCTAACTCAGCAGAAAATGACAGGGTACTAATTAAAGTATCGTGCTAACTTGAAAAAAAAAATAAAAATTCTCTGATTTTTCAGTGTCCATCAGGAAATCAAGTGAATAAAACGACGTTCTCACGTTTAGTCTAATTTCCATTTCCCTTGTGAATTAGAAACAAAACACAAACTGGCGAGTTGATGGTTGAAGTATAATTATTACCCAAAATCAAATCAAAGTGAAATGTTTAAAAACTTCTCTGTCAGGAGTGAGAGGGGCAATGTGAATGACGTTTTTGCTTGTAGCTTCAAATTAAACTAAAGTTGGTTAGTTTGTGAGAGATACAGTGATATTACTCTGATTACCGGTAAGATGCATTTATTAATATTGTGGAAACTCTAATCCATATTCTCTAACAAATAAAGAGCATATAGCCTAAAGGTCTATAAAGTCACCAGCAGAGGTCCCCATCACCTACTGTCAACTAAAAACATTGACATGGTTTTACATAACACACATACAGGGCCTATATAATAGTAATATGAATCATGGTCAAAAAGAACTGATTTTAGTTTTTCTATGGTCTGCAAATATGCACATGACACGCAACATAAACATATTACCATCAATTAGAGATCACACCATGTACACACACATACAAATATGCAACACTTGTGATGTCAACACTTCCACTTGTCAATATTGTAAATCTTAGGATCGTGTCTCATGTAGGAGAGTCACTTTTTATTATTATATGCCAAACTGACTGAGTGTTATAGCTTTTACAAGTGCTCAAAGACACTTACAGATCATAGAGGTATGTTATGACATTAGGCGGGAAACCCCAGAAACCTGTCCATAATTCAAATTAACTAATAAATACATAAGATTACACCCTAGCTCCCACTGAATGTTAGCACACTTCAAATCTTTGCAACGTGATATGAGGTTACATAAATTTTAAACAATAAGAAACTGTACACCGCCCTCACTAATCTTCTATTCTTCTTTTTCTCAGGCATGGGCTATGCCAGTCACTTAATCATTGCATTCAGTGCAACCTCCTACATTGTCATCTTGGCATGGGCCTTCTTTTACCTGTTCTCATCCTTCAGTGCAGAGTTGCCTTGGGCCACATGTGGAAACGAATGGAACACAGGTAACTTGCCCTGCAGCTAAACTCACTAAAGAACTGTCATAATAAGCTGACATGTAGTTAGTTTGATCACACATTTTTCTGTTAATATTTGGTTTATTGTATAAAATGCTGTCTTTGATTTATAACATGAATGGTGCTTTTTTTTTTTCCTGGGCAAATTGAATCGTAGGCAACTGGACTTGTATTTGTCAGGGAAGACGTTTCGCCTCTTATCCAAGGGGCTTCATCAGTTCGTACGCAACAAGTCTCACTAGTCTGCACTAGCTAGACAAAGACAGTGGTGTAAGACCCAGGTATTTAACCCATGATTTAACCTCTATGAATAGGAGTGGTCACCACCAGAGTACCTGTAGGTGGGTTTACGAAGGTACTGGTTTCACTTGACCATTGTTGGGGTCCCCTTTAGAGTTCTGTGACACTTGGGGAACAACAGTCAGGTGAAACCCTGGTGAACGACGATCGTTGAGAGTGGTTAGAGGTTGAGTTGTTTAATCTCCTGGGTACAGATGAAAGGGCCGCATTGTGAATGGGAGATAGGTGGTGCCTCAGACCTCCTCCTCTGTTCAGGGATGGTTTCTCCACTTTAACATAGATGGCTTCTTTTACTCCTCTTTCAAACCATCTGTCCTCCCTGTCCAGAATATTTTTGTCCAGAATCTTTTTCTGGACAGGGAGGACAGATGGTTTGAAAGAGGAGTAAAATCTGTCCTCCCTGTCCAGAATCTTGGATTAGAGGCAAAACGTCTTCCCACACAAATACAAGTTCAGTTGCCTACGATTCAATTTGCCCAGAAAAGAACGATGGATGAATGAGAATATCCATAGACAATCTGGATGGTGGAACATCAGAATAAACTGAAATATTACATTGACATAGGCAGGTCAGCAGTGTTCAGAGACAGGATTGTGATGAGACACAGATCAGGGGAAGGAACATGAAGGTGCCAAAGAGCACAGTGACCTCCATAATTCCTAAATAGAAGAAATAGGAGTCTACCTAAGAGTCTGGGGTTTAAACTTTGTGAATGCACTGTCATGGGGGTTGAAAGCAATGAAAAGAAAAGAAAACACAGTTATCAAATATGTAACTGAAAGATAGCTGTGTGAACATCAACAAATGGTGGCAAAAGGTGAAACAAGAATGTATTCTCTTCACCAATCTCAGAACAAAAAAACATCCCTATGTAGTAGTACATGCACAATGTAATGCAACTTTTACTTTGAAATGAGTATTTAAACTTTGTTATTTATTTATTATTTTTATTCTCTCATATTAGACTCATGCTTGGACCTCAGCCATCCAAATCTGAGCCTCAGCATGACCTCCAGACTGAACACCACTCTTCCTGTTGTGGAGTTCTGGCAGTAAGCATGTACTCAACATGAGTTTAACTGTGTGCTGTTTTTTCTTGCTCTGGTCTCTTTTCTCAATCCCAAATCATTCCAGATCCTCTCTTCCTCCCTTCCATCTCCATTCACACTTTTGCTTGGACTGGCAGCCCGATGAATGGGTGAATGAGTGACAAGTAGGCATAGCCCAAAACACACAACACAGCCTTCATCTTTGAAATTTGGTGTTTGGTTATTTAGTTAGACAATAGCACAATTCAGGATTAAAATCAGGATTTTCACAGTGCAATTGAAATTGAAAATGACTTTGAAGTGACAGTTGGTGGCATGTTATAACAAGTTTTCAAACTTTTCTGTTGTCTGACAAACAGATAAAGAGTTGCCCACTTGTGAGTCTCTCCTCTTCCTCCTCGTCACTCATCCACCTCCACATGCTGATGTTTTCCTCTGCATACAATACGCTTCATCTCCCCTTCACTTGTCATTCATGTTTCACTCACCCACACCATTTCTCCCACTTCTCAACGCTGTCCAGGCGCCGGGTTTTGAAAATCTCTAGTGGCATCGAGGAGGTGGGCAGCCTGAGGTGGGAACTGGTCCTCTGTCTCATCCTGACCTGGGTCATTTGCTATTTCTGCGTTTGGAAAGGCATCAAGTCAACAGGAAAGGTTAGATTCTGCACCATTCAAAAATGTTCCTCATGTTTTTGTAAAAAATATTACCAAGATTCTCCATCAAATTAAGTTTTCAGTGGTATAATTCATTTCTGAGCAATCTATAGTTAAGATAGCATTTGATTACATCTCATACTGTACACAGATGTGTCTAAAGGTCAGTTTAATAGTAAAAAAAAAAACATGTTAAGCCACAATGTTTGAAATGGCAGATATCTACAACTAAGTTTGTTTATTGTCAGCATTGTTTTAGGATAGACAGTAGAGGGTTTCACATTGTTTTTTAATGTAAAATTAGTATGAAACCAAGACACTCATGTGTTTGCATCAGCTGATTATCTTTTGTTTTTATTTGTGCTTCCCACATCTGGTTCATATACAGTATCCACTGTTGATGAGTAAGTACCATCCAGTTATATTCATGTAGGAACAACGCATAGTACCAGATCTAAATGTTACAGTGACACACACACAGGCCTCTAAGGGCCTGGTTTACTTTGCTCCAAAGTAAACCAGGGTTGTTGTGCAGAAAACCCCTTGAGCCAGCAGCACTCCCTCATGTCAAAACCAACAACTTCAAAATTTTGTCAATAAACAGCCAGTTCTGAGTAGAAATCTACCAACTTCCAGTGCTTTGAGAACAATGCCCAACTCCAAAAAAGTGAAAATGCCTCCAGTTCAAGATGATGTCACCTGGAGTCCATAAAATAAATGGAATCTAGCAGAGACTCTGCAATACACATTATGGAACTAATAATATTGCACCCAATATACACTACAGTAATTCAGTTTGTCTAATTTTTCTTAGTTAAATCAGGTTTTGGTCTCAAAACCATATTTTACATCATAAACCATAAAATTTGCTATTGCTATTTGCTGTTGCTATCAGTTATTTCATATATTGGAAACTGATGAAAAGATGGAAAAAATAAAGTAGCCTATAGCTCAATAAATAATAAACAATATCATTAGTTTTAAAATGTTCATGCTCTTTTTTTCAGGCTGCCTACTTCACCGCCACATTCCCCTTCGCTATGCTGTTGGTTTTGCTCATACGAGGCGTTACTCTACCAGGCGCAATGGAGGGGATCATATACTACATATACCCAGATATCTCTCGCCTCTCCGATCCCCAGGTAAGAACACTGATAATATTTAGAGCACTCTTTCCTTGGAGACATGCAAATACACACACACACATTTGTTTGACCGTTTTCCAGGTGTGGATGGATGCTGGTACTCAGATCTTCTTTTCTTATGCCATTGGCTTTGGCTTCCTAACCTCTCTTGGGAGTTACAATCATTATAACAATGACTGTTACAGGTAAGTACAATGCTAATCTATCGAAACTATCCAGTGAAATTTGATGCAATAAAGCCAAAAAAATAATTATTATTATTATCTAATTTTTAAATTAAGCATTAGCAATCGTTCAGAACTGGATTTGTTTTCTTTCCAGGGACTGTTTCTACTTGTGTCTGTTGAACAGTGCTACCAGCATTGTGGCAGGCTTTGCCATTTTCTCAGTTTTGGGGTTCATGACTTATGAACAAGGAGTGGATATTTCTGAGGTGGCAGAATCTGGTACGTACTGGCTCGGTGACGTTTAACACAGTAATACATTTCCTGAGGGTCTTTTGGGAAGCTTGCGTGGCGTAGTCAGATATTGCACCCTTTCAGACACTACCTCTTCACCCTTTGTGGAAACTCTGCCAAATCTTGTGATGTTTCCTCATCCTTATCCCTTTAATTTTCCAACCTAATAAGCTTTTGGCAGACTTGGAATCTGTTCTTCTGTCATCTGTAGCTTTTCTCTTTTTGATACTCTACCTTTAACTTGAACCTTGCAGTTCAGCTCAGGTGAGCATGATTACTGTTAAGCAGCAAGCAGTAGGAATGCAGGGCTCAAGACAAAAAAGATTAATGAGAGTTGCCATGAGGCATGACCTCCATTTTAGGGAACACAATGTCTCAGAGTGGAATTGAAAAGCAAACCACAAACTAAATCTAATCCATTTGAGGGAAAAAAAAAAAAAAAAGGATGATCAGAGCAGCCTAAATGGGAGAATTTTGCCACTAAAATTTGAGACGGTGCAAGTCAATTTTTCATCAACTTACATATGTGCCACCAGTAAATTGCCATTTCTTTTTTCAACACTGGTGAAAGGCGACTCAAAGAAACTGCCATTACAGGTGACAGGCCAGTGTGTGTGAGGATCATGAATTAAAAGGAAATGTGAATGTTTTCTTTGCAAGTCGATTTACGCCCCTAATTTTTCTGCTTGTGCTACTAAAGTCACTGTGCTTCTAGTAAAAATAGTTAGATTGGAGCCCTGCTTTGGCCCAAATGTAAATCTCAACAAGAAAAAGGGGAAAATAATGACTTTCAACTCAGTCTTAGTACGCTAGACCCCCTCCAACAATCATTTTAAAGCATTCTCAGTGGTCTTTAAATTGTGATTGAGAAGTTTTTAGCCAAAATCACAAAACCTGTGCCATTTCCCAGGGCTCTCCTTCTGCAGAGCTCCAGTAAGCTCATTAGCAATGCAACAGGATGTACTTGCTTACTGGCGATCCACACATAACTGACAGATTCAGAACGTAAACACACATCAGCTGGCCCTTGACACTGTTACCCGGCAACGGTAGTGTTCCATTTACAATGTTGCCTGGGACAACGCTACCTGTGTCTGTGCGCGCGCGAGAGAGGGAGAAAACAAGTAGCCCAGTAGCACCGCAATCATTGCTCTACACAGCAAAGCTAGCAGTTAACTAAACAAACAAATCAGTAGCTAACAGGAAGTTGCCTAATGTTGTCGTTCTGTAGCCCCCTAATCATTAATTAAAAAAAACAAACAAACACACTAGTCATGAATAAGTTAGTTACTTATCGTGGAGAAGAAAACACAGTTCCGAGTGAAGCAGGAGCATTCTCATAGCCTCCTGTGTCGTCGGACAAGGAAAGAAATTCAGCCTTGGACCACCGGAAGTGAAGCAGGAACGACGGAGCCTCCGGTAAAAACTTGAAAACTTGATCCGACAGTGTCTGCTCACATCTGTTTTATCTCCTTGCCATGTGGAGAGTTGTGCCATCTCATGCTGCCAGATCCCCATGTCTTGGGAGCTCTGAGAGGGCCGACCGTTAGCTTGTTTGTTTGTTTGTTTGTTTGTTTGAATTAACGGTTACAGTGAATGATTGTGACGTCAGCCACAGGCTTCAGGAGCGCGGGCTGTCAAACCTCCGTCGCCGCCATCTTGGCAGCAGGCTACTTGACTCCAACGATTTACCCGTTAAAGGGATAGTTTAACATTTTGGCAAATTCTCCTATTGCCATAATCTCTCTATAGTCATAGCAGTAAGTTAGGTTCATTGTCTTTAATTATCAGTGCATGTTGTTCTTAGATCTAAGGAGCAGAGACGCTTGCTGCTCGAACACAATGGAGGTGAATGGTAGCCTATGGTCCCCTGTCCCTCATCAAATTCATCAAATACACAATCCAACAATTCAAAATGCTCTCATCATGGATAAGTTGTGACCTCCACATTCACCACGCAATGTATAATGATAGACTACATGTAAACATTACAACACATGAAGCAACTCTGAACAACTTTCGCTTTTGAAATCACTCCGCCCTGTCTCAAATGTAGTTCCGGCTATGCCTCGAAAACAACTCCGTCTCATAATGTTACATGATTATTTCACAGCATGCTGTCATTCATCATTCATGCTGAGCAGCTTGCGTCCCTGCCCACGGATCTCAAATAATAAACCGTTTTGGACCAAAAGGCGTACCTCATTCACCCCACAGAAAGTAGACATTCTTCATTCTTCAACATCCCATCCATGGCAACTGCTGAAGTTCCATGTGAAGTTCTCCATGAAGTTGTTGCTAGGATAGGCTACAGACTAAACATCCTGAGGCACTTTTAATAATATCTGGAGACTTCAGTCATGTTTTGCTGATGGATTCACTAGGGGATTTGTGGAGAGTTGCACACCGAAGAGCTCATTCTGAACAACTGGGATCACTTCATAACACCTTGATGGACGAAGAGATATAGCTAGAAGATCCTTTGTACCTTCAGCCATCAGGCTTTTTAATTCTTCTGCAAATGGTAGATGAGCTGACAAACAAATTAATTCATATTCATATTAACCATCTGACTAGAATGAGATCAGACAGTTATTATTTTTTAAAGCATAAGATTTTAGAATGGCCCAAATTTACAAATACTAGGCTAAAACTTGATGCTAGATTTTTAATTTTATGTTATGTATTCTTCATCTCCATAATTCAAATGCAGGATTAAAACAACCACTTTACTGATTATCCTTTCTCCGTCTGTTTCCTCTTGGCATGATCACTCTCTGTCTTGTGAAAATTACACATTCAAACGTGGACATCCTTAACACAGGAAAGTGAGAATCAGATGGTGTTGGTGCACACAAGTGACTGTTTGTCTGTCTTGTTTTATTTAGGTCCAGGACTGGCTTTCATCGTCTACCCACGTGCAGTGGCCATGATGCCTGCACCTCAGGTGTGGTCGGTGTGTTTCTTCCTCATGATCATTCTCCTCGGACTGGATAGTCAGGTACCAGCAAAACCCTTCTGAATGTATTGATAGATTGATTGATTGAATGAATGAATGATCAAAGCTCTGACTCTTTTTGCCTCTCACCGACTTCTTCCAGTTTGTTGGTCTGGAGTGTTTAATGACGTCACTGGTTGATTTGTTCCCAACTTACCTGCGTCAAGGCTGCAGACGTGAGCTGCTTCTGCTGGCTATCTGCTGTACCTGCTGTCTGCTGGGACTCTCACTGGTCACTGAGGTTTGTACAGTAGACTTCATAAACCCTTTATTACTGTTTGTCTGATAGGATTGTAGGATTTAGGGGAATGTAATATTTTTTAACTTTCAGTTGTTTAATCAAATGAAACTAAGACCCAGATCAGACCTGGTATTAATATGTGAGTCAGGTGAATGTAACATCTCTAAACTGTCAGTTCTGCACATGAGCCTTGGGTGTTCACTTGTGATCCATTCCTACTTCCCCGTTCAAGATGCAAATAAATAAGCATGTGTTGTTGTTTTTAGCCAGTCTGACTGTGACAGATGGGTTCATTATCATGGGTTTGTGAGAGAGAGCAGGACCAGGAGGGGCTGAGCCTGGGAATCGATGCCCTCAGCTCAGTTCTACAGTTAAAGCAGATATCAGTGGAATGTTTTTGTTAATATAAGTCCTAAATAGTCCTATTTTCCGTCAGCAATCACTTACATGAAGTATTTCAGCCTAAACACGAGTCTCTCCGTCACTCTGCTCTGCTGTAACCCGAGGAGAAAATTTTCCTTGTGGGATACAAGTGTTATCCAATGAGGGGAGAGAACGGCATGAAGGGCTGTGTGTGCAGCCAAGGGATGCGCGTGAATGTGGTGACGTAGCACGAGGACCAATTGATGCCTGACAAGGGCGGGGGCTGCTAACTCATGGTGCGTTCAAGGAAACTCGTACTTTGTGTTTTTCCTTCCTGTGAAGTCATACCAGTTCGATCTGGTACGAGTTCACGGGTCGGAAGTTACGAGTGGCCGTTATAGGGAACTTTCACAGACAACAGGACGGTAAAAACACGAGCTACGGGTTACCTGGAACGCTACCAAGTCGTAGTTGTGACTTGAAGCTGTAACTTACGGTTTCAAAAGCCTGCCTTGAATGCAGCATTAGCCGAAACGGCCGTGAAGCTGATATCTGCTTTAATTAAAATGCTTTATCTTTTTGAAATGGTAAACTATTTTTGTTTCATTACAACTGTGGCAGAAGACATCAGTTCTGTAAATTATTATTTAGTGTAGCCAAGGCCATTGGAAGGAATTCTGGGCCCCTGAAAGAATACTAAAGTGGGCCCCTACCCCCTGACTCTCCACTTTTTTTTCTTAGACTACGTATGTATTATAATTTTTTGTTTTGCCCGCTTTGTTTTGATGCTAATGCAGCATTACTATGAGTATTAGTCAGGGTCTTATGCAGAATAAAACAGTCATACAAAGATTAGACTACTGGGATTTTTTGTAGGCCCTACTGGGCGCTAGGCCCCTAGAATTATCATCACATTTCTCCCCTATACAATGGCCCTGAGTGTAGCTCTGGACACATTTGCATTCACCCTGCTAAAATAGACCATCTCTGAATGTGTCTGAGCCGGGATTGGATCTGAAATGCGTCCTAAATATCTTGAGTCCTCAGACCTGGCTTCCTGTCACCTGAAATGGATGTCAGTGAGTTTTTAGTGACTATCAGTCCATTGTATTTACACAGAAAGTAACTGCTACTAGTAGGCTACAGATGAAAACAGATAAACAGTGAAAAATGACATTCTATTAAAGATTTGATCAATAAGCAAAACAAAATATAAGAGGTAAAAATGACACTGTTATATGAGGTTATGTGTTGGGCTATTTCTTGGCCGTCAGGCAAGTTGCCTCCTGTCTCCTCTCCTGTTTATTCATCAGCTTCAAACTGAACTTACAGATATGAGAGCAACAACACTTGAGCTGCTTGACACCAGTTAGAAAAACAAAAAACCTGGCCTCCGTTGTTCCCCAGACCTCCTGCTGCTGCTGCTGCTCTGCCACAGAGAAAAAGGGAACATGCCAAAGCATCCAGCAGAGTCTCTCTTGCCAGTTTCTGCTGTTGTAGTCTTAGAGGTCTTAGAAATACCTAATAAACTTCAATCTTCTGTACACAACCAAAGATATTGTTTTGAAACAAAAAAATATTCTCTTCATATTAGATATTGTGAGGAGATCAGTGCCTGTCTCTTATAAAACTCTCTTGTTTTTATGTTTTAGTAATCATACAAACAACCTTCAAAATTCAGATGAAATGCAAAGACTTACGTAATTATACCAACATTTCATTTACAGGTTATGTTTTGTATGAAAACGTCCTTATTGCAGCTCTCAGTATGATCAGTGTACTGATGACAAGTGTTGTTTTCAGGGAGGGATGTACCTGCTGCAGCTGTTGGATCATCACGTCTGCAGCGGCACCACCCTGCTGCTCCTCTCCTTCTGTCAGGCCGTCAGCATCGGCTGGGTCTACGGTGAGTCATAGACCGGACAACCGACCGTTACAGACACGAGGTCCCTTCATCACAAGACGACTGTCTGCACATCTGCACATCTGGACATCTGGTGCGCTGATAAACTGATCCCAAAGATTACCACTGACCTTTTTATGTTATGTTTTTCTGTTCCCAAAAGGTGCTGACCGCTTCTACGACAACATCACAGAAATGATTGGTTATCGTCCGTTCCCATTTATGAAATACTGCTGGCGCTGCGTTACCCCCCTGTTTATTTTTGTAAGTTCCTTTCATTCACTGGCAATTTCGTCTGTGATTGATTCCTGTTTTCCATGTGTGATGCTGCTACCGCTCACGTCGGTCTGTGTGATGTGTGATATTGTATATGACATGTCATGTTCAGGGCAGTTCAGGAAGTGGGGGACCACCCTGGTGATAATCATCATGGAGATCAGTCATAGGCAGAGCTGCAGATACACAAACACAGATGATGGATTTACTGTATTTTTACAACTGCATAGCACTCGTCTTTACCTCTCTGCTTTTTGACACTTAAATTCATCTTGTAATCCGTCACTGTCCACACACGTTTACACCACAAACACCCTCAACCTCAGCGTCCGTCATCCAGAGGTGGACACATAGAGCACTGGAAAAGTGCTGTTTGCAGTTTTAAGTGAAAATACACTCTGCATTAGATTTTTAATCTGTGGCCATAATAAAGACTATTAACTAAACAAGCATCTTTAACCTACTAGATAAAGGTAGAAACATCTAGTTTTATACTGTACCCCCCTTGAACTTAACGTGAACCCTCTGTGTTTGTCTCTCTCCACAGGGAACCTTCATCTTCTCTATTGTCAAATACTCCCCACTGAAGTTCAGTAATTCTTATGTGTATCCACTGTGGGCCAACGTCCTGGGCTGGTTCCTCGCCACCATCTCCCTCTCCCTCATCCCACTGTTTGTGATACATAAGATGATGCAAGGAAAAGGTTCCCTTCAACAGGTGAGCTGTTTCTCTGAGTCATTGACGGTCTGTGTGGTGGGGGGTGTCCCATTTCCTCCCTTAAAGGGGACATACCATGCCCCTTTTCCACAAATTAAAATAGTTCTGTGACATGCTTTGGACAAAATACCCCAAGGATCAAACATCACAGCTCTTTTCATTAGCTCAAAACAGCGCTGTTCAGGGGCGGTGCGTGGCGCAGTGGGTAGAGCGGCCGCCCCATGTAGAGGCTACAGTCCTCGCCGCAGGCGTCCCCGGTTCGAATCCCGCGTCGGGCAGACCTTTCCTGCGTGTCATTCCCCCTCTCTCTGCCTCCCCATTTCCTGTCTATCTCTACTGTCATCACTATCAAATAAAGGCAAAAAGCCGAAAAATATACTTTAAAAAAAAAACAAAAAAAAAACAGCGCTGTTCAGAACGACTTTAAATGCAAATGAGCCACTGCTCACCAGGCTCCGCCCCCTCTACCGGTACTCACAGGTAGGGGTGGTATTATGCAAATTCAAAAATGAATGACAACTGAGGGAACAGCTCATAAAACCATGGATTTCAATCTAGGGAGCCTGAAAATTACAGATTTATTTGTCAATTCTCACATTTTGGGGGCGCAAAGGCAAGACAAACACCCGAATATACTGTATGTTAAAGACCCTTCAAAAAGTGATATTTCCATAATATGTCGCCTTTAACACTAGCACTTGGCCACTTTTCATCTTGCACTGCCAGTCTTGCAATAGGACAGCGCCTTAGTGTCTAAACAGAGAGTGAGAGGTTATATACGAACACCAGCTCCATGCACAGAGGTGAAGACGTGAAGAGTGGGGGTTTCTCCTTTCTGCCAAACCCTGCTGTGAAGTTGACGTTGTTACCTCTTATGAACTTGATGTTGATCCATAAAACCTTAAACCTCCTGTAGATTATGATCAGTGTGAGAAAAAAACACACAACTCCGCTGCTGTGAGAGATGCAGTCATTGAAAAAACAAAAATAAAATCAAATATGTTTAGATTTGATAAAAAACTAATCTTAAAGAGCTCAGTGTCTCTGACATGGCAGAATGTTATGTGCAGAGGTCGCTGAGGTTCAGTTTGGCTTGATGTAAAATAAGATTCCTTGGCTCAGAGTTTTTCTTAACAGGATTTCTCAAAATATTCTCCATGGGGAACAGATTTTCAGAAAGTAAACCACAGGATTAGATAGAAATCACGACCCCATGGACTTTATCAATGTATATGAGTCATTCCCTTTTTAAAGGCAGAAAAGATCCTGTTAAATCTTTTACTTTGTCTCACAAACTAAAGACACAGCGGCAGCAGTGGGTTACATGTTCATTAACAATCATCTATCCAGGCACTGATGTTTATTTTCAGCCATAAACACCCAGCAGCACAATATTTGTTTATTAAAAGTCTTGTTTAAGTGACAAAAAGCACAAAAACAAAGGTATATGTGATGTATAATAAAATATACATGTCTTCAAAGGGGCTGACAGAGCATCCCCTGCCTCATCCTCTAATCGACGTTACTGGAAAACGTATATATTGTATATGATGTGATATATTTTATATGTATAATATTGGTTAGTTGTGAGAGGAATGTTGTTTTTCAAGTTTCCATTTAGTTGTTAGATTTTGATTGTTATTCGTCATGTGTTTTACCAAGCTCAGTGCTGCCACTTAAACATAGTGCAACACAAACTAAAATATAAGAAAACAATATTAACACAGTGTACAAATGCACAGTAATATAAGTAATACTGTATGGTACTGTATGTTTTCTCTCCTCAGCGTTTCCTGCAGCTGTGCCAGCCGGTCGACGACCTCCCTCTGGATCAGAAATGTCCTCCCGCACTGGGAACCAGTGGCACCGGCGTCCACACGGAGCTCAAACCATTATCGCAGACTGGGGAAGTCGCTCAGTGAAACAGCAAGATGTACTGTGTGTGTGTGTGTGTGTGTGTGTGTGTGTGTGTGTGTGTGTGTGTGTCTGTGTGTGTCTGTGTGTGTGTGTTCGTATGGAGTCAGACAAAATATGGGAGTAAATGAGTAACATTTAGCTCACCAACAGCTTTAATTTGTATGTCTTAGTTTTTACTTTATTCCATTGTTAGAAGTTGTGGTTTTGCAGGGATGATGATGAAACGGTCTCATGTAGTTGCTCCAGAAACTGAACAGTTTTTTGTTTTTTTTAAATAAGAAAATACAGCTGTGTATCTGTTTTGAGATACAATATGCATAATTTTAAAGTGTACACAGTACACTGTACACAATAGTCAGTTTGTTGATCACTGACATGTTTCATATGACATTGTGAGTCTTTCTTTTTTTATTGTTTTTTATTTTATTGTAATAATTTTCTTCCTCTTTGCTGTGTCATCATCGTCGTCTCACCATCTCACCTCTTTGTTAAACCTCAGTGGGTCAAAGGTCACACAGACCGTCATCCCAGCAAAGAGTCTCTTTTTATCAAGTCTTTGGGAATATGTATAGTTTTCTGTTTTGGACTTTTATTTTTTCCTGTTACATAAGATGGCTGAAGATGAAGCCTGATAGAGTGTCATGTCTTAACTGTAATAAACTGTGATAAAACACAATCCATGAACTAAACAAGTGACCTTGTTGTAAGGGATCATCAGTTTGTTTTAAATACATGAATAAAAGACATTTTAAATACACAAACAGTGATTCATGTCGTGGTGTGTTCAGTACTTTATACATCTTGCAGACGCACACGTTAAACACATTAAAATTAGTCAAATTGAAATTCTTGGATGAATATTTCATAAATATTTTTGCTATTTTTCATCATGTAAGAAAAACATGTCAGAGAATTGAATTGGTAAAAACAAAAAGTACAGTGTTAGTCAATACTTCCTTCAGTATCTGTTCAAATCAAATCAAATCAACTTTATTTATATGGCACTTTTCATACAATGTAACACAAAGTGCCTCACAGAGGATCAAAACAAAACAAAACAAAACAATTCAAAACACCGCCAGTCATTCATTAGTGAATCAATTGTGAAACCAAACAAGAAATGGATGAATATACAGCGAATGAATGTTTCTACTGTAACTCATCATGTGGAGTCATTTATTAACCGACATAATGTAAATAATTTATCGCTGTTTCATCGCAAAGCTCATCTTTACCTCACCTAAAAGCTCCAAAGTCTCAAACTCAGACAAGTCCACTGTTTTATATATAACTGTAGCCTACATATGTGCAGGTACAAAGTCTAGATTCAACTCAAATCCATCCTGATCCACAATGTGCTTTAAATCTACTGGAATCGGCACAGGTCTGTGGTTAGTACCATTGATACCAGTTTACAGGCTGAGATTAAAATGAGTCGACCGAAAGAGAAACACGTGAACTGTTAGTGAAAAATGAGATGATCATTGTCGACGGGTGTGGAGCTTTTACAGTCTATGGTGTGGAGGTGATTTAAGTTCAGTTCAGTTTAGGAACAAGATCAGAGTCAGAGGTCATGTGACGGGAGAGAGAGAGAGAGAGAAAGCGGGGATCATATAACATTTTGAGCTCCAAACTAAAACTGTGTGACGTGTCTCAGGAGTTTTGTTTATTATTATATTATATATATTATGGAGGACACAACAACAACAAGAGAAGTGTCTTCTACTGTGAAAACAACTGAATCATCTCTGATTTCCACCTTATATTTATTAAGTCTAAGGTTCCTCAGTGTGGTCACATGACTGTACACAGGGCCGTTGTATAGGGGAGAAAGGTGATGATTATTCTAGGGGCCCAGCGCCCAATGGGGCCCATAAAAAACCCCAGTAGTCTAATCTTTGTATGACTGATTTATTCTGCATAAGACCCTGACTAGTACTCACAGTACACTGTAAAAACTCAACATCTTTCCAAGAATATTTGTCTTATTTCTTGTCCAAATGTCTCATTTCTAGTCAAAGCTTATCTCTTTCCACTTAAAATAAGACTCATAACCTAAAAATTAACTTGTTTTTAGATAATTTTCACTTGAAATAAGTAGAAAAATCTGCCAGTGAAAGGAAGTTTTTTGTGCTTGTAATAAGGAAGAAAAACTTGTTCCACTATCAGATTTTTTCTACTTATTTCAAGTGAAAATCTGCTGCTTTGCAGTGTATGAGCCCACTTTAGTATTCTTTAAGGGGGCCCAGAATTCCTAGCAACGGCCCTGACTGTACAACAAACTATAGGCCAAAGGGAGAGGTTCATTAATGGTTATTGAATGTAATATATTATTGACTATGAATATAATAAATATCAAGCTAAATTGACAAAAGAAACAGACATGAGTCCGTAGAGAAACATTGGCAGTAGGTTTTGGTGTTGGTAGAAGGAGTTTCATTCTGTGTGTTGGTTTGTTTCCAAACTAAACAAAACATCTGTCAGGACACGAGTCGTTAAGAGTCCAACATGTGTCCTTCAGCTCTGTGAGTCTCTTCTGTGTCAGTCTGTCAGTTTCTTAACTGTAATGTAATGTTATCTTTCTTAATAAACTGTGTCTGAAGACATCGCTCACACTGTTGTTTTCAAAAGCCCCAAAACATTCAGATCACAGGGATCTGGACCCAGAGGTTCTGCAGCCTCTGGTTCCACATGGTTCTGGTCCCAGCAGCTGTTTCTCTTTTTCCAATAGAGCTGCTCCAAAGTCTGTTTTCAACCAACCTCCACCAACACCACCCACCAAAATAAAAGCCTGGAAAGTTCTGAATACTGAGATCAGTTAGAATAAATCCCAGCAGCAAAACTTCGGCCAATCATCGGACAAACTCCAGATGAGCAACATTAAACCAGACCATCACCATTGATATGACTCACAATTTGTGAAAGTTAACCCAAAGCAAGGACACAGACTTATGGTACAAATGATCGAGTGAAGTGAATGTGGCATCTTGTTAACCCTTTAATCCTAACCCCAGATTTAAACCCAGTTTTAATCCTTTAAACTGTAACCAATGACAACACAGACACATACAGTCGTTGAATAGTCAAAGCCTCAGATGGACGTCCACATCCATCTGTTGCATTTAGCTCCTAACTTACTAAATGTCTCATTGAATTCTGGGTAAACTGAGAAATCCCTTTGAAATAATACATACAGTATGGCCGACAGAGGAACTGCGTCCAACCACACACAGTTCTGTTCACGTGTAAAGGAAAATGTTTTGTCTTCCAACACTTAGACAGAGATTTCACTTGGGACGCTAAGCAAATATAGCAAAAAGAAAAATGTGACCTTACTCTTCAAAAACAGCAGCTCTTTAATATAAATCAGAATCATGTTTTATATGATGAGAAACTGTGAGAGCAGTAAATGAAAACACAGCACATTTCTGTAAAAGCCACTGTTTATTGACTTGTCTGTTTGCCATCTTGTAGAAAGGGCACAACAATGTAACAACAATGTAATAACTTAAACACTATAATATAAATAACAATGTCCTGGGCATGAATTTGAGGAAATGTATTGATCCGTCAGGTTGGAGAGAGAGGGGAGGACACTCCTTAATTCCCTGATATTTTCTAAAAAATAAACTTCTTTTTTATTTTAAGTACTAGGCAGAGAAAAAGTTGTTTTTCTTAAACTGTCTCCCGACCAATCACAGCTCAATTCAACTGATATTTCTGACGGACGACGACCAAATACTTATGAACATGTTTTCAGTTCCACATGAGACAAATGCACAACAGCTTTAGTAAAACTAGACTGCAGAGCTGATGTTTTACTCTGGTGTCATTTGTGTTGATAAAGGTTCATCACTCATCATCTGCTGCTGCTTTGCATTGAAAATTAAGTGAAACTGAAATTACTTTAATTTGAATCTGACACGGTTTAGTTAAAGTCACACCGCGTGTTTGTTTTGTTTTGGTGTTTCATCTAAACAAGCTGCTCAGTGTGATCACAAACACTGATGCTTTTATTTTGAAAAGTTGCTTGTAAAAGCAGTCTGAGATAAAAACTGTTCTCCTGAGAACCAAAAACAAAACAAAACACTCAAACACTCACACACTGGGGTCTGGTACAGTATGAACGGGAGGATTTGGCACATTTGGATCATCTCACACATCTGGATCTTCTACTAACTTAATCTTATCTTATCTTATCTTAATCTTATCTTAATTTAATGATATTAAAATGTGTGTATGTTGGCAAACTGAGAGGAGTTAATCCTATTTACAGTTTAAAAACATTGAATTTGTCACATTAGTCAAACTAATTTAAAACAGATAGAAATCCAACCAGTGTCGACGTTTCCTCATGAAAAAACATCTGTTGATCTCGTCGGCACGCTCAGGGGGAAACACGTCTGTAAAGTGTTGCAGAGTCTCAGAGATTGATTATTGCCAGGATCAAGGCACTACAGAGCATGTAGGTGTATGTAAATGTGTGTGTGCATGTGTGTGTGTGTGTGTGTGTGTGTGTATGTGTGTATTCCTTAGATGTGGGTCAAACTTCAGTCGACCTCTGTCAGGCCACAGGGTCGTCTGAACTCCTGTCCTCGCTCGTGAATCCACTTGTTTGACACTGAAACAAATAAGAAACAAACAATAAATGTTCAGAAAACAGTTTCAACAACATCTGTAATGAAATCAAATTTAAAAAAAACAATAAAATGAAATAAAACAAAGAAAAATAAAAACTTTAGATGCTCCACGTCGGTTCAGTTGTCATTCAAACTCTTCAGTCTGCTGAGTTTAACATCACAGATCTCTGATCACTCATTTAAAAATAAATATTACAACATCTTCTGTGTTGATGTTTTAGGGGATTATTATTACTATTAGGGGGATTATTAAAGAGATTAACTGTGATGCAATCTGGGACACAGGTAAAGATCCATTTACTTTAGTTACTTTAGTTAGACTCTGAAAACCTTCATAAATAAAACTTAACGACCAGAATGAAACAGAAAACACTGAATAATACAAATCAACATTCTATTTACAGTTTAACATCATACTATAGCTTAAGTGAACAGGTTAATAAACATAAACATAATAATAATAATAATATCATCATCATCTCATTTTACTGAATAAAACTGTCACTGTTCACACATGTAAATGAAAATATTTCACCTGACTGATCATCAGTTCATTAATTTTTACTGTCATCCCAGTATAATAAGACTAATTTATTTCAGCCAGGTTTGTGATTCTGTTCCAATATATTGATCAAATTAAAGTGATCGATCTGAACCGTGACTCACCCCATTTACTTCCTACTAAGACTGGACAGGCTGCGTGTCGGGTCCTGTAGTCCCCCTCTCCGCTGCTGAACAGATTATACCAGAACACCGCCGTCCCCTGTGGACACATGAGAGACACGACACAGTGATGGAAACATCTGGAAACATCTGGAGCTGCAGCGGGAGGAGGAGGAGGAGGAGGAAGAACATGGAGAACCGACACTGGGAGAGAAGAAGAGCTGAAGCAGCTTCAGTAGTTTATCCCAGTATTTACCCTGTGAACCTGGAGCTGAGCTCAACAGCCTTATTGTTCACAAACACTTTTTTCTGAAGCTTGTGCAACAAAATAAACAGAAAGTTGAGTTGGACCATGTGCGACACCACTGTAGCTCTTTTATATTTTAACAGGCTTAAAGCAGAAGTAAGCGATCCGGTCGTTTTGGCTAATGCTGCATTCCAGGCAGGCTTTTGAAACCGTAAGTTACAGCTTCAGGTCACGACTTACGACTTTGTAGCGTTCCAGGCAACCCGCAACTCGTGTTTTTCCGACCTGTTTTACCTATGAAAGTGCCACTCGTAACTTCCGACCCGTGAACTCGTACCAGATCGAACTGGTACGACTTCACAGGTCGGAAAAGTTACGAGTTACGAGTTGCCTTGAACGCACCATAACGTCTTGTCAGCCGACGGAGTTAGCAGCCCCCGCCCTCGTCATGGATCTATTGGTCCTCGTCCCTATGTCACCACATTCACGCGCCGTTCTCTCTCCTCATTGGATAAAAATTGTAGGATACAAGAAAAGTTTTCTCCTCGGCTCAGAGCAGAGCAGAGTGACTGTGTTTCGGTCCAAACACTCTTTGTAAGTGATTGCTGTCGGAAGATATAACTATTTAAGACTTATATTAACACAAAAATATCGCTTACTTCTGCTTTAACATTACTGTAACTCTGTCCACTGAGCTCAACACTGAATAAACTGATTCCTGTATCAGAAGCTGCCTGCACTGCAATGGTCTTTTCTATGGAAGACATAATGACAAAAAGCCCCAAATTAAGCAGAGAAACAAGATCTTCATTCACTTTTCTTTCCTAAAATGTGTCTTGTCACAGTGAAAAATGTAGAGAAACTCACACAAGAGCTCCTCGGTCATTAGATCAGGACTCACTGTCCTGTCTAAAACACGTCTCACTCTGACGCCAATGGTGTGAGATTGATTTTCCCACAGAAGACGCCAGCAGTTTTAAGTAAACTAACTTAAGTAATATTCTCACACACACACTGTTGTCGTTACCTTTCTGGGCCAGATCGCTGCTCCAAAGTCGGGGAACACCGTGGCTCCACCGGCCTCCACATCACTCATCTGAGGAGAAGAAAAAAACAGCTGGTTGGAAACTTTCATTGTGTGTTCACTATGATGTCCAACTGTCCTCGAACTACACGTCTGTTTCTGTGCTTAGAAAAATGCACACATTAGTTTTACATTAACGTACCAAAATACATGTTGCTTTTTTGGATTAAATACCAATGGATGCTAATTAACTGGAAAATGAGATGTAATTTAATATTTTTTCATAATTGTAAAATAAACTTATTTCTGTCTTTATATATACGTATATTCACCTTTGTTGTTTTTTATCTGCTCTACAAGAAAATTTCCCGCAAGTGAGATCAAGAAAAAGTATATTATCTCATCTGTCCTGTGACAGTCTGACAGGAAATGAAATGTACAAAATAATATTTCACACATCAGTGACTTTAAGTTTTTCTGTGCAGTGAGAGAAATCAAGCAAGACTGAAGAAAAAACTTGAGAAGAAAAAGGAAATTGTTCTATTGTCCAATTAAGAGTTCAGATGTTCCGCAAATCCGCATACGATACGAGTTTAAGAAAAAAGTCTCTAAACCATTTTTACTTGGTGTTTTAAACAACATAAAGTCAATGTGTCGTCTTATTTCTGCAGACTTAGCATGTTGAAGATCAATAATCTACCAGAGCACATCCACATCATGCACCGCAGCGAGGACTGAGGTCACGGGAGTTCACCTTCATGCCTCGTTCAGGAACAGTTCTGGTGCAGTTGTGTTTTTGTTAACAGGGGTAAAAAAAATGAAAAATAAAATGAAGAGTGTCTTCTAACTCAGCGTGTTAATGAGAACCGGCCAACAAAACTCTCCACAACATGCACTGGAACTGATCGACAGGTAAAATGTTAGTCTTTAATATTTCACTTCCAAATGATCCATTTTGCCCTTTAAAAAAAAAAAAAACATCAAATTGCCCACTGGTTCATCTCTATGAAAGTCAATCAGTCCAAGTCCAAGATTGAACCAGAGCTTGTGCTTACGCCCAGGCAGCTACAACAACAACAACAACAACAACAACAGGAGGGGGAGGGGGTGGAGCAGGACGGAGCGTAGACCTGAGGCGACTGCCACCCACCGAGCCTTCAAACCACACGGCGACTGGATGCACGTACTTACGTAGTTCAAAAAAGTTGCCACGCGATTTCCAGTGCCTAATCTTTTGAAAGCATCAGGCTCATCTTTCTATAAGATAAAATTCAAGAATAAAGAAGATACGTGATGAAAAAAAAGGCTGCAGACTCGCACACACGTGTACTTACGTAGTTTAGGAACGTGGCAAGTCTATTTCCATCGGCCTTGAGGTTGCTGTCAAAAGGACGCTGCAACAGATGTTTATCGATTAACCCATCACAAAATGACTCTCGCTAGGAGTCGGAGGGATAAACTTAATATTAATAATAATAAAAAAAGATAACACAGTCACTTTGTTAAAGTTGTCAAAACACACACTATTCTATTTACAATGATCCTTTTGTTTTTTTGTATATAAAACTATAGATCATGTGAAAATCAAAGATGGCCGCCAGAGACACAAACACATGCCAGTGAACTCACCCTGGAGAAGTCATAATGTGGTTCATACTGTCCTCCCACGCCGTAGTTTGCAACCTGGTTAATGACAAAGACAATTATACAGTAGATCAAACATTATGATCTGTATTTATGTGTTATTTAATAATATCTGAGAAACTAAATCCTGTTAACATCAGAAAATATGGATTTGTCTTATGAAGGTTGAAACTGTTTTGTACACTGTTTTTGATATGTTTTGTCTTTAATGATAATAATTAGTATGAATATAACTGCCATTATGAAAACTGTTATATGTGACGTTATGATACTTTTATGTGATGTCGTCATCTTATTGTTTTTCTATCATAATCTTTATCAAGTTGCACATTCTTATTTTTTTTAAGTTCCCTGGCTTCCTGAAACTCTGTTGTTTATATTTCTTGTTTTTTTTGTCTTTTAATTGACTTGTTTTAATTGTTTTATCTTACTTATACCCCCTTTATTAATTCTATCTGATTTAATTGCATCATCACATCATCTTACATCTCTCTGTTCCTCCTGTTCTCACTTTTTGTTCCCAGGTTCTCGTATTGCCTGTGCTGTTTGGGTTTTTATGTCTCTATTGTTGGCTTTTTCTTTTCTGCTTTAATGTTAAAGCACTTTTTAAACCTCTGTTTTTCAAGCTGTTATATAAATAAAGAAATTGTTATTATCATGTAGTACAGTGATTCTGTGTTGTTGCATCACCTGCAGTAACTCTGCTGTTTGTACTGTGAGGCCGGTGATGTCCTCTATTCTCTGATTGACTCTTTCAATAACGGGGTCGTCCTCTTCCTCCAACCAGGCACTGAAAATACAGACAATACAATACAATACAATACAATACAATACACACGCACAACTGCAGACATGTAATATACTGTAAATATAGCTGTAATGACTCATGTACGTCACTAGAGGGCGCCCAGGGAACCTCTGCTCATGATGATGAGCTATTACCTCTTTGATACTCTGTAGTTGGCCGTGGTCAGGACACCAGTTTTAGGGTCACGGACGGTTGCTCTGGCAAGCTGAACACACACACACACACACACACACACACTGTTAAAGGGATGATTTCCTCTGTACAGTTTATTTTTTCCTTGTTACTAAGAAACTTCAGCGTCTGATTAATACCATGAGCTCATGGGCAAAACATCTGTCCTCCCTCTCCTTATTGATCTCATTTAGCTTGGGGATAAATATTTATAGTGTTCTAGATGTCAGAGCTTCATGCAGTTGTTATAATAAACCTTGCCAGAGGAAACCTTCACCAAGACAAAGATAAATCCATATTTAAAGTTATAGTTTTAAATGTTCAAGCTGACAGAAATACTTCAACTTTCTTTAACCTTTGTTTCTAACCATTGTCTCTCTTCATTTATTCATTTATTTATTTAAAAAAGTTATTTATCATCTGATCGCTGCATTTCTTCTCACCCTGGGTTTGGCGATCTCTTTAATCTTCTCGATCTCGTCGTGTGACAGGATTTCCAGGTAGCGGACGATGTGAGGACTGTCCCACTCGTCCTCCTGCATCATGGGCTTCAGCAGGAGACGAGGGTTCCTGTTTCCATCGTGGTAGCGACAGAACAAACGGCTGCGTCTCCTTTCATTCTGGGGAAATAAACGGAACAAGCAGAGTTTGATAAATCATGAAGAATATTATACATTTCTAATTTGTATTATTGCAGTTTCTGAGTCAAACCAGTGTCACATGAGGAGAGTTTTGATTTAGAAGAACTGCAGTGTGTTTTTAATTTGACTACCCTCTGCTGGAAAAATGTGATTTCACACCATGATGGGTCGTCAATACTTCAACCAGTTCTTCCTTATTAGTGTGACTGCTGAAGCAGTCACACTATTGTTCTTCTGTTTGGCCATTTTCTTCCGCCTTTTTACGGTCTTCTTCTAGTCCTTCATACTTTGTGCTATTTCAACAATTCATATATCAAAACGTGCAGCTTTTTTTGAACTTTATCGGCATTACTTTTCTCTTTTTAACTATTTATACTTTTTAAAATATTTAACTTTTTCACAAAAAATCTCACATTCATCAAAGTCTCAACCTCTCTTCTTCACAACTCCACTGTAGTGTAGGGGTTAGGGTGGATGTTTGCCAACCCTAAGGTCACTGGTTCAAATCCAAGGGAAGAACTCTTGTTATGTTATGTTGAATTCTGCTCTCCTCCCCCGCCTTCAATTGGTTACAGGTGTTTGTTATCTCCTTGATTACTCGTACCAGTTTGCAGCACATCATCACATTACAATGAATGACAACAGGTTTGAAAGCAGTGTGCTCTCTGTAGCCGAGTGGCAGAGTAAAGGTTTAGTGATCATATGGTCATGGGTTCGATTCCTGCCTCAGTCTTTTCACTTCATTGCTTGACTTTTGATTCCAATTATTCAGCTGTCATTGGACAGTCTTTGATTCCTCATAGTATAAAGCTCATTGTAACTCAGGTTCTCTGTGGCCATATGGTTAGTGCTCAGCCTGAAATTCACAGACATTTTCATTCTAAGTCATTCAAGCTTGACTCTCAAGCTTTCTTGATGTTGACAGTGTGCAGATCATTAACAGACAACAGTCTCTGCAACTGTGTGTGCACCGTGGCCTAGAGGCAGAGTGGAAGTCTAATAACCATGAGGATGTGGGTTCGATTCTGACCTTGGTCAAACATTTGTATGGTGATCACAGCTTGCACTATTTGCTAATTCTGCAACAGCGTTCAGTTGCTGTCAGCAGTCACACCATTTCCATTCTTGGAAATGCTTTTTCTAGTTTAATTATAATTTTCAATAATTAATGATAATAAGAGTTTATAAACCTGTTTCTTTCATGGTGTTTGATCAGACATCTCCAACACAATGACGGGGTGTGTTATGTCTGGGCTGCAGGTTCTTGTATCCTGCTCTTTATATCAAATATACGTTCCTTGATTTAAAAGCTTTGTCTAATGCATTGATGCTTTTTAAACAAACTGTATCTAAATGAATAATTAATTCCCATATCATGGAAATAAACCTGCAGAGGACCAAAGTATCAGGTGCTTGAGGATTTAATTTAGCTGTTAAATGTCTTAATTTAGTCCTGGTCTTCCTGTCTCACCATCTGGAGGCCCTCTCCTCTGCACAGCGCCTCGTACGCCTCTCTCTCTGGGAGGTGGTCTTTGGGCCGGCGGTAGGTTCCCAGCTGGATGGGCTCCTCAGACGATGGCTCGTAGGCCTGGTTCAGCTCGTTCAGCTGCTTGGACAGTAACCGCTCATAGTAGCGCAGGTTTCCTCCTGCCCTCTGGTGGCCGGGCTCTGTCAGTGCAAGAGACTGATGGTTAGTGGAGATAAATCAACTTGAAGAGATGATGAAGAAGTAGAAAAGATTAAAACATCCTGCTCATTAACAGCTTCGTCTCTGAGGGACAGAAACATCTGTTGTATCTTCCATCTTTAATTTATTTCAGCTTTATTACTTCACTTCAAACACTGAATACTTTAATTAAAGACACAAAAACTTTAATTTACACTAAACAGTCACTGAACTCAGTTCTCAATGATGAAAAGTAATCAAGTACAACTGTTAGGCAACTTGTATTTCAGTTGTACTACTTTTAATTTACACTTCTTCTCTTCTCTTCTTCTCAAAGGCAAACGTTTTTTGCTACAGTGTTTATGTTTAACTTTTCACATAAAACAGCTTTTTAGACAGACACTTTTGTAAATGATATAATGACTTCTGTATAAACATATATAGATTGAGATGGATAAATGAAATTGTACTGATACTATAAAAACACTACTACTACTACTACTTCTACTACTGCTGCCGCTGCTGCTGCTGCTGCTAATACTACTACTACTACTACTACTACTAATAATAATAATATAAAGTAAATAAAGTTCCTTTTCACTCCATTAAATTCATTTAACCCATAGTCACTAACAGCGTTTCACACAAAACCAGCTCATTAAATATGATGCAGTAACCGGACAGTTCACGTATTAAGCACTTTTAACAGTCATTTAAGTCTCGACTTTACTTCCTGTATCCTCTGTTTGAGGTTTGTTTTTTCTTTTTTTGTTTCTGAGCTCTATCTGTTTCGACACCTTAATAACAGACACATTCAGTGAGTCTGTTTCTGCTCCATCTGCTCCACCTCCACTCATTTCACTTGACAACTGACGCGTAGATGAGGGCCTGCAGCTGTAACACACGCACACACACACACACGGACTAAAATAACAGTTAGAAACCACTGGCCTCCACCCTGCTGCAGGGAGAGAGGAGGCTGGAGGCTGAAACAGCAACAAGACAACCTACTGGTTATCCCACTGTGGCAGACTGTGGTTGTACTGGTCAGCTAACCAAACCGAACCGAACCAGGGAGGAGCGACTTAACACTGCTACTTAAAAACTAGTTAAATGCAACTTTCTGTTTTAGTTTCTCTTAAGTTGAACCCCGTCACCCTTCTTCTTCTTCTTACCGAATGCCACCAGCCGGCGCGTCAGCTCGATGGCTCGTGGAAGATCTCCCATCTGGTAGACAGAGTAGCTGAGGTAGTCCAAGATGTCTCCCTTGGAAACCACAGCTTCCTCGCCGGCGTCCAGCTGCTTCAGGCTCTGCTGCATCCACAGCACGGCGTGGTAGTAGTCTGCCTCGTTGTAGGCCGTCTTCCCCATGTCGAAGCAGTCGTCCACGGTCAGGAGGGCGTTGGAGTGTAAACCTGCAGCAGGAAGACAGTGATATTAAAACAACTGAACTGACCAGAGATCAGCTGGAGTTTATGTATTTTTCATAAATGTTTAATCACAGGGAAATCATATGAAAACAAACTCTGAAGTCTGCACTGGAGCAGAAACTCATACTGGACTTTAGACCAGTACAGATGTTGATACTTTTTATATATATTTTTAATAAACACAAGCTTAAATAGCTTGCATTTTCATGATTTATCTGAATAATTTTGTTGTTTAAGTAATTGATAAACGAGCAAGGAGTTTCATAACTGAAAAATAATTCAGTGCAGCGTTTTCTAATTACTTAACATCCAGGAGTACAATGGTGCAAATGCTATAACAGCATGTGGATCAGTGACAAATAAGGGTTGTAGTTTTCTATGTCTTGATTTAATTGTCCATACAGACTTTTTACACTCTTCATTTTGGCTGTATTTGTAATATTAGAGGTTCAATCCACTTTTTTATTGCTAAGTGTTTTCTCTCTTCTGGCTTATCAAACACATTTAGATGAATTGTTATTATTGTTATACTTTCCTGTTTAAACACGACCTGAAAATATGTAAAAATCTACATCTTCCTTCACAGATATTGGATCTTTTCTTGTAGGCAGGTTGAGATGTGCAGAGTTTAATGTTGAATGCCAGAGATACAAAAACAAGTCTCGTGCCTCAAAACAAACACAAACATGCATCAGTCTGCACAAGTACACACCCACTCATACCGACTTACATCCACCTTGGGCTGTCGACAGACGCCAGTGGAATATTACTACAGCTCCACCCTAAATGCTTCTTAAGTGACTATTTACAGTTAATTAGTTGTTGTTTTAAAGCCGTGATATGTATTTTCTGACCATAATGAAGTCTGACCATTAGATCTGTTAAACCTCAGTCAGAGTTAAACTCATAATAACCCAACCTTACAAGAAAACATACAAACAGGCTCTATCTGTATTAATATATTCATGTATTACTTTATTATTTTGGTTACCTGGCAGCTTTCCTCTTGAAAAAGTCTCTGAATCCAGTTGGTACGTGTCCTGAAGACGCATCAACGCCTTGGCTGCTCCCGTTTCGTCCTCCTCATCTGGGAAGTACTGTCTGTGTACGGACATGTTGGAGACGAACCCTGGGGACAGAAACAAAAAGAAATGTCAAAGACTGTGGCGAATTAGCGTTAACCACCAACATTTATTTAATGTTCCAACTTATAATTTAACAACTGTGTGAACCAAACTGTTGTAACTTTCAAGCAATTAGTCTTTCAAATTGTCTGTTTTTCTTCTTTTGCGTCAACACTGTAGCTGAAAATATTAAATATTCACTAAGCAACCCCTGATATCTGTTAGAGACAAATATACACAAAGGATGTTAAAGGTATTAGAGGGTGAACTTGTTGTGAAAATGCTAAAACGAATAATATCAAACTAATTTATTTAGACCTTTTATATTCTCCAAGATGAAGTCTTTTGTCTTTTGTTTTTCTTGAAGTGAAAGTTTAGTACATTAAACAATAAAACTTTATATCACCCTTTGTCTTTCTTTTCCTGTCTCACCGTGTCTGAAACAAAACATATCGAGGAAAACAAAAGAAACAAAGGTTGTTGCTGAAATCTTTGATGTGTTCACACTCAGCTTCTGTTCAGTGACTGACTTCATCCTCATGTTTGCTGAATAATAATAATAATATTGGGCTGTAAAGGTGTGTTCTTTATCACCACCTGCAGCAGTTTGTGTCTGTTCACACTTTAGTTTAGTTCGAGAAAGAAAGAAACTTGTTCACTTTTGTTTTTCCAAATAACTATTCCTCTGTTGTTTTTCAGTACAACCTCTTTCAATCTCCATCACCATGAAACCACTGCTGCTCCAAAACTAAATCGACTATTGAACCAGACGTGATTTTTAACACAAAAAATGTTCATCGTCTGCTGAGAGTGTAAAACCAGGTGTAGTTGAGTTATATTGCACAATTTGCACAAAAAACCTTTTTCCTCCACCTGGGTTTTTTACTTGTTTATTCATCAAACTGCTTCAACACTCTCACACACACTCTCCTCAGCAGTGGTAGATGTGTCTGTACCATTTATATTGCAGCCGTGTCCATGGAGATGTCGTAAAACTGTTGTAAAACATGAGCGGTGTTCACAAATACGTGCATGCAAAACCAGAAACTCCAACCCCCAGGGGGCAGATGTGACATTCTCTGGCTGCTGTTTTTTTTTTTTTGGTTTGTTTTATTTTATCTTAACACCTGAACATTCAATATTTGTCAAGTGTGACTGCTCCAAACTCCATCGTCCTTCTTCTTCCTCTTCTTCTTTTTCTCTTTATGTTGCACAAAGAGGTATAAAAATGTAGCTGAAGCAAAATGAGTCGTGACTCGAGGCCACGTCCACAGATTCTACACACTTCATCAGCCTGACACAGACATGGAGCTAAGTCTAAACATGCACACACACACACACACACACACAGACACACACAAAGGGTGAACATGGCCAAAATATGCAGATGAGGAGCAGCTGCAGCTCCAACATGAGTCTGAAATCTCCTCCTCCTCTGTTCACTCAGAGCTGTGGGCGTTCGGCATTTGTGATTTGGCTCTTGAACGCTCCCCGCTCAGGGAGCGAGAGGGGAGCTGCTGAATGCTGCCGTTCACATGTCAATGTTCAGTGTACGAGGTGAGGGGATATTTTAAGGTGGAATGAATGCAGAGTCAACAGGAAGGTTAAAAAAAAACAAAAAAAAACAAAAACGGCCGAGGCAGCAGCAGAAACACTTTTCTGATGCTGGACAACATTTACAGTCCAGTCCAGATGTGTCATTAATTAATGCAGCCAGACAGAACGTGTGATTACATAGACTCACAGATATTTAGGGAGTCAACCTAACGCAGATAAAGCGAGGCCAACAAATAGTTTCTTGGAAGCAGTTTGATCATTAGACAGAGTGTTTTTTTTTTTATCACTAATTACTCCTAGTAAAGCTGAATATATGACTATATGACCATGTATTTTGATTATATTGTGTTTTTCTATTTGTGATTTGTCTGTCATGATGTCTGTGTGTGGCTGTTTTTTATACTGGGATTGCTGAGGGCCTGTCTGCACAACAAATTTACCAGCTGGTATTAATAAAGAAACCTTGACCTTGACCTATAAACAACGTAAATGCTGCTCTGCTCTGGGGCTGACTTTCTCACCGTCGGACGGGTTCTGCAGCACCAGACTCTCCAGCTCCGACCACTCGGTGTTGAGTCTCTTCATCAGCTTGTAGGCGTTGACCGGATGAGCCAGGTATCCCTCTGGGTCCGAGGTGGACACCCGGGTCAGAGCGTCCAGCTTGTTGGCCCAGCTGAGACACAGACAACATCATGTTAAAGCACCTGTTAACACAGAACTATCCATATCCATCTCCACTCTACATAGCAGTTGATTTCACATTGATTTTTGCCTGATGTGCAAATTAACTAACAATGCTTAAGATCTCCTATAGCTAAAAAAAACAGACTAAATGGTTAAAGGATTGTTAATATGAACAAATCACGAAATCACGCATTTTATATTCTGTTACTGAAAGACATCCGTAACATTAATAAATTGTAGCGTAGACATGGAGATGAAATTCCTGAATCCAAAAACGCCTACACAACAAGAGACGAGGAACTGGATTCAAACTGATATCAGCAAAATCATGAGAAACGTGAGACAAACACTGAGAAGTGAAACTAAGTGGTGGAGAAGTTCAAATATTTCAGTACATGTGAAAGTATCAAATATCATTCACACTATACTCAACAATATCACAAGTTTAAGGTTGAGTCCAGTGGTTCTCAAAGGGTCAAAGGTCAAAGGGTTGGTTATCTATTACAGTGTCATTATGCAGAGGTTTGGGCACCTCTGGTCAAAATGTCTGTTAATGTGAACAGTTCAGCAAGTGGAAGATGAAATGATCTCCAAAAGTCATAAAGTTAAACATGAAACACTCTTTTGTAATATTTTAATCAATATCAGTGTATTATTTTTATTTTCCACAATTTTAGAGTTAAAAAGGGAAACAAAGCAGCAGCCTGCAAAAGAATGGGAAACCCAGGAGACTTGAGCGCTCAGATAACTTTGACCAAGGTATCAGACAAGATATTTACTATTTACACACTGTGATAGTTTCCAAAGGAGGGGGGGGGCGGGCGACTAGCTACTAACTATGCAGGGGGCCCAAACCTTTGCTGCAGGACCTTTTCCATTTCTGTCATTTTGAAAATGTATAAAAGAAAAACCATATATATATATATATATATATATATATAGTTTAAAATGTAAAGGAATGTGTCATCTGTAATCTTTTGGAGATTATTTCATCTTCCACTTGCTGAACTGTTCACAATAACAGAAATATTCAACCAAGGTGCCCAAACTGTTGCATGACACCATCCACATCTACTCTGTGGTTTCAGAACAAACCTTTTGACTGCAGCCAACTTGGACTCCTCAGCTTTGATGTAGTCCCTGAGAGACTGGACCAGCTCCTTCTCTGTGTAGATCAGGTCTGTCATTTGGCCTGAAGACAGACAAGAGGACAGAGAGACAGATGCTGAGTCAAGGGCGAAACATCAGAAACTCATGCTTACAACTGTCTATTTATAACTAATTCAAACCGTCTATTTCTGATTCATCGTTTCCTTCACCACTGTTTCTTTTTATCTTGTTTATTTAATCAAAACACACAGAGGGAGTAGCTCCTGCAGCTCTTTGCTTTAAAAACCAATAAAATGCTTTTTTTCTTTTAAATCTCACTCTTCACCTCAGACGGAGACTAAGGTAAAAATAAACCTGTGGGACTTTGATTGTATAGAATTACTCAGCAAACTGCAGAGAGGCGTTCAGCCATGAGCCTCCGGGGAGCGTTTGGGTCGTAGTAAACAATCCCATGCGAACGTGCGGCCACGACTCATTCACAGTGGAGAAGAGCAGAAAGAGAAAACCCTCTCATTAGTTCTGCATTCACAGGGTGCAGCAGCAAACCAGAGTGATTTAAGAGACTGTTTAACTCAGGAGAAGAAGCCCCCAGGGCAAAACGAAGCACAAACAAGACGTCTTTTATTACACAAAATACACACGAGCTCTGAGTGTAACATCAGATAAAACATCAGTCACTTTAAATTGCGTAGAACCACAACCTGCTGCTGCTGCTGCTGCTTCTTACTGTGGCTGCATTTTAATGTAGCTACGGAGAAGACAAAGACAAAATCTGCACTAAGGTGGACAAGCAAGTGAGGTAAGTATGTTTGGTAAATAAAGTCAGTAAAGTACCGTAAGCGAGTAAGTTAAGTAGGTAAAGTGTGTTAGTAAAACAAGTAAAGTAAGTAGTAAGTAAAGTAAGTTTAGTAACGTAAGTAATTAAAGTAAGTTTATGAAGTAATTTTAGTGAAGTGAGTAAGTAAAGTAACTTTGAGTAAGTTAATAGTAATAATCAACCACACCTCTAATCACTGGTCAAGCCTACAAATACACGGTCAACCCCTTCCTTCCTCTGTTTGCCTCGATTTCTCCACCCACCCTCCCTTCTTCCCCTTGTCTAAGCGCCTCACGGCTCCAGCCTCCTCCGGGACCATCCTCACTCTCATCCCTCCATCCTTCCCTCCCTTCCTCCATCCCTCTCTTCTTAACCAACGCATTCCCTTTCAGATCTCCTCCAAGGCACGAATCCCGCTCGGATGAACAACGCCGAGACGGAACCCCCACTCTGAGTCTCCTTCTGCCGGTCTCCGGTTCATCCTCCCAGACGATGCGCGATGACATCAACCTCCCCTCACCTTTACCACTCTGTACAATATCATTCATTCGTGTTCATCATTTCATCCCATTACGTTTTTCTCGATTGCTAAGACACATTTCTCGAAAGCTTCTCTCATTTTCTCTAAACTGTGAACACAAACCCCAATTTTCAAGCTACATTCACAAAACCTCAGACTCTTCTTGCAAAACCAAACTTTCACCTCATAACAGTTCAATCTGTGCCCAAAACTGAACTCTGTTGTCAAATCGTGCCCTGAGTCAATCAAAATTAAAAACACTACTGAGCAGCCACTAAACACTACATAGAAAAATAGAAAACACAATGCTCAGCACATGAAGCTGTAGAAATAAATGTTTATCGTTCACTGTAGGCTAAATGCATGTTGCAAAACAAAAAACCTGTGCATTTACACTGTAGCACTTCTCTCCTTCCCTTTCTTTCACCCTCCTCCTTCCCTCTCCACATCCATTTCACATCCATCCATTTCATCCCTTTTCCTTCCTTCTTATTTTTTCTTCCCAGTTCATCCCTCCCTCCCTCCCTCCCTCCCTCATCCTTTCTTCCTTCACCCTGTCGTCTCTCATCGTCTCTTGCAAAACAAAAAACCTGTGCATTTAGCACTTGTACATAGTACTGTTAAAAAAAAAAAAAAAAAGAAGTACAAAAACCAGAAATCTTGTGCATTTACACGTAGCACTTGTACAGTACAAAGACAAACAGAAATCTTGTGCATTTAGCACTTGTATACAGTAAGCCTATGTAAAAATAAAGTACAAAAGTATAGAAATGAGAAGTGCATAACTCAGCCACAGCGTCATTTACAGTTTTTCTCGATTGCTAAGACACATTTCTCGAAAGCTTCTCTCATTTTCTCTAAACTGTGAACACAAACCCCAATTTTCAAGCTACATTCACAAAACCTCAGACTCTTCTTGCAAAACCAAACTTTCACCTCAAAACAGTTCAATCTGTGCCCAAAACTGAACTGTGTTGTCAAATCGTGCCCCGAGTCAATCAAAATTAAAAACACTACTGAGCAGCCACTAAACACTACATAGAAAAATAGAAAATACAACGCTCAGCACATGAAGCTGTAGAAATAAATGTTTATCGTTCACTGTAGGCTAAATGCATGTTGCAAAACAAAAAAACCTGTGCATTTACACTGTAGCACTTCTCTCCTTCCCTTTCTTTCACCCTCCTCCTTCCCTCTCCACATCCATTTCCCATCCATCCATTTCATCCCTTTTCCTTCCTTCTTATTTTTTCTTCCCAGTTCATCCCTCCCTCCCTCCCTCCCTCATCCTTTCTTCCTTCACCCTGTCGTCTCTCATATTCTCCTCTTGCAAAACAAAAAACCTGTGCATTTAGCACTTGTACATAGTACTGTAAAAAAGAAAAAAGAAAAAAAGAAGTACAAAAACCAGAAATCTTGTGCATTTACACGTAGCACTTGTATAGTACAAAGACAAACAGAAATCTTGTGCATTTAGCACTTGTATGCAGTAAGCCTACGTAAAAATAAAGTACAAAAAAATAGAAATGAGAAGTGCATAACTCAGCCACAGCGTCATTTATCTGTACTGGATCAGGCCACAGGACTTCATCCTGAACTAGCTTACAGTATATGTGCCCTCACATCATTGGACATAAGTGTTATCAATTTTGAGTTGTTGTGTTCAACCGGTGAAACTTGTGCTTTACTTGTGTTTGACTTTTGCCACCTGTGCTCAGCATTTTGCAACACAGGTGCATCACAATGAAAATGTGTTGGTAAGTTGTGTCTAAACAGGTGAAAAGTGCTGATGGTTTTGCCAAAAGAGTGACTGATTCAATCAGTGGGTTCAGGCAACTGAGAATTTGGTTCAGACAACAGGGTTTAGTGTTTTAGCAATTGAGAAAAACTGTAAATCATCTAATGGCACATTGTTGTGGCGTGGTCCTTGCTAGTGAAAGTAAAGTAAGTTTCGTAAGCAAAGACTGTAAAGTAAGTTAAGTAGGTAAGTTAAGTAAGTAAAGTAACTGAAGTCATTTTAAAGTAAAGTAGGTAATTAAAGTACATTTAGTGAGTGAAATAAGTTAGTAAAGTGATTTAAGTAATTTTTGTAAGTAAAGTAAGTAATTAAAGTAAGTTTAGTAAGTAAAGTACCGGTAAGTGCGTAAAGTAAGTTTACCGGTACTAAGTAAAGTAGTGAGTAAAGTAAGTAAAGTAAGAATTGCAAATAAAGCAAATTGAGTATGTAAGTAATGTAAATACGTAAGTTATAAGCATGTAATGTCAATAAACTAATTAAGTATATATCCATCAATCTCACTATACTATACTATGCTGTACTACTGGGTTTTGTATAATAAGGGCCCTGTCTAATGTGTGGTGGTTAATCCTGTGAGAGTTTCTATTGTTTTGAGCAGAAACATTTACTTAGAGTTCATCGAGGAGAATGTAGAAGAACATTATGTTGATTTACGTCACAGTGTACATTCCCAAAGGTCAGACAGTCATAACACACAGAGCTGCAGGATCTCTTTGACTCTTGTTCTCTCTCACTTATTATGTCTATTAGATTTTTTTTTTAAAGCAGAGAAACAGTTTAGTGGGATTTCCAGGCTCTTTGATTTTGTTTTGATTTCATACTGCATTTAAGTGCTGAGCACAAAACTGAACCATTTCTGCACAGATGTGAAAAAAAGAATCAGTAAACCACAGTTATGTCTCTAAAAAAAGTGATTCAGGCCACTGTGAAATAAACTTGGACTGTCCACATCCTCCATTTAAGACTTTTTTATGACAAATAAAATAAGAGTACATTCCTGAGCTACAATGGTTTCAGACTATACAAAGTTATTTCCACAGAATGATGGTAATAATAACAGCTGCACTTATATGATTAAATGTGCACTGGAGACGTCTGATTATTCAGCACAATCACTGTCGATTGCACCGTCAATTCAATATGCATTACAACAGCAAAACATGTGAGTAAATTAAGTAAAGAAGGGATGCAAACTCAAGAATGAAACTCTAATTTTGCAAATTTTAACTAAACAAAAATAATTGTTTATACACTGACCTATGGAGGTGAAGATCTCGGCCCGTGTGGTCCAGCAGCAGCAGAGCAGAACCCAGGAGATGAAAAACACCGACTTCCTCATTCTGTCTGATTCAATAACCTGCGAAAAGAAACTTCATCAGATCACATGTTGCATAATCTGAGTTAATTATAACGTCTTAAAACTCCTGTGGAGCTGAACAGCCTGTTCTTCTTCACCACTGTTAAACACATGGAGAGATTTTTTACTTGAACTGCGTTTTTTTTTTATTATCACTTAGTGACCGACACATAAAAATAAACTTGCAGTTTGTTTTACCCTGAGTCAACAGTTTGTGCGATGATGCCGTGTTTCCGTGTTTCCGTACGACATCGTAATGATGGTCGAAACAATGTTCAGAGTTTCCAGTGTGTTTCCTATTAATGAGTCACCACTCACTGGTGCATGCTGGGAGGCCGAGGTCGTCTTGGCCTGTCTCATTGTGCCCAGTTCTCATAATGAAACAATTAAAAAAAGGACACAGTGGGGAAAAAAGTTATATATATAAATGTTCATGAGTGGCATATGAGCAGATTATTATATTATAAAAATCACAAAGCTTATGAAAACATCTGGTTCATGTGAGGTCAGCTCACAGTTTTATTTTTCCATGTCCTGCTCTGCAGCTCGACGTGGTCTCCAGATACTGACTAAAACATGTTCGTGACTAATAATGGAATTAAATAAATAAAGCTCCAGTGAAACAGTATCACACACCACAGCTGCAAATGACTACTCTAACTCTCAAGTATTAATTCAACCTTTATTTCAACTCTACACTGAGGTAGAGACTCTTTTATTATGTAGCTAAGGAAAAGAGAAGGAAACACAAACCCAAACAAAATCTAAAAGACTCACAGTAGAATTAAAAGCTTCGCCATAATTGCAATATTATTATGGGGGTGCAGCTAAAAATAGAAACATCTGAAAGAAAAGTTTTGGAACATATTCACGCAGGTGTGTAAACTCCATATTTCTATACTTTTATGATGGTGTTCGTTCGCTCTCACTCACGTCCTTCTTTTCAAATGAGTAACACTGTTATTTTATATCTGGGGCACGAGGAACATGAGCTGTGTGAACTCTTTGAGGCAACAACGGAGCCGAAGCTGAAAACACAAGAACACAATGATGTATCGTCTGGCACCGGCTCCTCGTCCGCCGTCCAGCACTGAGGCTGCAGCTTTTGTTTGTCAGAGTGAACGCTGCTGCTCCACTTTCTCCTCCTGGGGGTTTTTGTCGTCTTTCTTCTGCTTCACCACATCACTGCACACATACTGCACGTACACATACACGTGCACACACAGCAACGTGCACAAGCATACTTCTGTCTGCAGGGGGAAAAAAAAAAGTGGCACCTTGGATTTTTTTGTTTCTGTCTGGTGTAGAAATGATTTCACATCCATGGCTGACAAAATAAAAGTCGCCCTTGTGTTTCTGCTGCTGATGCCAAAATCGCTTTGTGAGATTGTTAAAAGACTTAATCTGAGCCCGAGGAGGTTGAGACGGCGACATAATGTCAGAGAGGAAGTGAGTCACTGAATCGCAGAGAAAAATGAATCCAGGAGAAAACATCAAGTGAACGCGCTTCAGGGGGGAAAGAGGACGGTGCAGTGCCAACGACATCAGAGTCCAGCGGATCGTCTGTCAGACAAACATGGAGGAAAAGACAGTTTCATTTATCCGAGACAATATTTGGACTCATCGACGAAGGGCTGTAAACGACCTGAAAGCATTCAGCAAGTCACTGTGAAGTCTCTCCAGAGAGAATCAGTCGCATCAGAAAAGATTGAACTGCAGACTGCTTTTATTTAGTAGAGTTCAAGTGTCTCTAAAATCTATCAACAAACATCTAAAAGCTTTCGAGGTTTTTATAAAGATCAAGTTCTGTGTATGATGTTTGTTTTTTTTTGAAAGGAGGAATAAACCCACTTCTGGTGCTTGTGACAAAGTTGGATGCGCATTAAACCTCAGAAACAGCAACATGTCTGTTGAGTAAATACCTGCTCAGAAGCCACACACTGTAAAATGTCATTTTGATCCTTACTTAAAGCAGAAGTAAGTGATATATTTGTGTTAATATAAGTCTTAAATAGTTATATCTTCCGACAGCAATCACTTACATAGAGTGTTTGGTCTGAAACACGGGTCTGTCAGTCACTCTGCTCTGCTCTGAGCCGAAGAGAAAACATTTATCGTATCCTACAGTTTTTATCCAATGAGGAGAGAGAACGGCATGCAGGGCTGTGTGTGCAGCCAAGGAACGCCGTGAATGTGGTGACGTAGCGACGAGGACTGTTATGGTGCGTTCAGGGAAACTCGTATTTTTCCGACCGTGAAGTGGTACCAGTTCGATCTGGTACGAGTTCACCGGTCGGAAGTTACGAGTGGCCGTTATAGTGACTTTCACCGGTAAAACAGGTCGGAAAAACACGAGTGGGTTGCCTGGAACGCTACAAAGTCGTAAGTTGTGACTTGAAGCTGTAATTTACGATTTCAAAAGCCTGCCTGGAACGCAGCATTAGCGAAAACGACCGGACCACTTACTTCTGCTTTAAAATAAAGAGTGATCTTAACAGATGTCTGCTTTATTTGTTGACTCTCCTATAGCTTACACTTAAGGCCCACATACTCGTGCATACTTGAGTCCGCGGAAGTCCGCACGTACTCGAGGCAGACTCAGTGCGGAGTCAGACCCAAAGTGGACGTCCGCCAGACCCATCTACGCAAAGCTCAATTTTTACGACCGCGCAGACTCAGCATACGTGTACTCGGTGTCACACAATAGACTGCTCGGCGGGAAATCTTCACATCGACCTGTTTTAAATGTGACACCGTAAGCTCGACTATGAAACCTCAAATGTCTGCGGACTGTGTGTGCGTAGTCCGCGCTGCTCACAGTACGCCCGAGTACGTCAGGGCCCTTTAGTTAGTACAACTTTCTGGTGAGAAAAGTAATAAAATTCATCAGGCTAATGTAACCTTTATTGAAAAGTATGAGTGAGGATGAACCATCCTCAAAGAAAAGTGGCCATACTGCGCCTTCAAAGCTGGTTGCCAACATGGATCTATGGTTGCCACCTGCCAAAAAAACTGAAAAAATAAGAATAAGAAGGAGAAGGAGTAGAAGAACCATCCTTTGGAGAAACTTAACATAAACCAAGTTTCACTCAGCAGCATTTGACAAGTGCAGTTCCCCTTGAAGGTGTGCTTTGGACAAGTTATGTGAAGGTAAGTTGCAGCAAAATGTTAAACTTAACTGGCTATCTATTTAATAAACTTAGCCTTATGTCATTTGTTGTTTCAACACCTGTTTGTGAGAGTTTGTAGTTAGCGTTATGTCTTCAATTCAGCCAAGGAATGGAGTCTCTACTAACGCCAACAACATTAGTTAGCCATCCACTGCTATGACATGAAATGTTTCAACACAGTTCATGTCAGCTTAAACAACTTGATCTACTTTTCTTGGAAATTTTGAGGCAATTGGTTTCCTAAGTTTTAAAAAAAAAAATAAAGTCACCAAATAACATTTTACAGTGCAGGTGCTGCTGGATATTTATGGTTAAGTAGTTAATGAATGACATTTATCACTGGCGTCTGACGAACTGACTCCTCTGTATCTTTGACTTTTCTCACATTTCAGCTCTAGCATTTTAAATAAACAGTTATTTCTGCTGCTGCACTTTAAACACATGAGGTGTGAGAATAAAAGGCCACACGACACAACTGGACTAAAAACTCAAAAGACCAAAATGTTTTTTGCAGTGACTTTTTCTGGCACATCTCATCTCTCCTCCACAGAGCTACAGAGCTACAGAGCTGTCCTGACTTGTTGGCAGCTGTCAGCAGGTGTGACGGGTCAAGCAGCACACTCACATACTCCACAGGTGTAGAAATAAAGGGCACGACTACTACATGAAATTTGAATATATTAAAAGTGTCAATCTGAGATGCCTGCTGGGTAATATCCTTACAAATTACTCTGAATTAAACACAAGAAAATTATATATTCAACATGAAGGTTAATGAAAGAGCAGTTTGTGTGTGATGTAAAAAAAAAAGAAGGAAAAAAAAGGAGAAAATGTCCAGCTGTCATCTGAGTGCAATTGGAGCCATTTCCTGTTATGGAGAAATCAGTCCATTTCATCAGAAAACACTGCAGGACAAAGACGCCACAGATTTTTCACCTCAGTGCTACACAGAGAAATCCTTCCCTCTCATGTGAGAACTTCGACTCCTCGCTGACAAAAAGCTTCATAAATCACCGTCAGCTCCTTTTCTCTGGGAGACAGATGAGACACATCGATAACACTTCTATTTCAGCCCTGCACTATACAAATGACAGGACCACGGCTCTCTTCCTTCCTTGTAATTTACAGGCTGACCTGAGCGATCGCTCACCGGCTGGCTGGCTCGGCCCAGACACAGTCCTGCTTGTTGTTGCAGGCTCTAACACCCTGTCACATTCCTGGACAGAGGCCGGTCACATTTACTCCCCAGGTCTTGACCCTTTCGTGGCGTTTCTGTGGGGAACTGTGGGTGAACGGCATCGAGGAGGCGAGAAGACGGCAGGATGTGATGTGATGTGATGATCTCCTCAAATGAGGAAAAATCAAACATGGCCTCCGCTCTGTTCTCACTACTGGCTCCGATGATGATGCTTTTACAGAGAACATGTAATTGTGTAGAAGATTTAGTTGTTTCTTTATTGGGTTATAATGACTACAGTACAGTGCAGTTTCTTCTGAAGCGAAATATGGAACTCGTTTCCAACGAACGCTTCGAAGCCACACCTCACCTCCATGTAACCAAAACAGTCATCTGAGAAAAATCCAAGAGAAAGCGATAAGACACCAGAGAAACAAGAGAGAGTCTGGCAGAACTGTCAGGATCCAAAGTCTGTGATGGAGCAGGAAGTTTAATCTGGAGGAGTCCAACTGGAGTTTATTAAAGTTTATGATGTTTATTAAAACACATCCCCCTCCTTTATTTCTCGAAGCTGTTTTGAAAAATATTTTTTATGCAAAGGAGATCAAAGCCAAGAAGCAAGAAGTGCTGATACTTATTTTAGAAGAAAAGCAAGTACAGTCATCGTCTTTTTTTTTTATCTTAATGCCTTCAGTATTTTCTAGAAATTAGTTTCATAAACAAGTTGTCTCAAGGGAAACCAGGAACTAAAAAGGGAAACAATGAGGAAAAAGACTGATCTGCAGCCTGTGTCTCTTACTTCACTGGAAAAATTAAACAGTTAACCAGATAAAGAGTCACCCAGAAGTGATTCCCAGAACAAAATATGGAGCCATTTAACTCCCACAGCTGACGAAGCCAGACTTCCAGACGTGCAGGTGCAGGAAACCAGTCTTGCTTTGGTTGGTTTGTATCACAGCAGCCGTTTACAACGACGTCTCTACGTTACATTTTTGGCAGCGAAGAGCAAATTCCAGTGGAAGGAGGAAGACAGAGGGTTTCTACACACCACAAAAGTGTAGAGCTCATAATTTAGAGGAGATGCCATCCGCTTTGCATAATGACAGCTGCAGTGGTGGGTGAACTCTGTGAGAAAAGCAACAGATGATAATGACTGATAAACTCCATTGATTACTGGGCTGAAGCCCTGTGAATCAAACATCTATGGTTTCTGCAGGACTGAGGCTGCAACAGTCGACTATCATCATTTATTTCATAATTTCTGTGTTTTTCAAGCAAAAACACTCAAAAGATTGTTTGATTACAGGCTCTGTAATGTAAGAATTTGTTGTTTTCATTGGTCTTAAATTACAGCTCGATAATTAAACATCGTTTGTCTTCCCTTTTTGCTGTCATGCATGGATTTACTCAGAAATAATGATTACATCTGAGTGTTTGTCAAGTTAAGTCGGGTCGTCTTAACATAATCCTGCAGAGCAGATGAGGTCAGACTCACAAACTCAGTCCTGAAGCCTCCTGCTTTCTATCACGGCTCTTTACGACGTCTCTACGTTACATTTTGGCAGCAAAGAGCGCATTCCAGTATTTTGGTATCGTACAAAAGAGGCTATCTCCAGCCCTGCTGATAAAGAGTGGGAGCTGTACACCAGAAAAAACTGCAGTGTTCATAATTCAGATTAGGTGCCAGCTGCTTGCACGCCGACGGCTGCAGCGGTGAACTCGGTGAGATAAGCAACACGTGGTTGATGCTGAACAGGTATTTTTCCCGGTGATGTTAATCAGTGGGCACAATGGACGCGTTCCTATCCATACAGAGCCATGGAGAAAAAATACAGCCTCAGGCAGCGATGCTATAACACAACGCATATGCACAGAGTGAGACATGCATGTTACATAATCTGCCACATACAATACGAGCATGTACAGTATCCACAGGCTGAGAACATGTTCAGACAGTCACCGCCCGTCAGAGCGTTGAATCTCCTCCGGCGACGAAAACTGTTCAAGTCAAACCTCGAAACTCTGTAGTTTAATCTGTAGGACAACACCAAGTCCTCGTTCTTGGCTGATTAACTATTATTAGATTTAAGTGATAACAAAATCTGTTGCAGTCGATGTCTCAAGGATCCGAGGCATCGCCAACAGGGTTGTGAAAGTTTGATTGATGATTTGATAAGACAACACAGGTTCCCCGGAGGAGCACACTCAACTCTCTGCTGCTCTCAGATGCTTTGACTTTCACTTCCACTAAACTTCTTGTAACCCTTTAACGGCCCCGTGCAGCGCCGCGTCCCTGAGAGACAGAGGAAGTGATCATGTCCGACATCATGGTTCATCTGACCCGGTGCAGTGTGATATATCAGGAAGGAAGGGCAGCGTTGTAAATCTGAGTGTTTGGCAAAAAATTTAAGAAAAAGGAGAAGAGGAAGAAAAAAAAAGAAAAAAAGTCCTTCCAAGAATCTGTCGACCACATGTGTTGGGAGTAAGAGACTAAAAATCAGTTTCAGATGCAACGAGCGAATGAAAAATGTTTTGAAGCCGCGTGATTGGGAAAAACAGGTCATACTCATTAATCAATATCAATATCAGAAGATAAAACCAACGCTTAGATGGTGCTTGAGGGTGACACCACCACTGATCTGTGACCAAACCGTCACAGTCTTTGTTTACAGTCACACACACACACACACACACACACACACACACACACACACACACACACACACACACACACACACACACACACACACACACACACACACACACACACACACACACACACACACACCATCCATTAAAACCTCTGGTATGTAAACACCGAAGACTTGTATAAATAAAGCTCCATAAAACAAGACACGCATGTTTTAACTAATATGAATTCCTGGGGGCACTTAGACTGATTCAATATTTTGAGAGAAGAGGCACTAAAGACACTAAAATGTCGTAAAGTTTTTTATGTTATTTACATACTGAACGTATATTTTGCCTATATTTACTTCACCTTTTACAGTGATGTAGGACGTTATAGAAACTAAGAAACAAATACAGGTAAAACTGCTCTGAATCTGAAGTTGGACTATTCGAAAGAAATATGATCACAATATATCACCTCACAATTAATCATATCAGCACCGGCCCACAGGGATATGTTATTATCATATTACCAGATTCTTTACAATACACAGCCCTGAACTATTGTGTGTTGCGTTACATCTGTACAATCGCTGCTATTGAGCTACACAGACATTTCTGCAGGGCATAGATGCCCTTAATAGACAAAGTTATAATGTCTTTTACTATAGAGGTTTGTTTGTGGGGTTTTTTTAACCTTCAAACGAACCTCTAACCTCTGTGAACTCACTCAGATCCAAGTGTCAGTTCGAGAGCAGAGATGTTAGGCTTCAGTAAATTGGGCATTGGGACATAAGAAGATGTTACTGTTGTTTTTCCATTTATTTATGACAGTTTATTGACTGATTAATTGATTGAATTGAGAGAAATTGATTAGCAACTATCATAACTAATCATTTTAAGGTCTTTTTCGAGCAAAACATGCATCATTTCTTGGTTCCAGGTTCTATAAAGTGAGAATTTGCTGCTTTTATTGATCACACATCATAATAAATCAATAATAAACCAATAGTTTTTCTTCTGTCTTTGCAGAACTGACAGAAAATATTGATTAAATCGTTGTGTTTGGGTACAATCGATTAAGAAAATGATTAGCAACTATCATAACTAATCCTTTTTTAGGCCTTTGTCAAGCAAAACATGCAAAAAACACTTGTTGGTTACAGGTTCTTGCTGCTTTTATTGCTCATAAATCAATAATAAAACAATAGTTTTGCTTCTCTTTTTTGCAGAACTGACTCAGAAAACGGTTGTGTTGTCCTAAAATCGGGTCAAAGCCCGATCCTTGTCTTCACTGACCCGGGATCAGCTCATCACCCACGCGCCGGTGACGTCAGCCCGGGACAGTTGTTTCTAGAAATCCTGACACTTCGGCTCTTTGAGTGCGTGCACGAGAGCTACATGCTGCACGCGCTGAGATTTTATATTTATACTGTGTATAAAATGCAAACAAGATGAGGTCATTGTTGAGTTTAAATCAACAACCTCAGCCTTTTGAGACACACGGACACTAAGTTTGTCCAAACTTTTTCCGCAAACTTTCTCCCCCGAGTCGCTGTGAAACATGTAACCGGACCAACTCAGCCTTTCTCTGGTTACACCGAGAAGGAATAACAGCGGTGATAATAAACACAGACCCCGGTGGTATGTGTCCGTCAGTTGTTCTCTGGACCTTCCCGGTGCCCTCGAAGAACCGGATAAAAAAAATAAAACAAAAAAACGAACCTGTCGAAGCCGGTTATTATTATTGATCATCTCAGCATGTTCGAGAGGAGGCAGGCGAGCCCAGCGTCTCACTCTCAGCCCCATCCACTAGACATAAACACGAGATTTTCTCTGCTCGTTAAACCAAAGTATTTCACGTTTTCTTACCGTTATCGTCTCGGTTTTCCACAGAGGGACGTCTCTCCTCGGTCTACGGACCCTGGTGTGTGTCGGTACCCCCCGGTAGTGAGCAGGACTGAGGGGTTTCGGTCGCTGCCACGTACAGAACCTCCTGCGGGGCTGCGGCCGTAGCGACCGGAGCGGACGCGCACCGACATTCCTCATTCACTTTCAACTGCGGTGCCTTCAGGTGCCACCCTGTGAGCTCGGACTTTTGAAACGCGAACAGGGCAAAGCTGTTATTCTTGAACAAAAACAGGTAGCCTACTGTAAATATGTTATCAAGTAGTAGTTGTACTTGTAGTAGTAAATAATAGTAAAAATCAATCAATCAATGTGCTATTATCAAGGGGGATATTTGGTTTGCAGTCAAGCAACACAAGTCTTAGGGATATAAGGGACAAACAATTATGTAGACCTACGTTTTAACATATAAATGCAGAAAAAACTAATCAAATGCATAGTAAATACACTTTGATAATGAAAAATGCTATTTCTGTTTTCAATCAACGGATTTATTTCCACCGTTTCTGCCTTTATCTAACCAGTCTCTGTATTTCTGTTTCTGCCTGTTCATGTGTCCGTATGCTAATTAGGTAGGCGGTCCCAACATCAGTTTAATGTACAGTAGAAATGCAGGAAAAAGTACAAGCAGAAATGGCATTTTTTTCCCCCTATTATCAAAATTAATTTATTGTGCATTTACTTCTATTTCTATTTTATTCTATTCGTATTTTTGTATTTATTCATTTTGTGCAGTAGTGCAAAACTAACAACATGCAAAGCCTGCAAAACATCAAAAAGCTAAAGAAAAGGTCCAACAGGAGTCAGGGACGGGACTAAACAGACCTAATAAAAGATATTTAGTGTCGTTTTATGTTAATTTCGCTGGTGCAGAAAACAAACAAGAGGAACCAACCGTGAACAGCCACAGGAGTAATTCTCCCTGACACACGGACCCATTCATGCGCTTTATGTGTCTTTTAGAATATTTACGGTAATGTAATGCATGCAGCCCGTCACGTTTACAGTTTAGATGTAGGTTTCCAGGGGCTTGTTCTCTGGATGGACTCAAGAAAACCATCTGGAGAAAATCACACTGCTTCTGGCTCGTCCATCATCTGCTCTTCTGGAAGTTTCTGTTTCTTTTTCTGTTTCTCAGGTTCTTCCTGTTCTCTGGTGTTTATTTGTCAGGTACATTTCTTTAAGTTACTGTGGTAAATATAGCTACTACTCAAGACAACGTGGGCCTAATTAAAACCACAATGAAGATAAAAGGCCTTTGAAAGCCACGTCTTGTTGCACATGTAGGGGGACTGGCTCATGTCTGATGAAACACTCCCAGTGATTGCATGATACACTCACATCATCTCTACAATGAATAACACGTTTTACGTAAGAATATCAGAGATGTTTATAGAAAATATCTTAATTATCTGTCAAAGACCTTTTTATTTTGAGATAGGGGAGAGTAAATCTGAATATACAATCACTTTTACTTTTGTGATTAGGCCCATTAAACATGTTGTATTTTTACTTCTGGACTTTGGTAGCCTAATGCACATTGAATGCAACCATGAATGAAAGAAGAAAGGTCAATTAGGCTATTATTATTATTTTTATTTTTTGAAAAAACAGTGGACAACAGTGTAATGCACTGATTTGTGTGTTGCTGAAGACATGAGTGATGTGATATTACCACTAGGTGTCAGTGTGAGCCAACACAACAATGTCCCTGCAAAAACACACAAATGTAATATCAGTGAATTCAGTATTACATCACAGTTACACCTATAAAACCACAGAAAGGTGGTTAAAAATGAGAAGACAAGCAGATTAATAAAACTGCTGAATAAAAACAGAGTTAATCTGATTTTATCACTACTATATTACTGGGTTTTGAGTAAAATATTGAAGTAAAGAAGAGTATAGGGATGTCAGGGATGTTCAGAAAAGACATCTAAAATACTATAACATCAAATATTTATGAAATATCTGTCTTTGTTTCTTTGGTTGTGTTGGTATTGTTTTGTCTCCGTCAGTAAGTGAAAGGTTCCAGGTCTTGTTTAGTAAGTTAATATCTTTCCTCTTTGCTATTTATCATCTTGTTTACTTATTAAACTGTAACAGCTGAATTTAATTCTTTGCAGAATTAGGTTTTTAAAAGCCTCTCCATTAAGTTTTATGTTCTTACCAATTAAATGTCATGTTTACAAGTAAAAGAAAAGGAAGAAAAAAGAAGAAGCTAAATCCAGACTAAGTATGAATAATTTGCATAAAACAGCATGTTTGAAAAATAAAAAATAGGCTATAACTTTAAGGTATAAGCATATCATCTGTGATTAATTACACTCATGTGATTATTAATCAGAATTAAATATATCAATCAACTCATGGCTTAGCTCTACAGTATCTATTATATATTTACCTTTTACTGTAAGGCAAACAGTCTTTCAGATTCTCTGTCACCTTAAAGTAAGTAAAGAAATCTGGTGTTGATTATTGATTATGATTAATACGGCACTAATTAGTGTTTCTTGTGTTTGTTTCCACAAGCAAACAGCTGGTTTTTGCTTGTGGTAACATTTCTCTTTCTCTCAGTGGGAGATGACTGAGTGTGTGTCTGTTTGTGTGTGTGTGTGTGTGTGATGTGTACTTGTGTGTGTGTGTTGCCAACAGTGATTGAACAAAACAAACACTATTAATGCTTAATGACACAATTAAAGTTCACAATGTGCTTAACAGAACAGGAGAGAAATAAACAAACATTTCTCTGTGAAACAAATGCATGTTTGTAAATGTAATGTTTTTGTGTTACATGTGAATTATCTGATTAATTTATGTTTTTTATTTTTATTATTTCTCCAGTGTGACCTTTGACAAGAGGTCACGGGTCTAATGTTGTTTCAGGGCTTCAGACTTGTGTTTTTTTGTGCTGTTTCTACTTTGTCCAACAGGTGTCACTCTTTAACTGTTGAATATTTGTGTGTTCACTGTCTCAACGTTATCTGTCGGATTTCCCCCAGCTCCAAAACAAACAGCTGATCTGTTTGTTTGCAGCATATCTGACTGTGCATCTAGACAACCACCACCACTGCTCCCACACACACACACACACACACACACAAAAACACACACACCACAGTGATGCAGAACAATGAATCTGACCATAAATCTGATCTTGTTGACACAACAGGGCGTCTCTCCTCTTAGCTAAACACAAAGGTATTTTTACTTGCTGTGCTGTTAAAGGTCGAAGAACGCCACGCGAACCTTCAGGTAATTTTCACACCTGATTTAAAAAAAGAATAGCTATCATTTAGTCATTACATGTGGAGAACTGAATGTGTGGCATCTCACACATCCTGACGCACAGAGACCAAACACAGCGAGAGGAGCAAACAAATTGTAAAACACAGTGCAGGAATGTTGTTCTCCATCTTTGATGTTTGGTGGTTGTTTTGGGAACGTGACGTCATGCAGGGGGGGCAGAGAAAATGTTTTTCCGACTCTGGACGTCTGGAATCAGCAGCATCATGTTGTCGAGTGTTGTCATGTCACGTGACGACAAAATGACCACATAAAACCAGGCATCTCCTTCTTCCACCCATTCATTTAGGCCTAGCAGAGGTTTAAGGTTTTCCAGATGTTCCGGGTGCTTCCTTAACGTTACGGCTCATCCTGTACTTGGCTCAGGCTGGTAAGTCATGCATCAGGAAAAAAAAAAAAAAAAAAAAGGTCAAGAGGTCGGAGATGCTCCTTGTTTTGCAGGGGAGTTGATTTAAGGGGGACCCACACGGAGAGACAGTGTATAGTACATGTGTGTGTGTGTGTGTGTGTTGGAGTCGTTATGCATGTTCTCGCTCTGCTGCACTGCACCACCCGACCCGACCTCCTGCTCATGTGTGTGTGTGTGTGAGTCCCCTCAGTGATTGAGAGTGAACACACACAGACAAAGTTTTGGGTTTCACAGGCTTTAATCAAACCTCATCGGCTGTGCAGCAGTTATTCCACCCTGATGGGAGCTTAAACAACACAGTAAGACACAGAAAACAATCCCGTGTGTGTCTGTGTGTGTGTGTGTCTGTGTGTGCGTGTCTGGTTCAGTGACTCCAAACAGGTAATGAGGCAGAAAAAAGACATTAAAAACACAAAGGCGGGATCACAGTGTGTTCTGTGAGGAGGAGCGTTCCCATGAGGCGAAGATTACAAAGTCCTGCAACTATTAGTGGATATAAATAAAGTACTTAGATTTTTGTGAAGCACACAAGACAAGGGACATTCTGTTGTTGTGATGAGTGTGCGTGCTTGTGTGTGTGTCAAGTGATGACTGAGGGGCTGCAGTACCTGAGGATTGGGTTACATGAGCCGTCTGTCAGCGCTGACAAAACGAGGCCCCTCGGGGACAGAGGAGACAAAGTGTTGCTCCAACTACACCGATGTCAAATACTATTTAGAGCTAATCCTTCACATTTGTTTTTTTTAAGGAGCTCAGGGTCTCAGATGGGTGGTTTGGTGTGTTGTGTTATGTTGTGTTGTGGTGAATGTGTGTGTGTCTGACACCAGAAACCTCCAGTAATCACAGGAAACACTTTCAGAGTCTGAGTCGGCCTGATTGGTGTGTTCCTGACAGCTCCACTGACAGCATGTGAATCAGTCCACTCTCCTTTACCCACTAATCACACTGAGAGCTCATCTGGGTGAGAGTTACACTCCCACCCACCCACCCAACACACACACACCCACCCAACACACACAGTCTGACACACACAGATGAATAACCATTCACAGCTACGGGCGATTTAGACTCACCTGTTCATCCAACCTCCACCTGTGTAGGGGGGGAGTCACTATGTCCTCCACTCTGAAGAGGCTTCGAATCTAAAACAAAATGATTGAAATATTAGCTAATTCTTTATGACAAAAAGTCTGAATATGAAAAAGAACAGGATTTTGGATTCATACTGCGGCGTACGCCAAATTAAAGAACTGTTTGGAAATTAACACACAAAAGTGTTCAGAATATCATCTAGAAAAGAAAACAATAACTTTCAAAAGGGTTTGAAGTGGAAAAGTAAAAGAAAGTAAAAGAAATTCCATGGAAAGGCCGGGGAAAACCAGAGAAAGGTTGGTTTCATTATATGCATGAGAGTCGAAGATAAACTTACTGTAATTATTTACAGTAAACACCTCTCAGAGTCACTCCTGTCATTTTACTAACTATGAATTTCCGAATTTCTTCACTCCACTCTGGCCTCTCCCTGTATTTCACTGTGCGCACAAGCTGCTGTGTGCATGTTTGTGAGTGATTGCGCGGAAGTGTATCTGTTTGCGCACATAAAGGCTCCTGTCACCCAGAGCATTATCTAACAATTCAGCTTATCAGTGAGTTATGGCTTCACCAATATTGACTCAGCTTTTTCTAGTGAACCAGGAGGAGGAGGAGGAGGAGGTGGAGGCAGCTCCAGCAGATGCACAAACAGGTCGCGGCCTTTTACGGTTGTGAAATACAGAAGGAGGAGCTGGAGAGTGAAACATATCCTTACATGATGGTGGATTAAGTGTTATACAGTGGTGTTTTCCTTTGCCCGTATGTTTATTTTCTTGTACGGTGGCTCTGAAGGGATCAACTTTACTGCAACTTACTGTAAGAAAACACACAGTTTAACAGAAGTGTCAAAACAAAACATTTGAACTTTGGGTTTTCAGAAATAGTTGACTGGCATTTTCACTGTTTCTTTTTTTAAAAATATATTTTATTGTCACTCTTTCATTTTTTACAAAAAAATAGAAGAAAAGAAAGAAAAAAAACAAAAACCTACAAACAAAATGGGCATACAGCACCTGATATTGTTAAATGAAGTAAATTAAGTAAGAAAAGGAAAGACAGAGGCTATATGAGGATATATACAATAAGTAAAGTAGCCCAGTGCCTTCTGTCTCATTTTCACTGTTTCTGATATTACAAAGGCAACAAAAATCTATTGATTATAAAAACAATAACACGTAGATTACAAAATAACTAGAAAAAGCATTTCCAAGAATGGAAATGGTGTGACTGCTGATAGCAACTGAACGCTGTTGCAGAATTAGCAAATAGTGCAAGCAGTGATCACCATACAAATGTTTGACCAAGGTCGGAATTGAACCCACAACCTCATGGTCATTAGACTTCCACTCTGCCTCTAGGCCACGGTGCACACACAGTTGCAGAGACTGTTGTCTGTTAATGATCTGCACACTGTCAACATCAAGAAAGCTTGAGAGTCAAGCTTGAATGACTTAGAATGAAAATTTCTGTGAATTTCAGGCTGAGAGCAGCAGTTTCAACATGAAGCAAGTTATCAGAAGTCAACAGAGGACAACTGGGAAAATAATTCACTATAATTGTTGTTGAGGCAAGAATTGAACCAGCAACCTTCAGGTCTCCAGACCAGCAAGCTAACCACTAGGCTACAGACAGAGACAGTATGTGAGGGGTAAAGAAAACCTTTGATAAGAGGATCACTGGCTTCTGCTTAAAAAAAAAAAAGTAAGGAATCGAACCCATGACCTCATGATCAATAAACCTTTACTCTGCCACTTCGCCACAGAGAGCACAGACATAAGCATGTTTCAGACAGAGTTGTGGAGAATTTCTCAGCATTGGGCTGAATGAGAGCAGAGAGCTCCCTGGCTGCATTTAAAAAATATTTAAAATTATTATCTAAGTCTCTTTGCATTTTTGACCAGAATTTTTAGCCAGAAGACAAGTGTGGCTACAAAACTGGAGAAAATAATTTGTCTAGAGTTTAATTTGCAGAAAAAGTTAAATATTTTTTAAAAAGTATAAAATGGTTTAAAAAGAGAAAAGTAACGCCGATAAAGTTCAAAAAAAGCTGCACGTTTTGATATATGAATTGTTGAAATAGCACAACACCTAACACACTAAACCATATGGCCACAGAGAACCTGAGTTACAATGAGCTTTATACTATGAGGAATCAAAGACTGTCCAATGACAGCTGAATAATTGGAATCAAAAGTCAAGCAATGATGTGAAATGACTGAGGCAGGAATCGAACCCGTGACCATATGATCACTAAACCTTTACTCTGCCACTCGGCTACAGAGAGCACACTGCTTTCAAGACTGTTGTCATTCATTGTAATGTGATGATGTGCTGCAAACTGGTACGGAGTAATCAAGGAGATAACAAACACCTGTAACCAATTGAAGGCGGGGGAGGAGAGCAGAATTCAACATAACATAACAAGAGTTCTTCCCTTGGATTCGAACCAGTGACCTTAGGTTGCAGGCAGTTACCCTAAACCCCTACACTACAGAGGAGTTGTGAAGAAGAGAGGTTGAGACTCTGATGAATGTGAGATTTTTCAATGATGCTTAAAACAAAAATAAATTAATATAAATTAGCCACACCAAGTGAGAAGAGGACTTTTTTTGTGACCTGTGACTATTTTTTGGTGAATTCAAATGAATTAAAAAGCACTTAACAGCAAGTTACAAAGTTGAGCTCCTTCTCCTGCTGATGTGAAAAAAATGCATTGAGCTTAATGAGAGCAGAGAGCTCCCTGGCTGCATTTAAAAAATATTTAAAATTATTATCTAAGTCTCTTTGCATTTTTGACCAGAATTTTAGCCAGAAGACAAGTGTGGCTACAAAACTGGAGAAAATAATTTGTCTAGAGTTTAATTTGTGGCCATGCTGACAGTTTAGCCAGAAAAACTCTAGAATGTTTTTTTGCCTCTCTCCACTCTGACACCACTCTGGCTCTGCTCGTTAGACGCAATACACACACATTATAAAGCTGAAAAAAATCAGAAAAAGTTAAATATTTGAAAAAGTATAAATAGTTAAAAAGAGAAAAGTAATGCCGATAAAGTTCAAAAGAAGCTGCACGTTTTGATATATGAATTGTTGAAATAGCACAAAGTATGAAGGACTAGAAGAAGACCGTAAAAAGGCGGAAGAAAATGGCCAAACAGAAGAACAATAGTGTGACTGCTTCAGCAGTCACACTAATGAAGACAAGTAAGTATTTGTAAAAACATAACACAAGGTCAAAAGGTCAAATAGATGAAATATGTGACTGAAGTGTCTGATGGACTTCTCCGTCCAGAGTCGCTGACACTACATCATGACACTCACGCTTCTTTCCAGGAACTTCCAGCTCGTTGGTTGGTTTATTAGACAAACAGGAGTGACGGTGGTCACTGGGGGGAAATGACCCTTTAAAGGCCTGAACCTGGAGGTTGTGTCTCCGGAGAGAGAGAGAGAGAGAGAGAGAGAGAGAGAGAAAGAGAGCTGCTCTGGTCCACTGAGGCCTGTGGTCGCTGCGGCCTGGAAACCTCCCTCCTGTCGGCTGTTACTCCACTTCCCACAGCAATAAAAGACGCGAATGAGAAAGGCAGATTAACAGACGCTGGCCGGCCGAGTCCTTTTCCCTCCCTCTCCTCTCCTCTCCTCTCCTCTCCTCTCCTCTGCTGGTAGTAGCGAGGGGATGGATGGTGCTCCGTGACCCAGTTGGCGCTCAAAAGTCTCGACTGAATCTCGAGTATTTAAGGCCATGATATACTATTACTGCTTAGGTTTGTTTAGGTTTTAATTTCACGTTAATTTTCCAAACTCGTTTTCTTCCATATACGTCGTACAGTACGTCTCTTTTCGGCTGCAGGTCAAATCATTCCTTCTCGGTGTGTGTGTGTGAATGATGATGAGCCCAACCAAATCCACAAAAACGCAGAATTTCCTGACCCTGGGTTTGTGGAGCTGCTGCTGGCTGTCAAATTACATCAACATCCAGAGCACTTTGTTCTCATTTGGAGAGGGTGATTGACTGGTAGCAGCTCAGGGAGGCGAAGAAAAATACACTCCCTCAGACATGTGCTGGAGCAATCAAGGAGCCAAGGGAGGATGGCAAGAGAAAGATAGACAGGGGGAAGAGAGAGGAGAGAGAAGAGAGAAGAGAGCAGGCCCCCACGTATTCTTCCCATTTCATACTGAATCGCAAACTGATCACTGGAGGCCAAAAACCACATGCATCTTAAAAACCACAGCCTGTTATAGGAAGAGAGGCCAATTCGTGGGGAAACAGAGACAGGCAGAAAGAGAAAGGCAAAAAAGAAAAGAAAAGATGGGAGGGTTTTTCCTCGTCTGACGGACAGAAAAAAGAAACTTTTTGAGTCACGGCAATCAGATCTGATGGTGGAGGAGATTTAGTCAGTTAGATCCATCCAAGGGACTTTCCTGTCGACCTGAACGCCTCAGAGCAAGACTGAAAACATCACGTCTATCTGTGGGTCTGATTTATTTTTCCTCCTCTGGCAAAGACTTCAAACATATCCAGACCAGACATGATGTCACTGACATCAGCACAACCATCAAGCTAATGGCTAAAAAAAGAAACAAAACCCCCACTACTGAAAAACACAAAAACCACCAGTGCACCTGTAAGTGAATTAGTTCTTCAAGGTACAGGGAGCGGAGATTCAATTACATCGTTACATCTTACTAGAAGCCCGGTTGGTGAGTGTAATGGGTCCACAGTGGCCTGATTGTCAGCTACTGACTAAAATATTTGTAGTGTGTGGTGTGTTTTTTTTTTGTTTTTTTTTACATGTCTATTCCTGTCCTGGACGGGTGAATGAAGCACTTCTGAGATTAACCTTTTCTCTTTTTTTCCCCCCATTTGGAGATAAATTTGATTTGAATGGGGTTGACCTAAATTTCGGAAATTTTCGTCTCCACTGGGAGAGTTGGTGAAATGAAAACATGTTGTTACTCTTGGCAGGTGTGGATCCACCACAACCCCCCCCCCCCCCCCACCCCTAAACCCAGCTGACCCATTTTTTTAGCTCTTTGACTGTGACTGACAAAATGTTGAGCCAGTCAGTCAAAAGGAAATACGTATAATGAAATAAAAATACTGAATGGAAGAATATAAAGTCCAAAATAACTTCACTTTTTAAACAACTGGACACCTTATTTTGACATATAACCAGAAATGAATGGATCATGTTTGAAGTTAAAATCACATGGTAGGAACAGGAACCAAGAAAACAATATTTGACCATACATTTTACCATAAATTTACCTTTAAATCTACCACAATTTCCTTCGTTCTGTAAACTTTAAATGTTCTGTTTACTTTGTTTTCAGTTTGTTTGAACAATGTCACGTAAACCAATCAGTTTCCGGAAAGCGCTGCTTTATATCCAATCAGAAATCAGCTTGGAGGAAAAGCCGAAAGTGGAATGAGCTAGCTAAAAGAAAGCTCAATTTACCTATCGAGGTGATTGATAAAATACTTCTTGGTGGAGCCATTCTCAGGGGTCACCTGAGTGGCGCCGTTTTGGAAATGAGAAGGACTTTTTTTTTAGTATATTAGTATATAGTAATAGTATATTTTTGGGGGGCTTTTTTGCCTTTAACGTACAGGAAAGTCGAGAGAGACAGGAAATGGGAGACTGAGAGGGGCGGAATGACACGCAGGATGACCTTTTATGCTTTCTGTTTGTAAATGATTAAATTGGTTGTCATAGCTAAGCCAAACCCTCTTTTTTGCCTATACAGAAGTATTATGTGTGCATCACTTAATCGACAAAGTTGCAGGACACTTTTAGGAGCCAAGCAGAAACATCACGCCGAGACTGGGAGTGCATGACAAAGGAACAGTGTGTCATCACTTCTAAAGTATTGGCACTCGTATAATCTAATTTTTGAGAGGGTTTGGGAGTCTTGCGGTTTAGTAACTCTGTTTTCTGAAGCTCAAAGTGAAAGTGGAGTCATCTGTGTTATTTTTGATAACTTTGTATATGGCTCGCCTCGGAGGGCTAAGCTAGAACCATCAGGTGTGAACAACTACAGCCGCATTCATCGACTCGGACCGCTGGAGCTCCGTGTTAATTAGCATCAGTTGCTAGTGGACTTGAACGAGGACACAAACAACAGTTATCTGGAAGACTCACCTGGGGCAACATGACACATACAAGAGGAGTGAGTGATTGTATCTGCTGCTTACTGCGAATGCAAAGACTTGTTTGCACCAACTTATTGCCTCCAATTGTCAATCAATCAGTCAATGTCTTACTAAGAATCAGCTGCTCTAAAAGTTTAAGTGACTAACAACATAGTTTTGACTATTTATTTTGTCTAATATAACTCATATGTATTTCTGAATGTCTGTTAGTTAACACAAATACACACTGAGAAAAACAACGAAAGTTTACTTATATACATGTCTAAATATTCATTTTTTCAAAAGGTTAATTTAAGTTTAAAGGATACTTACCTGATATCATATATTTATTTTAGTTGCACTGGTATTGATTTTGTGTTTAGCACTTTTGAGAAAGAGCCAGGGAAAGAAAAAGAAAAACAGAATAATACAATAAATGATTTTATGTCATACATCTTTACAATGTTGACCTGAACGTTTTTTATTTCCCTGCATTTTACTGACATTAAATATATCTGCAGTTGTTTCTGCGGGTACAAGCAAGTACAAACATTACTCACAGTGTATGAGTCACACAGTGGAGAGGCTCAGTGCTGTTATTACTTCTTGAGAATTACTATGTGGTTCAGGTTTGTTTTATGAAATACTATAGAAAGAGAGAGAAAAATGACTTTATTCAAAAAAAATCCTGACATGGTGTAAATCGGTCAAATCCACACCATGCCATAAAGAGTTTGCTTACTTTGGGGGGTTAAAGTCAGTGATGGAGCCTGACATGGGGTTCGTAGCATCAAAGGGAAGTAACACGCGAGCGTCTGGAAGTCATTATGTAAAAGGACGTTAAACTCTCCCCTCACTCGTCCACCTACAGCCACCGAGGCTGTAAACAGGTTCTCAGAGGTTCTTCAGGGCCGCTCCAGAAACACTGGGCTCTGCTCGTCCAAACAGTGTGCACACTTAAATACACATCCTGTGGTCATATACACGACACACACACACACACACACACACACACACACATTGAAGCCTTTTAACGTGCAGCAGTAAAATGATATGTGCCCCTACAGCTTGTACAAGTTGAAATATAAGTGTTATATGTGTTTTAACTGTATTCAGAGACTTTTGTGTCTAAATTTTTTTTTAAATCACACGATAATTTCAACTTAAACATGTTTTTTTCTACGCTATGAAAAGAAAAGATTCTTCATTGTGAGGTATTTTTTCCAAACACGTGTTGGAGCGATCACTGAATGCATAAAATGCAATATTCGGGTCTTTTGTATGTGTTTATAGTCGACGAGACACTAAACAGTAAATCACAAGAATCGCTAGAAAAAAATAAAAATCATTTGTCATCCCTGCAAACGTTAATATGAAAAGCAGATATTTCTTTAGTCTGTGATTGTGCTGCAAGGTGTGTATGATGTTTTTCACACTGCTGCTGGTGAAGCCATCGGACGGAGACGTTGAGCGTTCTCACTGTGGTGGGCGGCCTGGTTTGGTTCAGCTCGGTTTAGAAGTAGGCAAGACAGGTAAACAAGCTTTCATGAAATCAAATGAAACAAAAACCAGACACTGGGTAATTTCCTGTGAGTGTGTGAGTGGGTTAGTTGTTAGTGTGAGTAGGTGGGGTAGGTTTGTGTGTGTGTGTATGTGCATGCACAGTTTGGTGGTCTCTTTTATGTTTCTTCTTTCTCACAAGTGCTGTTTGACATTCCTGTTCGGGGTTGGACCTGAGAGAAAGGATGACGAGAGAACCGGGGGGGGCAGAAAAAGAAAAGATAATGTTGTTTGTACAATTGAGTGTTTAGACAAAACAACTTTTTTTTAAATCACCTTTTTGTTTTCCAGAATGTCACAAAACCCCCCTGTCTCACATTTTAGCTGCAGGATTCAGGACAGGAAGCCAAAACGTCTGGACTCTGACATTAGGCCCTAAACTAAACAAGGACTTTAATTGCTCTGCTTGTGTGTTGCTACCCTGTTAGAGTGTGTGTCTCTCTGTGTGTGTCTATGTGTGTGTGTGGTGATGGTGGTGGTGTTAAACAGCTGCTGACCAGTAGCTATAATTCATCCCATGTTCCAGCGCTCCTCGGAGAGGAACACTGTGATCTTACGATGTGGACTCTTACCATTGGCTGCACGTATGTTTAAAATCTGAGTTATTTAGAGTTCTTGTGGGAAATGGTCGTACTTCAGCCGGCATGGTTTCCTCTCACTACGCAGGCCCAAAAAAGGTCGGGTTCAGTTACAGACCGAGTTGAGTTTTTAAAGCCACAAGTGTTAACATTACCAAAAAACGTCACTCAGGCATCTGTGGACAAGCTTGTTCAAATGAAGAGGTTCAAATTCACACTGAGCGATGGTGTGCGTTTAGATTTTATTGTGAAAATCATTCTGACAGGAAGAAAACCATTTGTTTGCAAGCACGAGCAGAGTAGGATGGGCTTTAACCAACTTATGTGCGTGTGAGTGTGTGAGTGGACATTGTTGTTGAGTCAGGACCAGACTTGTCCAACAAAACCCTCAAGTCATGCATTGTGTCATATGTGTGCGTATTTTAAGTGCAAGTGTGTGTTTCTGTGTGTATTTCCTTGTGTGCATGTTGTTGTGTGTGTTTGTTTCAGGTGGTTTGATCTGCACCAGCTCGTGTTGAGTGAGTTACACTGAATGGGGGGTGGTGTTTTTTTTCGCTGAGTGGACCATGAAACATAAAAACATAAAAGCCTATGGGCATGAAATGTGAATTAAAGGGGAAACTCAAGCTTGAATGACTTTAAAAGAAGCAGCGATTTAACAGGTCACAGGATGTCAGAGCGACTCGCGTCATGTCACACTTTTGATGAATGAGAAACCAGATATGAAAAAAAGTGACCCAATCAGAACAATTTGACATCGTAAAATCTCATTTCCAAATCTAGACACTGACATCAGCAGCTGTCGTAGCTTGAAAAGCAGTGACCTTAATAAATGAGTTAGTTTTATAGCGTCATATAACATCTCTGGAGAAGATCTTTGGAAAGTAATTAGTTTCATATCATCGTAATATTCAATCAATAGCTGCTGGTGGTTATGGTGGTTTTGTGTTGTATTTAAGCCTCTGACTGACGTAAGGCTTTGTTTAAAGTGCACAAAGATAGCTTTATGTTGGATGTTGCAGTGGTCATGTACTGTATTATATTACGGTAATAACACTGTTTTACAAATTTAATTTCTTCCCGTTTATCTGCACTTTATTAACAGTTTTAGGCAGGTGTTAATTTCTTTGGAAATAGGAACTAGAGATGCAGCATAACTCTTTTTTCCCTCTGATACCGATAACCGATAACATTTTTAATAGTTTATATACACACCTGAAGTTAAGAAGGTTAAGTTAAGACAGATGTAGCGAGTAAAGATGAATTCAGGATTCAACACTGTAGCTCTCACTAGATTATTAGCAACACTCAGTACTAGCTCCAAGTGTCAGTTCTTTTTAACCACTGGTGTATCAGTAGCTTCAGCAGCACGTTCACAATCACCTTGTATGGCAGTGACAAACCCTTTTCGGGGACTTCCCCTCTGGGTTTCTGTGTAATCTTTAAACTCTGCTTCACAACACCTGCTCCTCTTGTGACGCTTCAGAGTCGGAGATAGTCGTGTTTGGTGGTTTGAGCTCGTCCTTTGAAGTTCGGCAAAGTGTCACAGTTGTGGTTTTTTGAAGAAGAAAATTGCTGCAGGGAGGACAGGTTTCACACTAGAAACAAACCCCAAATCCCTTTGTGTGTTTTTCTTTTCTTATTTTTGAGGTCAGTGCTTATTGAGAGTTCACACACACACACACACACACACACACACACACACACACACACACACACACACACACACACACACACACACACACACACACACACTCTCTCTCTGTGTTACAGGCCTCAAAGTTTAACAGGCAAATGAGAATCCTTCTCCAGTTTACAGTACAGCACCACAGAGGAAGCTTTCCAATGCTCCCATAGCCAACAAAGGAGTTTCCAATTACTAACCACAATTAACAGACAGACGGATCACACGGTTGTTAAACTCCCTTAAGACACATGTATAGTGTCAGGGATTGCAAACGCACAGCTACTGTTAAATACCTCACACGGTGACACTAATGCAGGACACAGTGGAGGAAGAAGTATTTAATTTAGCCTTTGAACAACCAGCCTGAATGGCTGATTCATGAATCCATGTGTGAGATGCATTTGTGTTGTTGTTCAGGAATGCAGAGTTTCACCAAAACCATTTAAGTTATGCACTTAAAAGTGCTTATGCAAATGTACTTTGATGGTTTCCACATGTGCAAGTGCGGCTACACCACTGTATGATCAGTAATAAACAAATATCTGACGTGCAATATAAACTTGCTCAATGGTTTGTGCAGAAAATGAATGTGTTTTGCTTAAATAACATGCAAAATTTAGATTAAATGACAAACAGAACATTCAACAACATTTGTATCTATTTATGTTATTGTTGCAGACTGTTTAATATTCATCATCATGCTGCATGTGTATAAAACAGTCAGTCATGGGGGCAGGCCTGCTGGCTGCCATCTTGGATATTGGCCTGCAGCTCTCCATCATTGCACAGCAACTGTAAATACAAACAAAGCAGTGAATGTGGTGAACTCATTATCACATGTAACAGCTGGCATGTGAACACATGAGAAACGTTGGTGTGTCTTCTCTGGCTCAGACACATCCCAGCAAAGGCACAAAGAATCCATTGTTACAACACCGTCCGTCGTCGATCTGGTCTAATATCTGCAGGGGCATTGAGCAATGATTAATAACTGATATCAGATGATTGGAAAGCAGATGCAGATCGGTGCTTTCAAATCTTTTGTTCACGAGGCAATAAGACACAACTGTGATCAATTACTTGTCTAGCAGATAAAATCTCATCTGTGCGGCTTGTGTTTGTTATAACACAACGGTTATACGTTGGATTTATTCAGACACTTGTAGCCTGGAGCTGCTCGTTTTAAACAAATATTTATGACTGTTTAAACAAGGGCTGAAATCAAACTCCATTTAGCCTCTTTAGTTAACAGAAAACAACAATGAGGTGAATCTAAAAATTGCTGTGGCTTAAGGAGTTCCTTCCACAAAATGACATCCATGTCCCACAGACTAAGTTTAACTAATTTAATTCAGATACTACAACTGTTCTGGAGCCACTGCTCCTCCTCCTGCTCTCGTGTTGTTTACATGATTGAAATCTATAGTTACAGCATGGGGCCGGCTCGTTGCTATAATGAGGAGGCTCGGTGCCAGTTGAGGGTTTTTAAATTTTTTTTTTGTTTGTGATACTGCGAGAGGAGTTCATCTACAGCTCATTTCGGTTTCGGCAGATGTTTTGGTATTCGATGATTCATCCTGGCGAGCTTAATTAGATACTCGTGCGAGGGAAGGAATTAGAAAGAGAGGGAGGTGGAGCGTGAGAAAAAAGGAGAAAGTCACAGATAAAATCAAATAGAAGTCGTAGTAGTGAGTGGAGCTGCGATCACAGGCGCCACTCTGAATGAGTTTGAGGCATCGACACGGATAACAGGCAGTAAGAATTGGATTACGGTTTGAGGACTGCACCGTATCTTATTATAAGGTTAGGTCCTTAAATTACAGGACCAAACACACTTCATTACTTCATGTTCTGACAAAAGAGGCCTTTACTCGTGTGATGCCTCAATCGGCCCCCAGAAAACCTGAGCTGGAGAAATAAATCAGCTTTATGATTTGACAACACTGTGATTAGAGTTTGGTTACAGCACAGACACGACTTGGTTACATTTAGGGAAGGATCACGGTTACTGAGATGTAAACATGTTGTTTTGGGGCGTGTGCTGACAGGAGTGATGATGCAGTTGTACTTCTTTAAGGACAGTCTCGTAAAAGAGGCAACAGGTTTGACTCTCTTCGCCCGGTATGTACTGTATGTAAAGACTTTTTAAAAGGCCAGTCAGTGTTTAACTGGAAGAACAATCTAGTAGAAAACAGAACCAGTATGATAGAAGGTTATCTGATCATCCATCTAGTTATGGACGTTCATGTTCATGGACTGTCCTGTAAAACTCAATCCCCCCTGAATCATCATTGTAATCATGGCAACAAAGGTCCTCTAGCCTTAAAGGGATAGTTCAACATTTTGGCAAATTCACCTATTGTCATAATCCTTATAGTCTTAGGGGTAGGTTTATTACCTTTAATTGTCGGTGCAAGCCGGAGACGCAAGCTGCTCAGCTAACGCAACGGAGGCGTATGGTTTCACCTTTCCCTTGTCAAACTCATCAAATACACAATCCAACAACTCCAAAACGCTCCGGTGGACAAGTTGACACCTGCACATTCACCACACTATGAGATAATCATGTAACATTAGGAGACGGAGTTGTTTTCGAGGCAAATGCGTAGCCAGAACTACATTCCAGACACGGCTGCTGGGCGGAAGGATTTCAAAACCGCAAGTAGTTCCGAGAATTTGCTTCATGTGTCGTAATGTTGCATAATTATACATGATTATCTCATAGCGTGCTGAATGTGCAGGTCACAACTTGTCCACAAGAGCATTTTGGAGTTGTTGGATTGTGTATTTGTTTGAGTTTGGTGCTCGGCAGAGGCTCGGAGAGGGACCTGATATCGTTCGAAATTTATACTTTCACTTTTGTTGACTGACCAACTGTAGCTTTACCACAACCTCTATGGTCATTCAGTTTGGAAAACCTGTTGAATAGATGAATTCATGTGGATACAAAACACTTGGTTTTGGTTTATGATCATTCTACATCCTCAACGCAACCCTTTCACTCATCATTGTAACCCTGACAACAACAGTTCTCTAACCTTAAGGACAAAGTTTTTCTAATCCAACATAACCTTTTCCCTATCCCTAACTTAATCCAAGAGGTTTTTTTGATGACGACTTTAAAACCTTAATCACCCCTTCAGGTTCATTAAATAATGAACATATGACATAATGAAGTTTTTGATCCATGACGGTCGACAACCTTAAACAACCTCTTCGCCCATTATCCTAACCATGACAACTAAAGTCTTCTTCTTTTTGTAACCCTAAACTCAATCTAACCAGACCGTGACTGTTTCAATAACACTGACAACCAACGTGCGATACAATACACCCACCGCTGGTATGTTCCTGCTAATCCTGACCTTTTAGGGACTTATAGGGATAATAAAACTGACACTGTGTAATGAAGCTCTTATTCAGAGTAAACTGTGGATGCAATGAGGTGACAGGCAGCAACATGTTTTGATTTAATTGTATTCTTTTAGTGCAGCACAGGTCAAAAAGCTGCACCTCCAGGTCGTAGTTCGACCTCAACTCTGTATTCAGACACAGTCGACCTCCTACTGCACTCATTTAATCGTTCTATTTGTAGTACAACAGTGCACTCATTGTAAGCCACATACATGTCTTGAATGTTAAATATGTATATATATAATACAAACCAGTCTGGCCCTTCTCCAAACAGGAACGCTGCCTGGGCCCCTGATGAGATGTGCTGCTTTGCAAAACCTACATAATAATATGTTTTAGACACACCACACACTGATGCTTCGATTCTGTACCTCAGGTTAAAAAAAACCTACAACTTATATTTAACAAACAGGTCTAGTTTGTGCTTTTCCATGATTGTTTTACAGTTTAATGCAATGTTTTATTTCACTTCTGAATCCCAGGACAAAATGAACTAATTCATCAATTCAGTAGGCTAATATTTCACAAAACTTACTGAAATAAAAAACGTTTCATCATTTAACTTATAGGTTAACTAGGCACTTAATCTCTCTTGTTTCCATGTCGATGCACTGTCTAAACAGTAAGAGAATATTTTTTATTTATTCGATTGTTTTCTATATTAATGGACTGCGCTTGAAGATTCATTCACATCTGTTTGTTATTCCGACAACAGTAAGGCCGCAGCACCACATTAAATATTCATTGCTAGCATCTGGGCAGTGTGTGTGTTTATACGTGTGTGTGTGTGTGTGTGTGTGTGTGTGTGTGTGTGTGTGTGTGTGACTGCATGTGTGGCCAGGAAACAAGTTGAGTTCAGAGTCATGTCTGAAGATGGATGGTTGTGTAAAAGGTTGATTGTTGTTTTTTCAACAGTCCTCTCACCAGGTTGGCAAAAACTGAAGACCACAGTGATTCACGATTACTTTGGACTGAAAATGATTGATATGTGAGATGAATAAATTGGAGTGTATTTATTCTTGCCTCGGCCTCAGGGCTTCATACTTCACACCTGAAACTGATCACAACTGGATAACACTGTGCATGTTAAGCCAGACTATAGAGAGCGAAGGGGGCACATACTCTTGAGGTAAACATTAGTATTTCCTCCGCTATCATCCCTTCTCTGTCAATTATTGGTAATCACATCAACTCCCTGATGGTTTATGTGTATGTCTGCTCCTGCATGTCTTATGAGATGGCTTTGGGGGGCTGCGCTATGCTCTTATGCTATGAAATCATCTGTTTTTCATTTTCGACTCAGCAAAAATATTGCAACCCACATAAATTAAAGCTTCATCATTCTCCTACAACTATTCGCTCCCCCATAGGGCGCTCCAGGGCAGGCGCAGCCCTGGTTAAGTGGCACCATTGTTTCCCTCCTGTGTCATACCCCCATACCCAGGAATTAACTGGTTTCAACGCAGGGGACATAAAGCTATACCAACTGTTGTGAGAGCAGGAGAAACCAAAAAAAAAACGAAGAAGCTGTGTTTTTCTGGTAATGCAGCAAAGATGTTACCCGTCAGGAGCTACATATTTTTGATTGATTGATGATTTTTATTCTCGAACATGCAAAGAAGAGCAACGAAAACCAGTAGTTAGAAACACAAGAACAACAAAAGAAAAAACATAAATCAAATCAACATATTATTGTGTCCGGAAATAGTAGGAAGAAGTGCAAAACGTACAACATTTCAACAAGTAAGTAGGCTAAATGATGAATATTACAGATTCATTTTTCGGGCAGGGAGCTGCACCCAGCACTGAGGTATTATTCACTCATTGAGGGGAATGTCTTCACAACCACTTGATAATTTACACATATCTGTGTCAGGCATTTAGCAGCATTATAATTCACTTTGTGTGTTCAGCATGTAGTCACTAGACTGTGTCTGTTTTCTGCTGCTGTAAAGGTTGTACACAGCATCTTAAAAAAAAACCATAACAGAGCCATGAGCAACTCCTTTCACCTCATACATTATAAACTCATTGAAATATTAGTTATTGCTGCTGCTGCTGCTGCTGTATTGTGAGGTCAGGTTCCTACGTTTTAATAACTGTATCAAGTCCCTTTCTGAATATTAGATTCGGTAACATGTGCATGAGTTTGGAAAATCTCTTACGCAACGCTGCACTGAAGGATTTTAAAGACCTTTCACTGCGGTTTCCTATAAAAATACATCTGTCAGCGAAATTCTTGCTCATCTCACGAGAATGAATTTATTGGAGATTACAAGATTTACATGTTTGACAACATTAATAACAACCGGACTCTATTTAGTGCCAGTGAAGAGGAGCTTGTGCTTATATGAGATCATTTCCCCACTCCCACCACCGACTGTGGAGATAATCCAGATGGAGGCACGGCGGCTCCATGATTACAACACCACTCGTCTTACCTGCCCGTCTCGGGTTCGACTTGTCTACACAGCACAGAGGCAGAATCAGACAGATTTGTGGGCATTTAAAAAGGACTCCTCAGACGCTGCCAAAGGTATGTCGAATGATGACCATCCGGGGGAAGAAAAAAAAAGAGAAAAGAACAGAGGCTTTGGGAGCTCTCTGTAGTTTGACTCAGATTTATTGGCCACGGGGCTTTGAAGAAGATACATATCCAAAACGTCAGCCCGTTCATCTGCTCAACAAATCTCCAGTGTGCGAGTCTGCGGCCCTCTCATCCTCTTTTGGGTCTTTGTTAGTCATCCTTTTGAAGTGCCCCTGGTAACAAGGCAACAAGTATGAACTCGCTGTAATGAGATTATTAGCTTTGTCTGCACAAATTACCGTATGGATTTGTAAATTCTTCCTAAATTTTGTTGTTAAAATGTTGGATTATGATGAAACTGGTGCTTTATTTTCCACCAGTATCTCTGCAGTGTCGTCATGTCATTGATTATGTTTTGTCTTATGTGTGTTTGTCTGAAATCCAAAGTCCTGACAAGAGGTTTGTAGGTTTGTTTACATTGAACCAAAACACTCAGTGACCTGTATTCTCTATCTTGTTTGTTGTCTCATCGGTTTAGATCACCACCGTGCACGTCATAGCTTTTCGTCACAGCGGCTCATTGTGTTCACTCCCCACACACGTGTTGGTACCTGATGTTTGGATCCAGAGAGGGTTTGACATCTGTGCCACTGTAGGAGACAGGAAGTGGGATGGGTGAACGTCTGAGTCGCACGGCTGAGTCAGATCTTCAGACGGAGCTCCACATGCCTGCTGTTGTCTGAGAGAAAGAGAGAGAGAGACAGATTCCCAGGAATGTCTATGAGATCATTCCCACTGCAGAGGAAAGAAGTTGGGACTGTCTGTAATTGGCTGGGGAAATTAAAGAATCAAGAAGTGGGGCAGAGAGGATAGGAGGATATCCTCTGACAGATGGGAGAGGTCTTTTCTAACGGTGACGAGTCCACATTTCAGCACAAACATCGTCCTTGCTGAGGATGAGACTCGGGCCTCACTGTTTCTTTTTACTTCAGACTCTGATTAATGAGTTATTGACGAACCTCAGAGTTTCAGGAGGAGGTCCAGACTTTCCTCTGAGGACGCTGGAGCCTGACATGAATCTGTGTTTTCATTTCTTCTTAGTCACGCTAACAGCTCTGGCTCTTTTGGATGGCAACTCTGCTCTACTGGGTTTATACATATGAAATATCTTGACAACTGTTGAGGGGACTGGCATGACATTTTTAATAGTATAAACACATTTATGTGCTCCACAAAATAAATTATAATTGCCTTGGTGACCTTTCCTTCACCACCATTAGGTCAAACTTTCACTTAGTCTAAAAACTAATGACACACAAGCTTTCTGTTTAGTGCCAGTTAGCAAATATTAACTTTAGCTTTTTACTTCCAAATTAAGAGACACATAAAACTACAGTTATGTTGCGGCTATTGGATGAATATCTTTAAATACTTTACCTCCTGCATTAGGACTGAGAAAATATCTCAGTGTTTGATTGACAGATGTTTAGACATGTCTCTGTCATATATATAAAACATTTAAAACTAAACGTTTCCTGCTGCGGTTTAATGTTGATGCACTCACATGTGTTTTTGATGTTCACAGCAAATTTTGGTAACAATTTAATTTCCAACCTGGATTTTCAATCAAGACCAGCAGCTGCCCCCTTTTTGTCAGTATTGGCTATATAACAGACTTCCTCATGTAGCCTATAAAAGCATTAAAACTTTAAAACTTTTAATTAAAATACAATAACTTTCACTATTGTTAAGGTTTTTACACATTCTTAATGTTTTTGTGGCTTTTATTGATGTTTTATTTCTCGGCACTTCTGTTGATTTTATTGTGTTTGTGTTTCCATAAGTTTAATATTATTGTTATTCTTGTGTCTGGAAACTCTTAATCACCAAGTTTCAATAAAGATTGAGGGAAAGAAAATAGCTAGGCTAAATATCCTCCTGACAACAGTAAACTCTTCTCACAGGAGCAGCAGGTTAAATGCTGGAGGGAAAATGGCTGAACTGTTGATAAGAGAAAGGAAACAAACCAGACTGTTGTAGCCTACTTACCAACCTGATTTTAATTATTTATTAGGCTACACATCATCTGCCTTATTATTATTCATTTATAGCAACAGGTTCATTTGTATTGTAGGCCTACATTTGTGTTTAACTCATTTGAGTCTGCATGAAAATGGTCCAGGTTGATAAGAGGGGGGAAATCGAAAGCAACTGGACCTACCTAAATTTCATTAGTTACAAATAAGTTACAAAGGCACTTCATTTATAGCAACAGGTTCATTTTGTATTGTACCCTATATGAACTCATTTGTACGGTGCACTTGTCTTTGTTGGGCACAGTGCCGCTTATTGATAGGAGGTTGATATGACTTCAAAGGAAGGGAGGTTTACATGGGGTTTTCTTTCTTTTTCATTCCTCTTCTGTCATGTTTTATCTGTAAATAACTTTAGTAGGCCTATTTGCTTCAAAAGTGCTATATAAATAAATAATAGGCCTATTTTTTGTTGTTATTACCTGTAGCGGACTCACTGTGCATGGTGGTGGCTCCCGACTGAGCCGCCGACAGCGCAGCAGCTCCGTCTCCTCCGTCTCCTCCCACTTAGCGCTGCCCGTCATCCGACGTCACAGGCGGCTTCGTTATTTAAACTTGACTCGGGAGGGGAGGAAAGTTTTCTCGGTCGGGACAGCGTTGCCTAGCAGCTGCAGCCAGCCAGCCAGCCAGCCAGCCAGGGCACAGGACTCAGAGAAGTGAGTGTTGCTCTGCTCTGCTCTCTCCCGGTCACGTTGCTGCTGCTGCTGGCTCTTTTTTTTTTCCTGGTTGAATCCAATAATAAGCAGCAGCACCACCACACACAACCGAACAACCGGACTTTCTCCTCCTCCTCCTCCTCCTCCTCCTCCTCCTCCTCGCTCAGACAGCCGCCTCTCTGCGCTCGACGTCCGGACAGCGAACCATGACCCAGACCGTGACACTAAAGGGACCCTCTCCCTGGGGCTTTCGACTGGTGGGAGGTCGGGACTTCAGCACACCGTTAACCATCTCCAGGGTGGGTGCTCGCTCCTCTCACTCTCCTCTCTCTCTCTGTCTCTATTTGTTGTTTCGATGTCTTTTCATTCATTGAGCCGCGCAACTTGCTTCCTAAAGTTTATTATTTTCTTATTTCTACACACGAATCCGTGATGATGAACCTGTTTTCAACTATTTGAGTGACTTCACGCCGGGTTTACAGAGTTAATGATTCGGAAAGCCTGAGATGAGACAGCCTTACCTGGAACTCTGAAGCCCAATTAATGAATGAATTAATCTTTTAATAGGCCTAAGAGGTCGCCCGGCAGCTGTAATTATAAATGTATGAACAGGAGCTTTGATGACAGATGGTGCCGTCTAATTCCTGGCAGCCAAAGTTGCCACTGCTGTTCAGTCAGTGAGTCATTGCAATTGGCCGATCATCAGTCAAGAGGCTTTTAGTTTGAACACTATGGTGGTGATGCGTGTGTGTGTGTGTGTGTGTGTGTGTGTGTGTGTGTGTGTGTGTGTGTGTGTGTGTGTGTGTGTGTGTGTGTAGGTTCTCAGTCATCCAGGTCATGTTAATCGTTAAAAGTGCTGAGCTGAACCACATGACGGTGTGTTTTTTAACCAATTTTAATAAAATTACATCAATACAGTGATCCTTCAAACGGGACATACTGTATGGTGCATGACAAGGAAATGAACCTTTGATTTAGAGATGTTATTTATATCAATAATGTGATTTAAAAAACTTATTATTCCAGCTTTTGATCACATGTCAGCAAGATGGGGCTTAATGAGAAGTTATCTGGAATCTATTAGGGGGAAATTGCATTATTGGTGTTATTATATTAATGTGTAATTGCATGTGATCTTTAATTATTGTTAATTTTGTTAGTGGTAGCAGTAGTTAAAGCAGCAGCAGCAGTGGTGGTGGTGGTGTTAGTGGTGGATCTATCTACCATCCTGAAACCTCTGTGAACTTTCGTGACCCTCAGAATATGGGTCAGGAGTCAGTGTGCTGGCAGTGGATCTGGCAGTAGCCTATAGTTTATCCCAGCCAGGGTAAACACAGCCCGGTCCTGCTGCAGGGCTCGGCGCTGGCGGAGGAGCGCGGGGGTTTAGGAGGCGGGGGTGCTGACATTTGTTTTTCATCAGAGCTCATTGGTGCTGCTGAGGGATTCCAGGTGTTGTGCTCAGCTGTATCACCGGCAGACCAGCCCCCAAACCGACCCCTTTAACTACAGGGCCCGAGCTCCTCGGAGCAGAGGTGTAATTTTTAGATTTACGGCGGCCGATTAAGGACTTGACTGGGAAGGTCACCTGAAGTGCTCTCTGGTTTTAAACCTACCTGTTGGATCCTGAAGAGAGAGATACTTTGACTCTGGAGCTCTGCAGGGCTGCTAACCAGGCACCTCTTCCAACTGACAGTGAAAAGTTAAGACGCATTTTTCTACTCTAAAACAATCCAGAAATCACATATTGCATCGACACACTCCTCACTCCTGATACATCAACGTCTTGTTTTGATGGTGGGGCTCAGATATTGTTGGCAAAGCCTCGTCTCTGGACGTCTCTCTGGCTGCACGCTTGACCTTCTTGTTCCAGTTAGTATCTTAGTGTCTAGAGTTTCCAGCAGAGATTTCACCCGACACTAGAACTGAATTGGAAAAACACGGGGAAATCTACACTTATGGCCTCACTCACAGCTCTCATGTTTAATGCTGAGTTTAAAGTCAAAAAGCTGTGTATACTGCAGCTTCAGGGCAGCTGAGACTTTCCTGAATTTCTTTTTTTTTTTAGCAGAGCAGCCGAGTCTTGGTGTCAATCTCACTATTTCCCATCGGTTTGATCTGTGCATACTTGCTCGACTGCCAATGTGAAAACCGCTGCATGCACGGAGAAGGAAGTCGTTTGCATTGTGAACATTGTGTAACACCGCGATGATGATGATGATGATGGCATCAGTGAGATTAATTACGGGTTTCACTTTGCAGACAGTTACGTAGCGAAGGTGGCAATAAAAACCACCTGTCTGCAAAAGAGTTTTGACTTAATTCTGAAGTCTTGGCTTGAGCATTAGAGAGAGGGAAACAGCTGTCTTTGAGATGCAAGCATATTTAGATAAATGTGTAATGTCAGAGGCATAAATACACACAGTGTTTTGGCAGAAAGTCCCAGGATTACAATACCTCTTGAAGGAGTTTTTTGTTGTTGTTGCTTTCTACCAGCCACTACAGAGCAGCTCAGTGTCCGATTGACGTCACAGGCTCTGAAACATCAGCTGACATAACTAAAATGTGTTTTATTGGAAAAACTCGATAATTGTTTTATCCCGCTCTCTCATATTCTGGTTTATGTGAGTGAAAAAAAATCCCAAAAGTAAGCACAAGGAGAGAGAAGGGGGGACGGATGGGAAAGGAATCCTCTCTCCTCTCGCCTCATCTCCAGGGAGCTGGTTGCACTCCTGAGTTTGAAGTATGGTGTGATTCATGGCTGCTCAGTATCTCCTAAACTCACTATTCATCATATACGTGTTGCATTCTTTGCTCTGCAGTGCGTTGCCCAAGACGGCAATTACAGTTGTGTTGAATGGTGACAAGAGAAAGAGATGCATGGAGGAGGATACGTGGTGGAGTGTGTTTTTGCGTGAGTGTTTCAGATACTTTATGTCCTGCAGGATCCTGAATGCCTCTTCAGGGGGCATTTTAATATAACATAAGCTGCAAACAGGCCAGAACAGTGTGAAGGGTGTAACCCTGTGTGTGTGTGGGGGGAGGGAAGTCACAAGAGAGGGAAATGCTGGTTTCAGACACAACCTCAACACAATCAAACCTCCACTTTGTTGTGATTGACAGCTCCCCTCCCTCCTTTGCTTCACATCTTTCTGCGTACGTATAAAAGTAAATGTCATGAAACACCTGCACTCGGAGCCAGTTAAAGTTGTAAATACCAGAAAACAAGTTCTGATGGCAGCAGCTAGTGCTCTGCTGCAAGGTGATAACGTCCCAGGATGAGCCCATTAGTCCCCTGCCAGCCCGTTAGGACCGCTGCCAGTTGATGGCGTGTCGACTCGACTTGACTCTGGAAACATTTGCTCTGATTGTGTGTGAGCATGTGTGCAGTGGTAGGTTGTTAAACGGCTGCATGTGCATGTGAGAGAACGAGTGAAACGTATAAAATCACTTGTGTAACTGCACAAGCATTTAGAGAGGATGCGCTGAATACGGCAGTTGCTGTAAAAAGCACTTTTGGTAAAAAAAAAGCCGAAGTCCAGGCTGAAGGTGACGCAGGACGCTTGTCGCTACTGCCAACGGGCAAACAGTCGTCCCTGTGTGGACAGGAATTTACAGCCGAGCGTCGGGTAAATAACCACACAGATCAGTGTCCAGCTTGTTGTCCGTCCTGCTGAGTGGACGGTTCATGGTGCGTTTGGAGTCGGATTAGTTGTTTCATGTGTGGACGATTAGAGAAAAGAGGCCGCAATTTCCCAATTTCCTCTGAGAAAAGTGCTTGTTTTGCCCAAATGCAAGAAAACAGAAAACCAGGGAGTGTTTAAAGTCAGTTTTGTTAAGGGGACGACATTAAACATGTAGGATATAGCTTTTAATGCTCTGAAATATCAGTTTTGTCGCTTGGAAACGAAGATAAATTTCAGTATAAGATACATTTTTAGTCTATGATACCTAAGAAACATGCCCATATGGATGTTTTCATAATGTTTAACTCTCCTAGACTCAACAATATTCACATCAGGACAAAGAAAAGTAACATATAGATTGAAGACATCCTCCACAGCACAAGATAAAAATCACAGACGTCTTCTTCATAAAGATTCCCGCCATATCTGAGTGGAATCAAAGTCCAACCTCAGTCTCACTGATACTTTATCTGTGCTGTAAATGTTCTTTATGCATTTAAAGCTTCATATTTTCTGTCGTTAAGTCTTAAAGCGACACAGATGTATGAATATCTGAGGAGTTATTGTTGGTTGTCCAGACTGGTTGTAAAGACATACCCTGACAAATTGTGAATGTGATGGAGGACGTCACGTAGCATCATCATCATCACATTCCTCGTCATCAGTTCTACTGTTGGATTTAACGGAGGCTCGGACCGTATCGGGTCGTATCGCTCCATGTTTCTTATGCTGATTATACAAGGGTGTTTAGATAAAGAGCAAATAAAGGTTTCTGCCTTCATTAGCAGCCTGACTTATAGACGCCATACGACCTGTGCCCTTCAATCTCCCAGCATACATCTGTGCAGCTGGCTGCCACATACCACAGACAGAACATGTGACCTAAAGCCACACGGGGTTGTTTCTCAGACACTACTGGTCGTTATAGTCGGCTTCAGGCTGCCTTCTCCGGCTGCCTCTTTTCTCCAGGCTGCAATTACAGATGCTACGAGCCTCTATATCCACAACACACCGAGCAAAAGATAACAGATGGTGCTCTCCGAGAGTTTCCTGTTGTCAGCGGAGCGGCGAAGTTCCTGAAACAGTGCGGCACAGAGGGAACAATGAGAGTCCTTGGGTTGTTGCTGAGCGTTTTCCTGCTCATCTGGTTATCTGGTGTATGAAAGTGACTTTCTGTAACTGTTGAAGCTGCTTGAATGCCATGAAAAAACTCAGATAGATGTCTTTTTAAGAGTATAGAAAAGTTCTCACACTTTCTTACACTTTGGCTCGAGATCTTCTCTTGTGTCATCATCGACTGAGGTTTGAGTGATGGAGTTTCCCCCTCGAGCTTCCCATCTTTTCATCATCCTCGTCTGCTTGCATCACCGCAGACTTGTTGTTGTTGTGACGCGTTTGTTGCCGAGGATTGCCAAGTATCTAAAGCATGGAGTCTTGATTCATGAGGACGACGACATGTGGGAAAGTCTTCAGTAAAAGCTGAGGTGTGAAAACCTGTCAGATGACGAGTAATCTCTGCGTGAATCAGGGGTTTCTACTCGCTCATTGATGAGTCGCAGCGTGGTCATTAGACGGAACAAAATGCATTCAGGCTCAAGTGACTCTCCCGTTTCCCCGTGTTCTCATTAAAGTCTAACCTAACATATTAAATCACAATCTCCGCTCTTGTTTATTGCTCTTGGCACATTCAAGTGTCTTTGTTTGAGTGTGATAATCACACACCGGTCAGAACCTCACACCCCAGACTGTGTAACGTCTCTCCGAAGCGTCACCAAGGTCATAACCATGGTTCCTATCTCAGGTCCAACAAGCAAACAAAGGCGTCTGACTCGTTGCCAGGAATTATTCTCCGTGTTGCTGAGACGTGCGACTCAGTGCTGCCTCCAGTCCCGGCAGAGGAGCGACTCATGCATGAGGGAAAAAAAAAACAACAACATTCAAAAGATCATAGGAGGTATTTAGAGGAGCAGCTTGTTTCTGTTAAATTATAATATTTCCTCCGAGAAGCTGAAAAACCTTTAATTTCCAGTCAAATTTAGAACAGTTTTAATCTGCACGTTGACATGTCCTTTCAGCGCTGTGACAAATTACACAGTGTGCACTACTAATAGAGGAGGAAGTGTGTTTGACTGTTCATATCCAGAGGAGGAGAGGCCGGAAACTTAGGCTCCATAGAGACATCTGAACTCTCCTCACAGGAACGTCTAATCAACGTGCAGAAGAAGAAACTCTAAGGCCTCGGTTTTCAATAATAACATCGTACACACCAGATCGTTCTCATGAAGATCTTCATGAACCTGGATAAATACACTGTTGAGTGCTGTCATGACCGGGTCAGGCCTATAGGTGGCAGAGTAACAGGAAGCATCGAAGCTGGACAAACCTGTCAGCGATTAAACGGGAACTATGCAAGTCCGGTTGCTTTTTCGGCCCCCGGCCATGTGCATTTGTTTTCAACAAAGCCGATGAGAAAGCAATCCATTTGTGTTGTCTTATCTGTCATGAACACACACATCACAGATTGTGTGGCGTGTTTGTGTCATAGTGCTGCCAGGACACCGGGTCGGAGGCTCTGATCTTGCAAGGTTGGTTTATGGGCCAAGAGACATTAGATGGAAGGCAGATAGCCGCTATTCTCCCTGGAACAAAACCAAAAATGTTTAATTAACGTACAAATCTGGCATACTGTAGTTCCTCTTTAATTTCTCTTGAGAAGAAATTGTTGAGGTCAACTTCCAATTCCCTGAAAACTGTGAAACCAAACACAAACAGGTTATTTTACATAGTTGGTCTTAACACGATGACGAAAGATAAGCCACGTCACTAAAAAAGTGAATAAAAATAAGAATAACATCAGCATTTTATACATTTTCTGTTGCTTTGCATACAGTACGTCGTCTGGATTGTTCCTCTGATTGGTTCGAGGTCTGTCCAGTTGTGTTCAGAGGCATTTTGATCTACGTCCATTGGTCACACCTGCTCCTTACTCAGTCTCTAATCAGATTGTGATGTGGTTTGGTGTTAACCAGGCTAAAGAGCCGAGTAAAACAAGTGACCTCAGAGCTCCTTCTCCTTCTTCTCCTTTGCTCTTCAACATAAATGGACAAGTTGTGTTCACAAGTGCAAAGAAACAAAAAGCATTCGGACAAACGTTAATAAGATCTCTCCTCTGACAGCATCATGATCTACATAAGGAGACTGAGTTTTTACAAATCTAAAGACACAGGATACCTGGCTGCATGTGTTTTACACGGCCTGTTTGTTTCTATCACTAAGCACTGAAGAAGATCAGCACTTTCATTTTTATGGTTTAGATCTGACTTCAGATAAAACAGACAGTTCACACAGACTGAAGCAGCGATGACGTGACAGGAAACTTTGCCCCGAGGCTGATGTCACAGTCCACTTAATGTGTGGACGCAGCTTCTTCTTTTCACCTTGTCTCTCACACACACACACATCAGGCCTCAGTGGGCCACATAATGTGTGTGTCTCTGTGTGTGTGTGTGTGTGTGTGTGTGTGACATGAGGCTGCCATTAACGCTAACCGCTCTGTCTGTTTGCAATTAACTGTGTCACTGTTTGTGATGGGACTGTTTGGATTACCCAACAACCAGAGGAGCTGCTGCTCTTCCATCACGGCTGTTTGTGCAATCGACACCACCTGTGTGTGTGTGTGTTTGTGTGTGTGTTTGTGTGTGTGTGTGTGGGTGTGTGGTAGATAACATACTGTAGATAAAGTCAGTTCATTGAGTTTCTGTGTCTGTGACAGAAAACCTGCTCATACCGGCAGCAGCGTGCACACACAGTAACTGATGTGATATCTGTCTATGATCTAATTTTCTGTATTTTTTATCATTTCAATGCATTTTTTCTCAGTTTATAGTAAAAACAAACCTCTGTTGGTGCAGCCTGCGGAGCTGAAAGTAGGTTTACTGGGTGAAAATGGGATTGAAGTCATTGTACCATGTGATCCCATGTTACTACTTTTAGCAAAACGGGGTAATTTCACTCAATTTATTCAATTTATTGTCTCTCTGCTCTCCACAGAGGCCTAGAAACCACTTTATATCGCTCACAACTACTAAAAAACTCTTTACTGGCTTCACATACACACACTAGGGTCACTTATAATTTATGACTTGTATCTATTTATTCATATTAGTGGAAGTTTTCGTGTCAGAGTAAGTCAACAAGAGAAACGCATGGTGAAAAAAACAAAATTATGGTTGAAAAATAAAAGAGAAGAAAATGTTGGTTTGGGAATCAAAGCGTGATAATTAGAAAATCACATCTTTCATCTTTTTTTAAAAATAGTTTTATAGTTTGGCGTTATTGCATCACAACATAAATACATCAGATGTTGATGATGTGTCTGAAACACTTCGCACTGCTCCCTCCTCACATTTGGGGAATGTTTGTCCTCTGGTGACGACCGCGGCCATGCCATTGTGTCACTTGGCATACCGCTGTGTGTGTATGTGTGTGTGTGTGCGTGTTTGTGAGTGTGTGTGTGTGATTCATGCACTGCTATTCATGGCCTGAAGCTGAAGTGATGTTACGTCACTCCACTGTGACACAGCCCAAGACACACACACACACACACACACACACACACACACACACACACACACCCTCCACTTAGTGTCTATCAACAGATTCTTCCTCTTTCCCCTTTTATAGTCTCAGTCTTTACCCCAGTCATTATATAACTGTGATTTATGTCACAAACAACTTGATGGATTAAATGTGTTTAGATGCTTTTTTTTGTCTCCTTTCCCCGAGACACACACACACTTACACTTACCCGCACACACACACACACACACACTTCCCACAATGCCTCTGACCTCTCTGAGCTTACCGGAACTGAGTCAGGGACATTGGGGGCAGTCAGAAGCTGTAAATTACAAATTCCACATGTGAACCACACGACTCGGCTGTTAGTGCTTCATGGAGCATGAACTTGTGAGTCTTTGCCCTCAAACCGCTCGTCCCCTGTTTCCTCCTCCTCCTCCTTCACTTTCTTTATTTGTTCATTATGCATGGTCTCAACTTATCTTGGATTATCTTATCGATACCTCTTAGTGAGGTAAGTGTTATTTCCACTCAAGGTTTCTTTCTGCCGCTCCAAACACAACAACTGTACGTCTCGATGTGGAGGTGTCAGGGTGTAACAGGCATCAGGAGATAAATGAGGTCTCCACTTAAAAAAACCAGGGCGACAGGATAAAGATGAATCACCAGCTCTTGACATACGAGGCTTCATTAACAGGAAAATGATCCCAAATCTTCTTTACTGTGTTTTTTCATAAATATGCAGGTCATTATTTTTAGTCTTGACATGTGAAAGTGTCAGTTCCTTCTTCCTGTTTATCAATAGATCCACTTATAAGTCAATAATTACAGTCTGTTTGTCTAATCATCTATTGGTTAAACAAAACAAAGGATTTGGATCTGTTATTATCAATAATGAACTTATGAAATAATCTTTAGCCTGTGAATCTGGTGCCGTCCTCACACATCCTTCCTCTGTTTAAAGATCCATGCTTGTCTGTCACAGATTAATGATTTAAATTCCTCCCAAAAAAAACAAAAAACTGTGTGACAATCACAACTGAATCCAGCTGCAGCAAATCTCCAGACATTTAACAGCTGGAAAAATACAGTTAAAGTAAAAGTTATACATGTCACAGCTTGACAGCACATGGAGAGACGACCGGAGACACGATGACAATTGTTCACATTTCATTACTTTCTTTTTCTTTCTGTCTTTGTGTGAGTAGTAAAGATGATATTTTCCTGTGCAGCTTGCAGCCACATGACAGTGACTGTTCTCACTGTGGGCGATGGAGGATCTGATCCAAATGACCAGGTCTGGAAATACCAGGGACGTATGTGCATATCTGTGTGTGTGTGTGCACTGCAATAATGGAAAATTGTTATCATATGTTACTTAGTGTGTCTGTGAAGGTGAAACAGACCCAGTGGGACCCCCCCTCTGCCCTCCCCCTCCCCTCAGACGTCCACAGACCGGCCTGTTAGAGGCCTGAAGGATCACAGACAGGAACCTGCTCACTGTCCGGTGGCTGAACCGTAATCCTGCAGAAATTAAAGCGTCGTGTTCGTGTGTTTTTCACAAATCGAAGCCGTGCAGACAGACGCCTCCTCCACGGTCGATCGTAACCGCCGGCTACACAGAGACAGTTGTTGTAAAGGGGTCAAGTGTCAGATGCCAAACTAATGAGAGTTGTTTTCTTCTGAATCTCAAAAAAAGGACCACATCATGACTTAAAAAAAAACGTTTCTGTTCCAGTTCTCTGTGAATATTTCAGCACCTTCAGCACTTTGAGTGGCCTCTCACTTCCCAGTGTCGCTGCTGTCGGCTTGTGAACATTGTGAACCCAGAGATCTGGATCTGCCCGAGGCGACATGACATGACATAAATCAAAAGAGAGCTGCTTTTTGTTGGATTTGGCCTCTGTGCCTCTGCCGACACTCCCTCCCTCACTAATTCTCTTTCTTTTTTCTGTCTCTTTCTCTCTCGCTGACACTTTGACACCACTTATAACAGCTCTTTCTTTTCTTCTTCCTTGGGTGTGCTTGGATTGGTATGTGTGTGTGTGTGTGTTTGAATGCTATTCAGGTAACACCAGGCAGCAAGGCAGCCCTGGGCGACCTGTATCCGGGCGACACCATCCTGGCCATCAACGGCGACAGCACAGAGACCATGACGCACATGGAGGCTCAGAACAGGATCAAAACGTGCACCCAGCAGCTCACACTCAACATCAGCAGGTACGGAAAACAAGTCATGATCAAGCTCTTTACCGAACCCTCCTCTCCTGCTGTGATTTCACACATCAAAGTCTGTGCGCGCAGGTCTTCGGAGGTGCACGTTGTTGCACATGTGAAAACAGTTGTGTCGCGCTGCGTGAAGTCTGATAAACTGCCTCAAGTGATGTCAGGTGTTTGGGTCTAAAAAGACTTCAGCTCTGAAATGAGAAAAATCTGGGTGTGGAGTTAATAAAAGAAACCAACAACGGAGACGTCATTAACCTCGCTCCTCAGATTTTCCGTACGGGATTGACTGATGGGAATTATGACGCTGGATTTTTCAGGAAATGTTTGAGCGTTAGTCACTGGGGCTGATCAGTCGTCGCAGCAGCAGCAGCAGCAGTTCATGGTTTCTGCTCTGAGGCTCATTAAGCGAATTGAGATGAAAAACTCGACTGATTTTTACGACTCAGGTCATTTTCTGCCGCTCGTCCAGGAACACATATTGTTTCTATTCCTGGCGCAGCGGCGGCGGAGTCACGGCGACGGATGACAGCTTTATGACGGTTTAAATGATCGACTGGCTCCCATTGAGGCCTGCAGTGTGCACACAGCGAGTCAGAGGGCGACCTTTTTAAAAATGGACTTTGAAAGGTTGATATCATCCATTCTGCCACTTCATGAAGTGGAAAATTATCTCCTGCCTTTTTATTCTTCTTCATCAGGCCGGTCGGTCGGTCGGTGCATCATCTCTTTTAGTACGTGAGGATGGATGAATCGACCTTTAGGGGGAAGGCAGCGGCAACATGTTTCTGTCAAGATAGCAGAATGGAAATCATCTGTCTAAACAGTTAACAGCACAGAGCGAGGTTAGGGAGGGGTGGAGGAGAGGAGGGGGGGGTAACCAAGGAAAAACTGAAATGTCAGTCGCTTCCCACATTTCTATTAGATGGTTAGTTTGGGTTGCCAGAGCACTGGAAAAGTGCAGAGCAAATCTGGCAACCTCTGAACCCCCGGTCTTCTCAGATGGAGAACACTGTGGTTTTCAGTGAAGTGACAACGGCCAAGTGGAGCTGCTGCAGCTCTGTCTCCTTTTAGGGCAACACACACACACACACAGACACACACGGACACACTCACACACAAACCACACCACACAGTCGACCTGCAGATCCAGTGGAAATAAGAATCAGCACCAGAGAAACCGGAGCCGTCACACAAACACACGCACACACGTACGAACGCTGCTTCTCGTTCAAGACCGAGAGGAACTTTTTCTCTGCTCTGTATTTTGTGTTTTATAGTTTTTGCACTCTAGCATGAAGCAGCACCACCACCATCACCACCACCGCCGCTGCTCACATCGCCCCACAGCCTGCACCGTAGCATCCATCCAACCCCGTCCACTCATATATCATCAGCGTTCAGTGGCTCGTCCACACAGGGACAGTAAATTTATTTAAGGATACATAAAGTAGTATTCAGAGCACAGAGCAAAGCAGGCGGGGAGGAGAGGGGGTCAGCTCCTCTACAGCTGCAGCAACACACACACACACACACAGACAAAAAAAAACTCCCACCCGACCACCTGCACCCGAACGCTCCCAAAATCAGCTATTGAAGAAGTTATTTAACACAACAGAGAAACGGGAGCAGCTCGAGGTGATGTATTTACTGTGCAGAGCTCTGTCACTTTTATACTGACTGATATATTGGAATCTAAAGATGCTGCTGCTGCTTTTCACGATTTTCAGTCAAGACGTATTTACACTCTGATCTCTTAACCATCATCTAAACTGATGCAGGTTTTTGCAGTTTTAAGATTGAAGAAGTTATAGTTACACAGTGACCTTATTTAAAACTCCAGTTGTGTTTCATCTGTTGTATTGGAGGTGAAATACGAGATGGTGAAAACAACGTTAAAGGGGAACTATGCAAGTCCGGTCAATTTTCCACTGTTTTGCTAACCCTCCTCCTGGTCATGTGGCAAGGCAAGGCAAGGCAATTTTATTTGTATAGCCCGTTTTTACAAACAGTTTGTCTCAAAGGGCTTCACATAGCATCATAACAACATCCTCTGCCCTTAGACCCTCACATCGACTGAGGAAAAATTCCATGGAAACCCTTTTAACAGGGAAAAATCGGAGAAACCTCAGGGTGAGCAACAGAGGAGGGATCCCTCACCCAGGACGGACAGACGTGCAATAGATGTTGTTACAGACAAGAAAACAGTTTACAACAGAGAATGTGAGAAACATGCAAATGTTAACAGCAGCTGAAGGAGGAAGCTTCTGCATTTGATTTTAACGAGAAATCAATCAATAGAGCGGTACATGACGTTATTTATCATATATGATCTTACCATGTGTATATTTGTGTAGTCTTATCTGTCATAAACAAGAGATTATGGGTTACGGGGCGCGTTATGTTTGTGTGGCGGTGCCGCAGAGACGAGAGCTGGGACACCGGGTCGGAGGCTCTGATCTTACAAGGTTGGTTTTCAGCCAAGAGACGATAGGTGGAAGGTAGAGAGCCTCCATTCTCCCTGGAACTAGTTACAAGTCATTGATTTAACCAGCACTAGTACTTTGAAGCTGGTTAATTAAGGTAAAAATCCAACATAGTTCCTCTTTAAACCTGACTTTTCGGTGACGTCGTGGAGTGGTGGACACAGATAAAAGGGGAAAAACCTGCGTGTCTCAGTCTTGTAAATAGTTGAAGTTAAATCGCTCCTCTGAATTAAAACCACAAGTAAACCGCCAGAGCGACTCACGCTGCTCATCCATCCTCTTTAATTTCCCATTTAAGCTGACAAGATAGCAGTCGGTTTGTGTTTGGGGGTCGTACGTCAGCTGCTGGTATGTGACCTGCCCTCAGTATATTGGATGAATAATTACAGTGTGAATTGCCCCCGCTGTTGGACAGGAGGAGGGTAGGTCATGTCTGAGAGATATGTAGGCATGCAGCACTGGCTCCAGATGAGCTGGTGGTGAATGAGAGGGAAGGAGTGAGTGAGGAAGAAGAGGAGGAGGAGGAGGAGGAGGAGGAGGGTTCAGGCGGAGGGAAGAGAGCGTTTTAAAAATGGATATGAAAGTCTTGGGTTACTCCGTCACAAAGACGAGACGGCAGGCGAGAAGAAGTGTTGAAAGAGACGGGAGTGGCTGAAAGATGGTGGGAAATATGAGAAAGAGGAAAAAAGAGAGAGAGAGAGAAGCCAAGTAGAGGAGCGGTGAATCAGAGGAAACGAGTGAGAAATCCACACAAGCTCGATCTGCTCTGTCGTTTTACAGCCAGTTTTCTGCATCGCTGGAAATTCAATCACAGCGACAACGACGACGACGACGACGACACAGAAACAACGAGCTCTGACTCACATTTCTCTGACTTCACATGAACGACACAAGTTTTGAAATAATCTTAACATTTCCCTGCTGCTGGGGGAAGGAGATGATGGGATGTCCACTTCTTCTTTTTCTTTTTGTTTTCACACATTCCTCCTGTCAGATCAAAGCTGTGCCTGGATAAAACCTCATATCCATGTTTTTCCTAAGTAATCCTTTTCCTCAAGCAGAAGCAGAAACACCAGGTGATTAAAGCTTCAACCCTTCAGTTTCTCTCAGTTCGTTTTGTTTCTCAGGGGAAAAAACAAAATGCTGCACAGGAAGTTTGTGTGTTAATAATAAACAGCAACAGTCACTATGACTGAGCGAGCGGACAAACAAAAGAGCCTCAGTTCATCAATGGGAGGAAAAAACAAAAGTCAGAACCAAGAGTTTAAATGGCGACATAAATAAATAGAAATACTCTTTAATAATAATACGTTATTATATAATATATCATAATAACCTTGAAAGGTTCAATGAGCTGTGTAACAGCAGCCACATGGCACTTTGGTTCGCTCTCTGGTTGGTGAATAAAGTCCAAACCCCTGTGTTACTCATTATAACAATAAGGACGTCATGTTCATATGTAAGAGAGAGAGAGAGAGAGAGAGAGAGAGAACAAAAAACACACACTAACTATAGTTATTAACCAAAGAAAACACGAAGCATGTGATTATCAACTATTCAACTGAGTATAGAGTAAAAGAAGAAAAAAAAAGAAACAGGGAGTGACGAGAAGCCGCCGTGCTGACTCACGAGAAAATAATATTTCAGAGGACACAAGTTCTCAGTCGTCATTAAATCCTGCGCAGCCGTGGAACCGTCCAAACAGTCACAGAGTCGTAGAAAAGAAGGGGGGGGGGGACGAGAGAGCTGTAATTTTGTGAAGCTGCCGATGGACAAATATATGAGTCTACACGTCTGCTGAGAACCAAAATTACAGTTCGGTTGGACGCGTCCGAAGCCTGAGGTCTTGTGTAACTCAAGAATGTTTCTTTGTAACGTGTCCGACCGCATTTATTAGATTCATAACCCCCCCTCCACCACCCCCACCCCCCGAAACCTCCTCATTTTTTATCATTCGCATTATGAAGTGCTTTTGAACGCAGCTGCGGTTGTTTGTGTGCGTTTTGAGTTTTCTATTTTACGCTGCAGTTAAAACAAAATACAGCCTTCAAACATTTATTTTAAATGTCATTAATCTGCACAGAGCTGTGATGAAGTCCTCCGTCTTTGTCTTTTGTCTTTTGCTTCTTCTTTTATGACAGTGATAGTGGATCCCAGGAGCATTTGTTTGAACCGTTCAGATCTTCACTTTTATGCCAATACACTTAATCAAAACACGTCTTCCAGCTGCGTTGCATTGTGGAGAACTGAGGCTCCAGAGTCTTTACAGGCTGATATGATGTTTTCCTGTTTGATTCTGCCAACAAGACGTTTTTTTTGTTTGTTTTTTTTTTCATTCTTTCTCTGGAAGCATCTTCATCTACTCTGCAAGTCTGCAATTTGTCATCCGTACCACCAAAGACGAAGAAGGAGGAGGAGAAGGAGGAGAAGAAAATAGATGTAGAAAATTACCAATAATTGGACATCTCTTGTGTTCTGGGCTGGATTTATGTCGGTCCAGACAGAGGTTAAGTGAGGGGAAAGACGGGATAATGAAAGGAGGTGAAGAGAAAACAAAAGGAAAGATGAAAAGAGGTTTTTTTTTTTACTTTCACTGATTCGGGCCTGGCACTGGCTAGTTCCTGGAGTAAACATGGCCACCGCCCATGGTACCTGGTGAGAGACCACCTCCTGCACGTTCCTCCTTTCAGCTCCTCTTCATCTTCCTCTCCTCCTCCTCCTCCCAGCTCGTCTTCTTCTTCTTCTTCTTCTTGGAGAAAAGCCGTGTGGTTTGCGGAGGCCCGAGGAACAGATGATGGCGGTCGGGACGTGTTTCCACCGCTGGTCAAGCTGTTCGGAAAGACTCCTGCTGGGGTGGCAAGTTAAATGTGCTGAGAAATGAGTCATGATGCTCGAGCTCTGTGTGTGTGTGTGTGTCTGTGTGTGTCTGTGTGTGTGTGTGTCTGTGTGTGTGTGTGTCTGTGTGCGTGCGTGTGTTACTCTTGTTCTTGTATTTTAAAAAAAAGAAATGAAGGGGACGTCCTGCTGTTCTTGTTTCAGTTCCACTTACTGCAGAAAGGAAAATTTACAGTTCGGTCGAGGCTGGAATGAAGTTTGACTTGCAGATGGTTTAGAGCTTAAAGGATCAGTTCAGTCAAATATCAAACGCTCGTAGAGGCTCAGAGGAATTTAATTTGTGCAAGAGAGTTTTCACTGGAGTCCATTCATCTTCATCTCCATCTTTTTTTTTTATTGGGAGGGAAACGGAAGATTAAGAAGCAGATATATTATATATTCTCCAATCCCGGAGTCATTAAACTTAAACTTGGGTTTGGTCAAAACCACTCGGCAGGACTGAGACACAATGTTTTGTTGAACTGAACTTCAAGGAAAAGTTTCATCTTGTAGTTTAATTCAGTAGCAAAAATGAGTTCAAAGGTTCACTCACTGGACTTTTATAGAAACGCTTTTAGCTGCATCTTGATGACTTGAGGCCACATACACATGTAGGCAGGTGTTTATAAAAACTAATATTTTTCCACCTCCATTTTAATAATGTTACACACACCAGATTGTTTTCATTAAGATCTTCATCTTCACAAACCTGGGTAAATAAATACACAGGAAGTACAGAGCCATGCTGCCAGCCAATCAGATGCCTGGAAGAAAACGACATCACTTCCTGTTTGTTAATAAGAGCTCTGCTTTGACAGCATCAAGAGTTTAGATTGAATAAAGGAGTCACACACCCGACACGGTGGCGTTCAGGAACCTAAAACTCAGTTTTCACTTGTTTACATGAAGCCACATTTTTCCCAAATCTCCATTTTTTCCCCCATGTTTTCAGAAATAATCGTTGAGATTCTTGAATCTTGAGTCTTGAGACACCCAGCGTGAACATGCCTCACACTTGCAGAAGTTCTTTGTTGTTGAATGAAAATCGTCACTTTGCCTTTTCTTTGGCCAGATACAAGAAGTTAGTGAGTGAACCTTTGAGTTGAGGCTGCACTGGTCAAAATGCTGACACATAGAGATGGACGAAGCCTCTGTCAAGCTCTTGCTGTGTCCGAATTCAGCGGCTGCATCCTTCGGACAACGCATGTGAAGGCCGATTACATCACAGCGTCGCGACAACAAGGCCTGTCCCAACTCGCAGGCTCCTCCAAACCTGGCTTCCCTTTGTCTGCTCTAGGAGGACGCACCTCACCGATCCTTCGTGGCCTCCCGTATCCCAAGATTCTTTGCGTGCCGAAGCCGTTGCCTCCGTAGACCACGTAGGCTGCATCCTCCCCTGAATTGGGACACAGCTTGTGAATCTCAGCTGCTCTGCTGCTGTAACCATCCTGACTGTGTTTGTGCAGTAGGTTTTGATTATCAAAGTCTCTGTTGGGAATGCTGTAGTGGTTGAAGGTTAAGAGACATGCAGTAGAAATGAGAAAGGCCACGGTAAAGGGCAGAGGGAGGGGTGGTGATGTGTAATAATGCATGTATGTGATCAGACGCAGCAGATCTGATCATGGATCTGGAGAATAAAGAGAGAAAGAAAGAAAAAACCCAGGGTGGAGGATTCAGGAGGATTCAGGAGGAATCGGAGCGAAGAGGCAGAGAAAAGACACAGAGTGAAAGATTCAAACCCTGTGACTGACTCCTCGACCTGTGACTCACGGCTGAGGAATTATAAAACGCTGCACGGGACGGAGAAGAAAAGGAGCCAGCTCACACTCATGCCCCCGCTGCCACCACCACCACCAGCAGCGTCTCCTCCTCCTCCTCCTCCTCCTCCTTCTTCATCCTTCTTCTTCATCCCTTCATCACGTCATCCCTCCCACGGTCTCTTTCTTTTATTGTGGTGGATATAAAGTCGGCTCCAGTGGAGGGATGGCTTTCTCCGATCTTGTCATCACCCAGATGTAGATTTAAACGGATAGTTCACCCAAAATTCAAATTTCACTCATTATCTACTCACCCTCATGTCAACTAAGCGCTGGGAGAAGTTTCAGAGTCCTCTGTGCCTTCTCAGAGTTACAGGGGGTCTCGGCGTAGCAGTGCATGTCCATATAACGGTTGCATATGGATACCAACTGTCTTCGTAACAAAAAGACACACCAAAAAACATTCAAATACCTCCATGCTGCTCGTATGTAATGTCCGTCTTGTATTGAAGCCCCCCAAAAAATTAAATAAGTCTATTTTTCAAGCTTGTTTTGTAGCGGAAGCTCCTCTTCCCAGTTCGTCCAAATTTGACGAGCCGGGAAGAGGAGCTTCCTTTTTGTTACGAAGACAGTTAGTATCCATTTGCAACTGTTATATGGACATGCACTGCTACGCCGAGACCCCCTGTAACTCAGAGAAGCCACAGAGGACTCTGAAACTTCTCCCAGCCCTTAGTCGACATGAGGGTGAGTAGATATTGAGTGAAATTTGAATTTTGGGTGAACTATCCCTTTAACACCGACCAGTGTTTGAACACCTCCTCTCATATCAACCACAAACTGTTTCTGACGGACCGACTCCCCGAGCTGCTGCTGCAGCTGCTGAACCCTGAAATCTTCTCTGATCGGCCACATCTTAATTTGAGGGAACTCGCACTCGCTCTTCATGCTCCTCCTCGAACACACCGAATCCTGAGCAGCCAAAGTAAACTCATCCACCAGCTCCAAAAACCAGATCCCCCCCTCCTCAATCAGGAAATTAAACCTGGCAGGGGGAGGTCAGATGAAGGAGGGGGGTAGGACCAAAGGAAAGAATGGAAAAGTTGTTGTGATGACCTGAGACTTTCTTTTCTCTCTGCGTTTTATCCTCTTTATATCTTTCTGTCATGAACCCGTATGTTCAGTTTTTCTGTGGCAGCGTTTTATGGCTTTATTTTTTATTTCTTTGTCTTCTTCTTTTTTCTTTTTTATAACTGTTTTGATCCTGTTGTGGCGTCTCCTGTCAATATCATGTGATTTATGGAGCTGTCTTGTGTTTTTATGAATGAGAATAATCAAACAACTTGTGGTCCAGTAACTAAATATATTGGTTACCAGAATGAAAACATGTGGATTTTTTTTTTTTTTTTTTTAGAAATGAGCTCCTCGTGCGTCGTCTTTTCACCCCATGTCTCATGTGAATTATTATTTCGCTTTATTTCCTGTTATTCAGTCTCGTCTGTCATTGATGTGTTCAGTTATGAGCTGGTGGGTGGAAATCAAAGACGGCAAGGAGGAAGAGGAGGAGGAGGAGGAGGAGGAGGAAGAGGAAGTTTGAGTTTTAGTGACATGACATAAAACATTTCAATATCCCTCTATATCTCTGCACATCATCGTGTTCTGGTTAACTCAGGTTTTCCTCTTGTTTCCATCCTTGGAGCAGACAGATCAGGGTTATCCCTCACACACACATACACACACACACACACACACACACACACACACACACACACACACACACACACACACAGAATCAATGCAGAGAGTAACAGAGCAGCTCATTGTCTGTGATCAAACTTGTGTGCAGCAGATTGTTTCTGTCTGTTGTGGTCATTTTCTGTTGGTTTATATTTGAGAAGATCCAGAGAAACTGTTTCCGTTCTCTTTCTGGCAGAAGTAATAAACCTCGACTCTGTCCACTGCTTAAAAATCTGAAGAGTTTAGATGACGTACAGCCGTAAGCACGAAACCAAAAAAAAAAGACAAAACAACGGCGTCATTCTCAAAGTGGAACATTTTTCACTTTTCAAGTAGGTAGCTGACGTCTTGAAGACAGTTTATCAGTGTAATGAGTAGCTCTGCTCCCTCGCCGGCGTCCGCCCACGCGTCGGCGGCGGCGGCGGCGCTGTCCTCACCGTTTCTCTTGTACTGTATTTTCCAAAATGTCATTTTTTAAATGGGGGGAGCCACTTCAGGCTGAACTTTCACTCTTCACTCATGAATGGAGCTGTTTGTTGCTGTAACCATCGAAACCAAACAAATCTGAAAACACCGAGGGCCTTTTCTGTCCTGGTGAAATTGGTAAAAGAGGAGGAGGAGGGTGGTGGTGGTGGTGGGGGAGGGGGAGGGCGAGGGCGAGGGGGAAGGGGGGTGAGTAGCTGTTGGTTGTTGACGCCAGACACTCGGCGCCTCATAAGAACGTCTTTGATACAAACACCTCCATGTTTCATATCTGAAGCCTCGGCTCGGCCAACGCCGTGCCAGCTGCAGCCCGATGACCTCATCACTTAGGGATGTCAAACCTCCACCGCGTGGGGTGGATGAAGACACACACACACACACACACACACACACACACACACACATAGAGTTAATTGTCTTTATGTCTCTGTGTGCTTCTCTTCACTCATTCACACCTCCTTCCACACACACACACACACACACACTGTATAGCTGCGACGTCCTGGTGTTACCCTCTTTTTTAGCCCTTGGCTGCTTTCCCGCTCAGCTGCCCGCGCCATGGCAACAAAAACTCCTCATCCTCTCCTCCTCCTCCTTCTCCTCTTCAGATCTTTTTTATGTGACATGCAAAAACCACAACTGCTTCAGCATGAACCCTGAAAGTGAAACAGCGAAGCATGTATCACAGGGAGCAGAAACACACAAGTTGTTTCAGCAAAGCGTTTAATTCTCTGCCTGTTAAAGAGCAAAATGAATTACTGCGTCGGACTCCCGCTCATGCACGCACAGTAGGCCGCGTTCAGCAGCAGCAGCAGCTCTAAATAACGTGTTTTATCATCGCTGCCAGTCAGTAAGTCATGTCCTGTTTTAAAACTATGTGCAACTGGAGTCAATTACTAGTAATCTCAACAGGAGGAGGGAAATCCCAAATACCAGTAATTCAGTTATCACTGCTTTTTTGTGAGCGGCCTGTGGCTCAGACTGCAGCCTGCTCTGGATAGTTCATACACTGGAGTTATGATGTGATGATGACTTTATCTGTGCACCAGTGGGAGGAGGCCCAGGACGTAGCCTTATCCCATTCCTAATGTAAAAACCTGCCAAACGTTCGCATGCATTCACGCAACTCAAAGCAACTTTAGGACAAGTGAGTGATTTGTTAACTGCAGCTAAACAACATTATTTAGGCCCAATTTAAGAAAAAAAACAATAACCCTGCTCTCTGCTAATGTTGCACAACAGTTATGGGATATCATGGGAGTTGTCGTGTTTTCCCAAGCTCATAGTAATTATACGATGATTACAGTAAATAGCATCTTTCACTCTTTTTCAACATCCACACTCAGAAGTAATTACAGTTTGTACACAGGAATCTTCTGTGGAAGGAAAAGTTGGTGTTTCTCAGCAGAAATGTCTTAAATCTACACATTTTGATGCCTGAGAAGATTTATCTGAGACTCACCCTCTCTCTCTCTCTCTCTCTTCCTGTCATGGGTATTGTCTTTCAGGCCGGGACCAGGAGAAAGAGTGTTGTCGCCAACTTTTAGCGAAGATGGAAAGACAAGCCCTTACATGGAGCCTGACTCACAGGTAACTGCTGTTTACTCTGGATTTAGAAAAGTGCAAGTCATCGTTTGCTGTCAGGACGGCACACATCCGATCTGGTCTGATCTGATCTGATCTGATCTGGTCTGGTCTGGTCTGATCTGCCTTAGTTCTTCATGCCATCGACGTCAAGGTCGAAACTCAAACCAGAAAAATCACAAACAGTCGAAGCAAAGTAAGAGAGAAGGGCCGAAGAAAGCTTCTCTGCTTTAAACACTTACGTTGTCGGCTACTGCTGCCTGCTGCATTTTTCGGAGCCTCTTTTTCCGTGCACCTGTACACAGTTTTGAAATCGATATTGAATGTGGTCACTTTTTCTACGAACTCAAAACTCAAACCAGACCATAAATGAGAGAAAGAACTAAAGTGAATCAAAAACAAAACCTGCAAAATCTGTTCATAACATTGAGTTACTGAACATAGTTTCCCAGATATTGTATTGATTCCATCACTGATCAATCAGCAACCACCATAGAGTTTAGGAGTGTCCGCAAAAGTTTAGTATCGTATCTGTGTTTGGACGTCGACGTTTAATGAGCCATCTTTCTTACAATCGTATGCCGTGTTTACGAAAAACGTTTTAAGATCGAAACAGAAAAAGATGGAACAGGGAAAGCTCTGTTTCTGTGTGGATAAGGCTCAAACTACTGTCTGAATACTACATTACCCATGAGCCTCTGCTGGCACCGCTGTAAAAATGAGCAGTAGCATATTCAAAATGTTTTGTAGTTGAGTTTTTGAATAAAAAGCCCCTCTTCACACCACAGCTGTTGGAAATCCTCCTGTTTTCCACCATTAGTGGCACAAGTCACAGAACTATAACATGGTGATCGGCTGAATTTTGCAGAAATGCACTTTTTTTATTTCTTTTTTTTATTTTTTTTATGTGCACCGGCTCATACATTCACCTTGTTTGTCAGAGAACCGGGTGCTTTCTCTCCCAGCTGTGTATTTGTTTGATTGACGACCCCAAAGGGAGAGTTTCACATCCATCCAAGTGGTGGAAGTGCTTCAACTGTGAGTCACGTAACAGTAACAGCGTCTGTGAGAAAAAACGAAACGAAACATGGGACCCAGAAGGTTCAGGAACGTCCACCAATCAGAGCGTCGCTGCACCAAAACAATGGAAGCCACTGGAATAATATCTCCAGGGATATCGATATAGATGCATTTTGAAATAACAATGTCCTCATCAAAAAGTCTGACATCTCGTTTTGATTTGGATTAAAATGACCCTTTAAACTCGGCTCATCTGTCACTTTTCTGATTTATGTCAAACTGTGGCCCATTATTTTGAAATCTACTGCTTTGGCCAGAGCTCCGTCTCCACTTCCTGTTCACATTTGAGGGCCATAACTTGAAAAACAAAAACAGTCCAGTTTTTTTCTGGGTGTGAGACTCCAGGTTTGTCCGTCTGTTTAGATCCTAAACAGAATCCATGGAAACAGGCGCAACAGGCGATTTTTTTTGTAAATTGACTGTACACCATTATTCACATGGTTATTATGAGTGAGATAATGTGTCCCACTGTCGACTGCAGTGGATTTGAAATAGTATCTTGATTGTTCTCCAGTCGTGCAAGCTGCCAAACGGATATTCAAGGCATGATGAACTCTAGCAGATGATCTTTTCCAAGTTTTCCAGTGCTGGCAGGGCAGCAGGTTTCTGAGAGAATAGGAGGTGTGTGTGTGTGTGTGTAATGTGTATAATATGTGTGTGTGTGTAATGTGTGTGCGTGCGCTCACACATATGGAGAGTGAAACAGACAATGAGCATATTGTGTCTCGGGACATATGAGAGATGTCCATTTGTCAAGTTATTGTGTTGTGGACTGATCTGTGTGTGTTCTCGTCTCTGAAGGGAGGAACAAAGATCTGACCTGAAATCAGTTTGACACTCGATTCGACAGGAAATTGTTGTCGTTGTTGTTTTCAGTGGCAGAAACAAAAAAGTGAAAGGGGCTTTAGTGTGTGTGTGTGTGTGTGTGTGAAACTAATCAGGACTGTTACTGGTCATGGGATCAAATATCTTTATTACTACATGATTTCTCTTTCCAGGGGACTTTTATTTTGAAATGACCCATCAATGAGTTGAGCAGGTGTCCATTAAATATGTTAGTTTACAGCACAACCAGATTGGAAAACAGATGCATATGTGTTTATATTTATATAGAGTGCATCATTTACAGTAACAGACTGGTAAACCTGACGAAGAGAGAGCACAACAGTTATGAATGCTGACGATTACGTAACACAGTTAATTGCAAGTCTGGTAGCTTTTTCTGTGTTTTGGTCGGCCTTTCCTCTACAGAGCTCCCCCTACAGTTTCGGAGTGCATATTTACACTGTTATAACCCCCCCCCCGTGTGCATTTGTTCTCAACAAAGTCGGCGAGAAAGCAAACCATGGAGCGATTTCTATCGAGGTGGGTAACGTTACGTGTCGTAGTGCCGTAAAGGAGTCCATGTTTCTGACGAGACGAGCTCTGGGACACCGGGTCGGAGGCTCTGATCTGTCTTGAGTTGGTTTTCGGCCAAGAGACTCTAGGTTGAAGTCAGAGAAAGTCATTTCATCATCACAATTACTCCGAAGCTGTTTAATTAAGGCTCAAATATTGCATAGTTCCTCTTTAATATGTTTTTTTTTCTTTTGCAAGATACATTTTTGAGCTTTCTAAGGCCTTTATTGCGATAGGACAGTGTTAGACAGAGAGAGAGGGATGACCTGCTGCAAAGGGCCGTGAGTTGGATTTAGACCCGTGCTGCCAAGCCCAATTACTGCGTATTTAAGAGTCGCACCGTGCACAACACTGGATTTAACAGTTTATCATTATTTACCAATAGCTGCCACACGAAACAACGATCAGATCCCAGCCGGTGTTTTCCTTTCAGTTCTGTACGTCTCCATAGTTTTTCAGCCTCTGTGTTTGATAAACGAGCAGCGTCCACCTCGATAGTCGTCATCCTCCGACCTCGGCCTTTGATTAACACCAGGAAACTCTGAACCTGAGTGAAGGGAACCAGCCTTTAATACAAACAGGGACACGCATGACAGGAAGGCTCTCTCTTTTTCTTTTTTCTTCCTTTTTTTCTGCCTATGTGGGTAATACGAGAGCTGCAGATCTGTGTCTGTCTCTCCTGCTCTTTTCTGTCCAAGTCTCGCTCTCTCTGTATCTCTGTAACATCTTATCCAGCTCTTCCTCTCTCTCTAAAGTCTAAAAAATGTTCCCTGGCGTCTCATTTAATGAAGTGAACCTGGACGCCTGGAAACCACTAAGTCAGGGCCACTTTAGCTTCACGCTCAGGTGAATTCCTCTTTGCATGAAAGGAGGAAACATCCGCTCCCCGGGGTCGCATAAAAAGAGCCTAGGCTCTCTCTCTCTCCCTCTCTCTTTCTCTTTCTTTCTTTTGTTTCCTGCTGTATTCAGAATCAGATACAGCTCGGAGGGTCTCGCACTGACACATAACAATGGCGATTGTTGCTCAGACACCTCGGAGACCTTAAACGCACCACGGCCTCTCTGAACCAAGTCCAGCCTGAATTATCTGACACTGTTTGGACAGAACGAAGAATAAAAAAATAAAAGAAATAAATAAAATAAAAAGAACCGAATCAAATCGCTGGACGAGGAGCGACGACACAGCCTCTGATTGTGCTGGCGGAGATCTGAGGCCTTGTTCTGTCATCCTACACTCACCTACCGCTGTGTTGACGTGACCTGCAGGATTAGGACTCACTCGGAGTGCAGGACGCCTTGGCTTGCAGGGTGAGAACTGAAACCAAAGAGGCACACCAGGACACTTCAGCTTTTGTATAAACAAATTCCTCTGGAAGTGACCACACATTTTTCCGGCCTACATCGGCATTCATTGGTGCTTTTATAACACAGATTGACTCAGTTAACTGGGAATATTGCAAAAAAAAAAAAAAAAAGAGCATCAGAGAGAAAGAGAGAGAGGCAGAAATTGTTACCACTTGAGCCTCATGAAAAGTGCCCAGATAGCTGCGAATCTGATAACGGCCTCTTTTTTAACTTTTCCATTTTTCCCTCTCATAAGCTTTTTTCTTCTCTGGCTTAGGTAGAAATTCCAGGCTCACTTGTGGGAATTAGCTACTGAGCAGGAAGTGACACATGGAAGCTATGAGGTGTTTCCTTTCGCCTCGGGAACACGGCGTAGCTATTGTCATAAAAGCCGATGAGGAAATGTTGTATTTTTGGATATTAGAAAAAGCGTCTGATTTCATTCTGTTCATGTGAATGTAATCTGCTTTGAGTTGAGTGTTTCATTTGTGTTATCATTCAGGGAATTTTTGCGGTGACGGTGTGTAACGTCCTTCCAAAAAAAACTCTGTGCTCATGTCCTGGCAAGATATTTTCCAACCGGTTGTCATTTCAACAAGGAGTTGAAAAAAGAAAGAAAAAGAAATGAAAGTTGATAAGGAGGAGATGAGATCATGGTGAGGTGTCTTCGCTGGAAGATAAATGAGTCGTAAACAGAAAAACAGAAGCTTCACTTTTCAAATTCCATGCAAAAGAGACAAAGTGCAAACAATAACAAGTCCAGAAGAAGTTAATGGTCTGTATCACGGCCATAAAAAAGAGGAACAGCAGTGAGCCTAAAATACAGAGCTGCTTCTTCTGTCATGGCCGCCTTCGGAAATCTGCTCTGCTCTCATGTAAACTAAAGCTTCTCTTATTATCTATCAACTGTATTTGGAAAACTGGACTTCTACTCCATCATACTCACATTATTTCCGATGATCGTGATCATTTTTTGTTTTTTGTTCCTTCATGAATCAGATTTTTTTCTCAACTTTCAGATGCACTTGACGTCTTTTCCACCTGGTTTTCTCCTCTTTTTGCTGTTAATCCTCATTAACTTTAATCAAGTCGAGACCCCAGCTTTACTTTTAATCAAAAACCTGGAGCGAAGACAGTCCGAAATCAAACGACATGATGACTTTCTGGTGTGTGTGGGTTTAAACACATGTGTTCGCTTAGTTCCACATTTGGAAACTACTCAGGCCGAGATGGTGACAACAAATCTGTGCGCCGAACGACGGATTTTTCCTTTCATTTCTTTGTGTCGTGATTCACATTTTTATGCTCTCGTTTCATCGTTTGGACGTCAAATTATCACAGTTTTGACATTTTCAAGATGCACCATTACATCAGGCTTTTTGATAATGATTAGTGGTCTGGGAAGAAAAAATAATAAAGCTGCACTCGAACAAATCAAAGCAGAAGTCCAGTCAGTGTTTCTTTTTGTTCTTCTTGGAGTTTGTATTTGATCTGAGGACGGCGCTGAGTGCTGTTGCATGCAGACTATCTCAGTACTGAACTTTTTTTCCAATGAGAAAGACAGTTTTAAAGACGCAGACTAAATGGTTATCTCATCCTACATCTGCGTTTTAGCCGCTCGGTTGTCAGTTTTACTCCCGGGACGTTTTTTTTTTTATTATAATGCACCCAGTGAAGAAATACCAGCAGTTAGCCTACTGGCATTTCAGCTCATCGCACGAATTCCTTCCATTGAGTTACACAGTAGTGGCAGCAGCAGCTCTGAGTGTAGGTGGGATTGGACGTATTGGTCAAAAAAAAAAAGAGTTGAACAGTGTTTTTTTGGCAGGCCGCGATCAGAATGCCATTCCTGGCAGAGACCCCTGTTATTAAAGCCGTCGTTATTGTGGCCCCAGCAGCAGCAGCAGCAGCAGCAGCAGCTTCGGCCCCCGTGGAAAGAATGAGGCTTCACAATGCGGAAGCTGAGATTTCTGGATCACACGTCACTCTGAGGCTTCGGTGTGAGTCCAGGAGCTGGCAGCTGAAGGCGAATTCTCCGGGCTAACATTAATAGGAGCTGACAGACAAAGTCCTTGCATGACTTACACACACAGTAATTCCTTTACTGCTTGGAATTGAATTTTGCTTCTGGAAAAAAAAAAAAAAAAGTGTGTGACGAATTTGTTATTTGCCTTTAAAAAAAAAAAAAGAAAACACATGACAGTAATAAGTTCAAAAATTTCACACAGCTTCAGAGTTGTGAAGCTAATTTGTCAAAGATGCATTTACACTCAGGGATAATAAACAGTGAAGCAGAGCATTGCGAAAAACTGGATTAACATTTAAATAGAGAGTATGTCTGAACAATATGGGGCCATTATTAAAGGGGTTTAGAGTTTTCTCATTCGAAGCCAAAATATGTTTACTGGGTTCACTGCTGCTTATAATCTGCTGCCAGGAAATCTCAGAGCAGTGGAGCATTGCTGCTGCAGAGGCTCCACCACACACAGCAGGCCGTTCAGATCACAGACCTGTGTGACCCCACTTATTTGGTTGTTTGTGTTCACTAATCGGTCAGTAATCCCAGAAATGTCCAAATCGTCAGTGTTTGGGGGGAGTTTTTCCCTTAATGGAGCAGCAGCAGCAGCAGCAGCCTGCCTGTCTGCCTGGCTGGACGGGGTCACTGAGAGCAGGAGGGAACAGGCTCGCTCATATTAAAAAACAAAACAAAACCAAAAAACGATCTCATCATCTTCCTCTGTTTTTAAGGATTAAATGAAGATTTTCTGTTTTTAACCTCAATCCAGCCCTCTTTTGTTTTCAGGGTCGCAAATGTGACACAGATCCATAAAACCCCCCGAAACAACAACAACAGCTGTGCCGAAACTGGATTATATTATAATCGTTTTGGTTTTTATTTAAAAAAGCAGATGAATTGAGTTTTGAATTATTCATAAGGAGTGGAAAGAGTTCCTCAAACTGTCCTCAACAGTATATTTATCAGAGATACTATTCATGAAACTGACTGTAGCTCTTTAGCTGTTCAATCTGACCTTAACTCCCTGCAGCATTTTCGCCGTCTTAATCCATGTTAATCCTTTCATACTGAGCTCAACCCATAATAAATAGTCTTGACAATACTGAACTCCAAAGTGGTCAAAGTTATCCTGGCTTATCTGCTGTGTTGCACCATGCTTTTTGTTTTTGTTTGGTTGCTATGTAGCTACGTTAGTATTAACAGCCAGTTAAACTTCCTTTGTTTTTCACTTTTAAGAGGAAAGTGACACTTGTTCAACTGTGGAAATGATCAACCTGTTAGTCACCAAGGTAACTGCTTACCGTAATAACCGAGAAGAAAAACAAAATCACTATTTTTATATTCGTCAGTTTCTTTCACTGAACTTTGTTTATGTCTTGAAGTTAACAGAAGGAAACCTTCTAAACTGTGTTTTTCCTGCCAACCAGATGAATCCTGCTCAGTCACACTGGTTAATTCATCTGCTCTGCTTCACTTCACACACAGAGGAAGGTTGTTAGTTTACTTTAACACAGGTGGCTTTCTCTCTACATCAACACCACACACAAATGTTTTAGTCCAAACCGAAATAATTAAAGCGCCGTCACCTGAAACTGTCGGGGTCGCATCGTAAAAAAGAAAAAAAGAAAGACAAAGAAGTGTCGTTGGCTGCGTCGGAACACGTTTAATTCAAACCACGAAATGTTTCAGTTTTAATGACTTTATTGGAGCTGTTAGTTGAAAATTGATCAAATAAAACACATTTTCTTGGATGAGAAATTCCTCCGCTGCAGTTATGACCCTCTACCCCCACCCACCCCTCCATCCTCCCCCACCCTCCTCCAGCCTCCACCTCTGCAGCCCAGGGCCAGACTCAGGGAGCCATAAAGGGCTGGTTTGTGTTTGGTTAGTGGTGCAGAGCGCCATGTGAAAAGCTTAATTTCGAAGGTCTAGAGGGATTAAACCATGCAGGAGGTGTGTGTGTGTGTGTGTGTGTGTGTGTGTGTGTGTGTGTGTGTGTGTGTGTGTGTGTGTGTGTGTGAGAGTGTGTGTGTGTGTCTCCGGTGAGGCAGGCTGAGGTCCCCGTCCTCAGTTAAACACCAGCATATGATTTCAATTAGGGTCCTCCACCTTTTCCTCCTCCCTCTCAGCCTCCTCCTCCTCCTCCTCTCGTCTCGTCTCACCCCTCCTCTCCGACCAAACTGCGGTCGCTGAAACTGTAACTTGACGTCTTCTCCCATCCGAACTCTTATTACTCAGGTCGACTTTTGGTCCGGGTGATGGATGGAGGCACCGGGTTCCTCTCGGCTGCAAAAAACCTCAACTCAGAAAAAAAAAACACACACACAAGTGGAAATCAACTCTTGCTCCCATTATATATTTCTTTCTTTCCGTCTTTGTGTCTCTCCTTCCATCTTTGGCACTTGCGGACATACGCGGTCGGTCATCCCAAACCATTAGCCATGCTTGGTTACCACTGTAAAACAGCTCGGTGAAATCAGATGGCAGCCCCGGATTTATGAGCACACACAGTGTTGGTTCTCATAAATACCCCGGTTACTGCTTTGAGTTATCTTTTTTTTTTTTTGTTCCTCCCTTTTCCTCCGAGCCAGGACGAATGATGCAGTCGAGATCTGGGAGAAAATGAAAGAGCAGTCAAGAGGGAGACATTAGGAAATCGATGATGTCACGGACAGACGACGACGGCCTTGTTAGGTTGAGCTCCTGCAGCAGATTGACTGACTGAAGCTGCTCCTCTATTAATCCCAAAATGTTTTGTCTACATTAGGAGGAAACAAGATAAGGTTACCGGGGGGGCGACGGGACGAGGCACAGAGCAGATTATAGCGTCGTCACTGTCGCCTTCGACCACGGGCTCGACGTTAAGCCCTGTGTGCAGTTCAGACGTGGAAAAGCTTGGATAAATCTTTTTAACGAGACAGTTGGCTCACAGCTGATCTCCTATCATAAAAGGAGGCCGAGCCACCATACCTTCAGAGCAACTTGAAAGCACTTACAGGTCCTGAATGTTACCAAACTGGCATTTTTATAAGGCGAGCGCCAGATGTGCTGCCTTATAAATCTGCCATCCAGCTAAAAGCAAATATCTGGGCAACAGGCCGGGGAGGGGGGAGAGAGAGAGAGAGAGAGAAGGAGCTGGAAACAGAAGGAGTGACACCATCTCAGGCAGGAGTGTGAGGGTGAGAATGGGTGAACATGTACTCATGGCTGGCGACAAGGAAATACACTGAAAGCTGGTGCGTTCAGGTGCAGGGAGGGGGAAAAAACCCAGTCTGACACCTTCAATAGCTGCACTGGGAAAATATCGATATCGGCTTGACAAAGTCTTTGATTCATCTGGATCCTTCTGACTCTTCTGATGTTGATTTCCTCCTGTTTCTGTTTCTGTGGAGCTGTTTTCAGTTTCAATTTTCAATAAAACCAACATTATAATATTGTTGTTTGCTACAACGAGGGACAGATGCTCTATAACCTCATCCATTCATGATCGAATAGTGTCTTTCTTTTTTTTTTCTTTTTTTTAATTCGGAGCAGCCATTGGACAAAGTTGATGAACAGATTGTTTATTTTTTGTTGTAGTCAAAGGTCAAAGTCACACTGAGTTCACAGAACATTACTTTGACCTTGCAAATGCAAAATGCCTATCCTGGCTGAATTCAGACGAACCTGCCAGAGATTTCGTTTCACTTTACAGATCGTTGAGGTCGACTTCCAATTCCCTGGAAACATAGTTGAGATTAACGTGGCGACAACAGAGAAGCGACGTCTAGTCACTTTGGTTTACATGCAACGTGGCGGAAACTGAAGAGCAGCCATCGCAACGTCGGCCGAACGTCTGTAGACACCAAACGCAAACTCCCTAGACGCCATCGCTCCTGCAAAACTACAACAACCACATTTGTTGACACGTTTTACGTCGTCATCTGGATCGTTACTCTGATTGGTTTGAAGTCTGTCCAATGAACTTTAAAGCTCTGTGGTGGTGAATATTCAGAGCTATAATTCAGGAATTTAGGAAGACTGTGCACTCATGACCTGCATATTCTATTTATTTTATGATGTACAAACCTCGTCTTTCCTTCCAACTGTAAAACTTTCCTAAAAAGAGTAAAACATCGGACCGAACTTACCTCCAGTTCTCCTTCCCTGTGGTTCCTGTTCTTCTTCGTCTGAGGATAGAAACCTGCTGCTGCTGCTGCTGCTCAGATGGTTGAGCCCATCTGTGACAAATTTGTGATTTGGGGCTATGCAAATAAAACTAACTCGATTTCTTCTTCAGGGTCATTTCCCCTCGAGTCAGTAAAACAAGATCATAATATTTTTTTTTTCTCCTTTATTTTTCTTTTGAATATATCGCCACATAGGTTTGCGTGTGTGATGGCCGCTCCTCCCTCACATGTCATGTTTGTACAGATCAGGAGTCATAAATGTAATGTCTTTACTGTCCTGCCACTGCAGGAGCGTGTAATATAATACACTCTCAGGGATTTCCCTCCTCTTGCCTCCTTTATTCTCCAGACTCAGGCATGAATAAGCTTGTCTGACTATGATACAGTTATTGTACCGGTTGTTATCTGCAGATTTAGCTCCTGTCTAAATATGAGCTGTGAATAATGGATTTTAATTAAGACTTATATATATATATTTAAAAAAAGAGGACGTGTAAGGGCAGCAGTGATTTGTTCTGGAGAACTTACCCTTCCAGTTCTGGGAAGTTCAGTTCAGTTCAGTTTCTCCTAAGGAAATGAAAAGATGTAAGATGGATTGTCAGTAGAAATAAAAGATAGGAAAAGGTCACAGGAGAGGAAAAGTTCATCTGAGTCAACACCCTTCTACCTGCCGCTGCTTTTATTGGTCTAAGGTTTCATGAAATGCAGCAGTTAGGAGATTTTTTTTTTGTTTTTTTTAAATCAGAATCACATGAGGTCCAACAACATCTGTGCAAATAGGGGCTGGGGATAATAAGTAGGATCTGGTCTGTGCTGTTTGGTCGTGTGGTGGGAGCCGAGGTGCACAGTGTCTGGTTTACTCGGAGAGGAAGCCGCAGAGCGCTGGGTGTTTCTGACGTCCTGCCCAAACAGGGTTTGTTGAGGGGGGGTAGGGGGGCTCTCCTGCTCCAAACTTATAACCATGAATGGTTATAGGTATAAAGCGTGTTCTGCTGGATCCGTCTTTACTGCCTGAGGTTTTTCAGACGAGCAGGAAGAAGAAGTGGTTTTGAATTTCTTGAAAATCATCTGTCTTAAGTGCAGCAGGCAGAGCAATGACAGGGCGCGCTCCCCCCGGTTCAAGATGTGGGCCGCTTGGTCGGTTGGTTGGTTGGTTGGTTGGTTGGTGTACATGAAGAGGAGGAGGAGGTCTGCAGAGAGAAGCATGCTGGAAAATGCTGATTACAGAAGACCTGTGCATGTGTGTGTGTGTGTGTGTGTGTGTGTGGTCCAGGCGGGGGCAGGATGACATCCAGCAGACCCATCTGTTGAAATGACAGGGGTCCTGTCTGGAGAGGCTGTGAACCCCCACCTCCTGCGGCTAAGACACTTTAAACCAGCCCAAACACACACACACACACACACACACACACACACTCATTCCAGTGGCTCATAGCTCCAGCAGCAGCAGTCTGACCGGCAGTGACTCCTCTCTCTCTTTCTTTCTCGTTGCTTCACTTGTAAACAGTTCTCTTGGTCTCAGTTGAAATGTTTACAGTCTGGACGTGTGACCGTGTGCAGCCCTGTTCCCTCGGTTACCATCCATCACCATCACTGCGGCTGCTGCTGCTGCTGCTGCTGCTATCTCTGAAATTCAAAGCACCAACACACACACACACACACACATAACAGATGCTGACATCATCGAAAGCCATGCAATAAAACTTTTATCTGTAAATGTTTTCAGTGTCTGAGCCGGACGAGCCGGTCTCAGCGCTATCACTGCAGTTTAACTGATAGTCGTGTAAACACTGAGCTGCTCAGTGATGTAACTTTTTTTTTTTTTTTTTTCTTTTACAAATGCATGAAAAGGGCGTTGACCTCAGGATAAACACTCAGTGAGTAAACAGTGGTTTAAGTGGAGGTGCCTGTGCATCTGTCCTGCATTAGTTCCCGCTGCAGCTTCTTCTTCTTCTAAACAGCAGAGAGAAAATACTTCAGTCTTGTTCTGAGCCTCGGCTCCATCAGCTTCTGTAAACTCCTCACTCCATAGAAGAGGAAGAAAAAGAAGAAACAACAAATTTTATTTCAATATTTACTCCACACAAGTTAATTTGTTTTGACAGAAACATCTGCAGGGAATCTAATGCGAGCTTCGTCTTAATAAGCTTCACTATTAAAGAGGGGGACGAGCAGAAATGAGCTGGAAAAAGCTTTTTTCTTTCCGACCTCAGTGCTGCTCAGCGTCGACCGCTCTCCTCGCCTCAGAAACAATTGTGGTTTTTCCAGCGAGGCCACCGCTCTGCTTGTTTTCTCATTCCTCTGCTCTTTTTAACCCTCATTTGCTGAACCGAAGCGTAAATGGTGCGTTCTGTAATAAATCCATTACCCGTCTGTTTTCGTCTAATGAAACTAGATTCTTAACTTTAACAGCTCTGTTTACTTTTCTTTAAAAAACCTGCTTCTGTTTCTGTCTTTTGTTGTTTTTGTAGCAGAATTTCCGGCCCATCACCAGCGGATACGGCGGTTACAGCCGTAAACCTTCGTACACCCCCGAACCTCAGTCCCCTCAGCCCGTCGCCCCGCCCCCTGCTGCTCACCTCAACAACGGACACTCCAGACCCAACAACAACGGCCACAGCTACGGCTACGGCAACGGGACCGGACACGGACATGGACATGGGCATGGACAAGGACAGGGTCACGCTCAGTACAACAACCCGGCCGGACTGTACGGAGGCAGCAACGGAGACCGGTCTCTGCCGAGCAAGATGAGCGGCCTGAGCCTGAGCGCCACACACAGGTGAGACAGAGAGGAGGGGGTTAAAGTGTCCTGGTGGTTAAAGGAGAATCTGAATCCTGATGTTCACCCAGTGTTGGGGGGGAGAAAAAAACGCGACTGAAATTGATGCAGGCAAACCGGAGTTACACCATGGCTAGACGGCGCTAGGGATAGCGACAACGCTAACCTATGGGGGCAATTCTTTCAACCACAACAAACACTCAAAAAACAATCAAATATCTATGGTACATGACTCGAATCCTTATGACACACCACTGAACTCATATAGTGTACAGTATAAACAGTATAAACTTTGTGTTTTTGCATGTAGTCACTCACCTCAGACAGCCGAACTCTGAAACATCCTGGAAAGACATTACTATCCGATCGCAGAGCGCCTGCTCTCCCCGCCACAGAAACAAACACTTTTTCCTTGTTGTGATGATTTATTTACAACAATATACGGTCGGAGATATTATGGACATTACCACTGCACTGCTCAATCGTTTATTGCCTGCATCAATTTTAGTTGCGTTTTTTGCTCCCCCCAACACTGGGTGACCATCAGAAAAACGATTTAGGAGTCAAAAATGACCGGAATTCTCCTTTAATTTTGAATAAAACAAACAAAAAGACAAAAAATTGTTACCACATGGGTGCTTTTTGGGAAGTCAGGTGTTTCTTTTCCTTCCAAAATCTGTAAATTCACTATCAGTGACTCTTATCTTACGCAGTTTTTTTTAACAGTGTATCCGATGATAAAATATCAGTTCGGTTTCGTTCCTGTGAGAAAATCACGGGAGGACACAGAGAGCGAGTCTCCGGTGGCCGCCTCTAAAAATCCATCAACCTCTGTGTTGTTAACGCCTCACCAGGTGTGTTGTTATGTAAAAAAAAACACACACACACAAACACACAGTCAGTTGTAATAGTCCAACAGAGATGGACACACACACACCTGCACAGATGGATGTGTGGAATCTGGAAAAGCCATTTGTTATTGTGCGTTTCCTCAAGTGGACAATAAATGTGTGTGTTTAGTCTCCCAGTAAAAATCCCCTCCAACACACACACACACACACACACACACACACACACACTTTAACACTGCTCATCTCCTGTCTCTGTCTCTCAGTCTCACTTTCACTAACTCAGGCTTTCTCACACACACACACACACACAAACGCACACACTCTGTCTGGAGACAGACATGCAGTAAAGTGTGTCGGGGTTTGGACACATCTGTCGGCCCCCCCGCCCCCCCCTCGCTCCCTCTCGTCCCCCTGAGGTCTGAGTGGATCCGATGAGTGTGATGATCCGTCCTGGGAGGTTTTTTTGGGGGAGAAACTTGATGAATGGACGACGGCGCGGCTCCGAGCTGCTGCTGTGATTAAGACTTCACGTCTGTGGAGTCACATGTAGAGCGTAAAAAGTACACAACTCTGTGCAGCCACCAGAAAACTACAGTACAACACATGCTGCTGCTCACAGTCTGTCTGGGGAAAGTGTTGTTGTATTTCCTCCGTAGTTTTCTCAGCTGCATCTCTGAGGTTTTCTTTCCCTCTGCTCGTTTTATCTTTTTCTTTAGACCTTTTCATTCCTGCCGTTGTCAAACATCACGTCACAACAACACCATCATCATCATCACATCACACTGATTTCGTTTGCTTTGGCATTAATACTCAAACTGAAAATGTCTGAACTCGTATCTTTTAATGTTTTTCGTCACTTCCTAAAGGTCTGACAACAAAAATCAATTGAGCGGTGCCTTTGCTGACCATCCTTGTCACTGGTCATGGTGGGGCCCTTGCTCCTTGCACTTTTGTTTTAACCTCTATTGTACTATGGCCCTATTTATTATAATGTAATATTGTAATGTATTGTGTAATGTATTTTATGGTATTGTTGACGACGTGTGTTGCTGCCCTCTTGGCCAGGTCGCCCTTGAAAATGAGATCTCGATCTCAACGGGTCTTTTTACCTGGTTAAATAAAGGCTAAATAAAAATTTAAAAAATATATCTTTCCCTCTCTCGCCTCCTTCAGCCCGGAGCCGCCCGTCCACTCCCCCCCGGGTCGTAACGGGTTCGACCCGCAGTCCGACGTCTACAAGATGCTGCAGGACTACGAGGAGCCCGTCTCTGAACCCAAACAGTCCGGCTCCTTCAAATACCTGCAGGGAATCCTGGAGGCGGAGGACGGAGGTAGGAGGAGTTTGTTTATGAGATTAATTTCTGTTATTGTGCAGGAACTTGATGTCGGCTCCTGTGAGTCTGAGTCTGAATCTGCTGCGCTGGCTGGAGGATAAAAAGTGTTGAAATGACAAGAACGACCTGTTGAGCAGGTTACAGGGCAGTTATAATGTGTTTTTCCCCCCGGGTATACCTGCACGCATCGATGCAACAGTCCTGCAGCGTTTTGTTAAAGTCGAGTTGTTTATGTGTCGACGGTGGAAATTACTGAGCAGATATTTCCTCCAATGATTTCAGCCAGAGGAAGATCTCAGTCAGGCCCGGCTGGAGGGAACTCCTCTGTCTCAGTGGCATAGTTTTCCTTATATAGAAAGACACAGACAGAGAGGATGGGGTGAGAGAGGGAGAGAGAGAGAGAGCAGGAGGAAGATGAAGTGGTTTAAATAGCTCACGCACAGATGAACAGGGGAGGGAAGTTTTTTTAAGGCAATTTACTGCAAAAACAACTTCACAAAGGACAATAAAGTGAGAAATATGGTTTTCCTGTCCGACTCCTGACCGCGCCGCATTCCAGCTCCGGAGGAGGGAGGAGTCATGTGACCACGCTGATGATGATGATAATGATGATGATGATGAAAATGACGATAATCCCTGTAAAAAAAACTAAAACTAAAAACCTCCTCTCCAGGTTCTGTGACAGAAGTTGTGAAAGCAGCGATTCAGAGAAGACGGTTTAGGACCCGTTACAGAGAGTCAATGATTAATGTTGTGACCCTTGTGAGCACCGTGTGAATCACTGTGAACCTGCAGGAAACAGAATAAAAATAGGGATTTACGATTTATTTTGATAACTTCCTGCTTCTCATAACCAGCGACGATACTGATCATCAACACAGGGGACGAACGGAAACTGAAAATGAGCAAAATCAAGGCAATATTGGCTGATTATAATTCCCTCTAGAAATGTCATTATCTGACTTATCTACAGTATCTGTGTATTTGCCAATAATTATCTGTACCGATAGTTATCATTCATCCCTAAATAAAAATAATACCGTACATATCTCTCATCAGACACCCAAAATAGTACAGTAGTAACTCCAACAATAACAACACACACTGTGTTAAAGTCGTATTTATTTTGTTTGCACTGAACCAACACAAAGAAGTTTAGAAATCACACAAACAAGAAGATCCACTCAACCTTTGTGTTGTGTGTCTGCGTGTCTGTGTGTCTGTGTGTCTGTGTTGTGTTACCGCACTGATCGTGGAGACGAATAAACATTTGAATAAGAAAACATCTGTAGCAGCAGCTGTTTTTAAGGAGACGAAGGTGCCAGTGTTTTTAGCTTCAGACTTTAAAAACATTGATAGTATCAGTTTTTTTGTTTTTTTTTACAAAGAGTCTGATGTTGTTTCCCTGGAGACCGTCTGTCTCCCCCGCAGCTGATCTCAGATCTGGTTCAACACTTCGATGTGAGAACCAACACGGGATGATCCGCGGCACCAGGAGCAGCAGCAGGTTCAGTGTTTAAAGATCACACTCAAAGCAACGAGGGAGGGAAAAAAAACAAAACAGATGGTAATGACAGAAGAAACAGGAGAGGGTGAAACTGTTGATGGATTAAAGAGATGAAAAGGAAAGTCTGCTGTCAGTGGGTTGATTGACAGGTTGATTGACAGCTTCCTGTCTCATCTGCAGATGTCAGTAAATCCCGCCCCTTTTTAAATTAATTCTTTTTAAATCTAAAAAACAAAAACGTGAAGTGAAATCATCAGATGAAGAAATTCCTGTTTTGTTTTTTTTTTGTTTTTTTCTGAAATGCATTCCTCTGTGTCAGGATTTTAAATCACTGTAGCTGCTTGAAGGAGTCTCCTGTAGAGGCCATGTTGACTTTCAGGGGCTTTTAAAGCTAAAGCAAATAAGAGTGTCAGTTTACCCAGAATTCCTCAGGCTCCGTCGAGATTGGACAGAAAAGAGGGAGCTGCTCAATCAGGGAGCTTAACGCCGAGACAGTCAACAAACAAACAAAAAAACAAACTTTAACTCAGGATGATTCTGTGTGTTGTTTTCTTTTGAATGTGAAGATGAGGAGTTAAAACTCTGAAGAGCAAGAAAGATAAAACTTTATAATTTCCACCATCGTTAAAGAAATGAGCTGAGAGAGGACATGCGGAGGAGGGAGGACGTGTTTCTTTAACAGTTGGACGGAGGAATAAACATGAGGGCCGGTGACCTCTCTGAGACCTCAGGCCTTCCCAGAACTCCAGAAAGGTTATTTAGTTCCAAAAAAAAAGAAGATAAATCATATTTTCGACCTCATGTTGTTTATCTCCAGACTTTCCATCGGCTCCTGGGGGGTGTTTGTTCAGCAGGCAGCTCGACACAACACTGAGTAATGAGTAATGACCACAAAAGGAAGAAAGGAGGGAGGGAAACGTGAGACTCTCAAAGATCAAAACATGACTGATTATTGATTTCCTCCTGGAGTTTGATCTGAAACTTTTATCTCACTGTGTCACAATTTCAAAAACCTGTGGGAAGTTAAAAGGAGACAGTGAAGTGATGGATATGAGATGAGCGTCTCATCAGCCTGAAATGAAATGCGGTTCTGTGATGTTGTGAGGAAGATAAAAAGTTCAGAGTTATAAAAACAAAAAAAAGGAGCAGGAGCGTTCCAGATACTGACCGGATCAGAACAGACCTGAAAAAGATACAAGATTTAAAGCCCTGTGAGGATTTCATGGTCTGGTGGGAGTCCACATGGGGTTTTAACTGTGAGGGGGGTTTAACCCTTCGACTGTCTGACGGGCGGCTTCAACATACACACAGTATCGCATCATCCACTCGTTAGCACAGTGATACAGAACTGATCTTAGTTCAACTTTTGGTTTTATTTTATTATTATAAGTCACTGATGATCATGTCAGTAGGGTTTCCTGTATTTTACAGTGTTTTTCTCTCTCTTGGGATAATATATCTTTCCCTCTCGTTGCATGTGTGTGACCCCTGATCCATTTTTGAACTTTCTTTATTCCTTAAACCCTGTTCATCATAACTCTTGATTTAACTGGAACCTGCTCTAGTCTGCACACGGTCGGGGAAACAGATCAAGACTTTTTCTTTTCTTTTTTTTTGAAAAAAATCTCTGGCTTCCTTGAAAAATCTCACGAAACAGCTGTATAAACGTATATTATTACATCTGTTTATTTATCTTTCGATATTGTGATTCGCTTTGCCTTAAACTCTCAGACTCCTGGCTTCGCAGCTCTGCAGTCGACTGCAGGCCGCGGCGAGACGAGCCCCAACACGAGTGTGTGGCCGTTTTTTTTTTACAATACGTCTGGTTGATATTAGTCACAGTGGAGGACACACTCGAGCGGCATGAATGCTGCGTGGGGCGAGATATGTTGTAATGTGCCAGCTTGTCACTGTCTGTCAGATAAAACACGGTGTGTGTGTGTGTGTGTGTCTGTCTGTCTGCAGCTGCAGCAGAGCATGTGGGTCTTAAGTAGTCAGTCTATTAAAAAAAGACTAAACAAGCGCTCCTTCATCCTGCTCTTTGTCTGTCGTTCCTGATACATGACCTTTTTCAAAAAGCCACAAGAGCTGCACATAAAAAGGTATTTTCCATCAGAAGGTTAAGTATCAGCAGGTAACACTGACATTAATCCCAGGGATAAAACACCCGGCTAATGCGAGCAGACCTTAAATGCACCACGGAGCAGTCGGAGGTGAACTGAGAGTGCTTTGACTCAGGTGCCAGGTGCAGAGTCGTTAGACTGTGTGAGAGGTCTGAACAGCCTCTGCTGGCACGTTGTCATCAGTGAAGGGTCGTTGTGTGTGTGTGTGTGTGTGTGTGTGTGTGTGTGTGTGTGTGTGTGTGTGTGTGTGTGTGTGTGTGTGTGTGTGTGTGTGTGTGTGTGTGTGTGTGTGTGTGTGTGTGTGTGTGTGTGTGTGTGTGTGTGTGTGTGTGTGTGTGTGTATATCTGTATAGTGCAGGACTTTACTGATCTGCCCCTGGCCGCTGCACTTGGAGCCCCTGGGAGCAGCTCCAGATATCCAGTATTAAATTTGCCCCTTCCTTCCTTTCATGCATTCCTGCAGCCGAGCAGAACTAAACACTTCTGGGCTGGAGATGATCGCACTTCATAAAAAATATGTTATTCATGGAGAAGGCAGCAGCAGCAGCCACTGTTCCCACTCTGTACTGATATTTATATGTGAACTAGTATTTTATTATATTTTAATGAATAGGGAAACTATACAAGTCCGGTCGCTTTCCCTCTGTGTTGCTAACCCTCCTCTCCTCCATGTGCATTTGTTTTCGACGAAGCCTGTGAGAAATCAATCCATGGAGCGGTGGATAACGTTATTTATCATATACGATGTTAGGACATGTATATTTGTGTAGTCTTATCTGTCATCAGATTATGGGTTACGGGGCGCGTTACGTTTGTTTGGTGGTGCTGCAGAGACGAGAGTTGGGACACCGGGTCGGAGGCTCTGATCTTACAAGGTTGGATTTCAGCCAAGAGACGCTAGGTGGAAGGTAGAGAGCCTCCATTCTCCCTGGAGCAAGTTACAAGTCATTGATTTAACCAGCACTAGGATTCTGGGTAAAAATGTAGTATAGTTAAAGTAAGAATCCTGCATCGTTCCTCTTTAAGATGCATGGGGAAGTTTTCCAGCTGAGACTTGAACGTCACACGACGTCGAGGAGGTAACAGACCGGTGTGATGCGTAAAGTCGGACTCTTCGTCCTGTCAAGCTTCTGTTTGACTGATGAATTAGTTCAAGGAAAAAGCTGCGGCAGAGTGAATCACAGGGACATGGAGAGGTCAGAGGTCAGGGAGAGAGAGAGAGAGGAGACGTGACAGATCCATTCTCACAATTCAGCTTTCTGTGGTAAAAACAACAACACTCGAAGCCAAGTTAAGTAATTTTTTTCATATCAATAAAGGATCAGCACATTTAATGTCCGTGAAGACTGACGAACTGTTTTTCCCTCTTGTTTTTTTTGTCACCGGGTTGAATTTCATGGAAACAACTGAACCTCTTCAGAATAATCACGTGTAGAAAAAAAGGGAAAAAATGCAGCGGAGAAACTGAGGAAGTGGAAACAAGTGGCGACGTCCTGTTTGTGAAGAAAAGCACGAGGTCAACGATGAACATGACCTCAAGTTACAGGGACACTGAGGTCAGCAGTCGTCTTCGAGGATCAGAGCGCGTCGATAGTTTGGTTTTTCTATTCTGTCGTGATCTGTGTCAGATCAGATCAGATCTGGACGAGGCCTCGGCCCCAAAATGTCCAGAGTCTAGTGAGTGTGGGTGAAGTTGCAGGTTTAAGATTTTTTTTTCTCCCGAACTCGCCTCTGCTGTCGGTTTATTGGGTTCAACGAGCTGCAGCTGAATTTTGAGCGGGAGCCAGAGCCTCCATTACTTTAAACCCACCCCATTTATCTCAATGAGCAGCAGCAGCAGCAAAATGAGAGAAACACCTCGACGTGTAACGACAGCACCTCGGGTTTCACCCCCCAGAGAGATCGTAAAGTCGAATCAACACCTCTGAAACAGGCTCAATAAAAATAAACCCTTCGAAACAGTACGAGCTTCATGACGGCAGCAGCAGCAGCGCCACGGCCGTGTTAACACCGATGTATTTTTTAGTCCATGCATGAGAACGACAGTGGTGGTGACACGGAGCTGCATGATCCGACTCGTCACCGCGTTTGATGTCTAAAACAAAACAGTTGGAAAAATCATCGATCAAAAATGAAAAAGAACAAAACAAAAAGACAGATGATAGAAGAGTTGTTGTGACCTGAGGCTGCTGCTGATGCCTTAAAGCCAACAGGTTAACACACATCTGTAGGTGGAGGTGGGAGGAGGGAGGTGTGTGTGTGAAACTTACTCATGATGCATAAGTTGAAGCTGATCAGAGAAATATTCAAATCAAATCAATCAAATTTACTTTTTTTGTCCCGCAAGGGAGATTTGTCTTGGGCAAGTAGCGGCGTAAGAAACAACTGCCGTAAACATACAATACATACATACACGCCAGAATATACAACAGTAACAAACATACACCAAGAAAAGAGAAAGAAAGAAAGTGCGGTGAGTGCAATAGATAGGTTGAAATACTTAGAATACAAAGTTCAGATGAAAACATACTAAAAACTAAAAAAAACAATGGATGTCGATTTTAGGTTTCCATTGGTCACGTCAAGAGCAAAGGTAGACCTGGGTGCATAAGCCTCTACCTGGGGGGCAACACAAGGCCAGCAGGTGGACAGGCAAACCGGACGGTGATTGATATAGTTGATTGATTGATGGGTTGATGGGCAGGGATCCACATATTGATCCATGTTTGTATCAGTTATCAGACCTGAGCCACCTCGGTCAGCTTTTTAAAACCATCCACAGTCCAGAGCTTCTGTGTTTACTCTGTTGTTTTTTTCCCCCAGGTGTTTCTCCGACAGACAGGATGAGGAGCCTGAAGTCTCCAGTCCGGTCTCCCATCCCCAAACTGGGAAGCCCCATCCCCACCAGTCCCATGCCTGGTCTGCAGAAGCTGCCCCAGTGCACACGCTGCTGCAACGGCATCGTGTAAGTGTCACTGAATGAATCATAACAATCATGACCTCAGTTTGTTTCCTATAACAGTGTGTCATTCCCGTAGAGACGCCTTCATTCATTACAGTTTACATCAAGTTTACTTTTCACTTCAAAGAGGAAACTTGGGATTTCAAAATCTAAATGATTTATTCTCACATTTGCGGTTAAAAGTTATGGAGGATGTTTCTTGTCGTGACAAAGTTAATAAGTGAAACTACCTGGAGGTGAGTTCAGGTTCTTCACTGAGACAAAGAGCTGAACTCCTGCACCAACAAGCCTCAGTCAAATCTGCTGCCATTTATCACTTTAATGATTAAACCAAAGCCGCCGTCCGCACCCATTCCCACGCACGCACACTGTACTGTACACACACACTGTGCACACACACACCTAGGAACATATACACACTGTTACATACAACTTCCACATGCACGTGCACACCCCGCTCTGCCAAAGACAGCTCATGCACCGGTAATCCCCGCCCTCCCCCTCTCCTCTATTAAAGCAGCTGCAGGTAAGCAGTGATGTCATCGGCTGAACAAGAGTGCATTGTGGGAGCATGGCATGGCACAATGAGGCTGTTATGACCCGGCAGCATATTTTATAGCATTTTCTTTTTTTTAAAAAGCGCAGTAGACGACGACGACGGTGTCAGGAGTTTATCCTGCGACTGCTGCGGCTCCACTGATTTTTAAAAAAAGAAGCTCGTGACCGAAACGTTTCGCCGGCTCCAAAACCTCACAGAGGAAAATCTGAGCGAGCGACGCCCTCGACTACATGAGCGAGTGATTTCTGACTCAACCCAGCGCTGATCAGAGACCAGCTCTGCAGAATAAAAACACAAGACTGTTCAGAAAATGACCAGTGGTGATGAGATGCATTCAAACTGCTGCTGTAAAATATGATAACAGTTCATTTGCATTGATAATAGTTCAACGAACAGCTGTGAGTCACCGCGCTGCCTTTTAAAGAGCTGCCTGTGCTCTGCAGCGAGGAAGAGGAAGATGATGAAGATGATGCTGCCTGCAGTCGCCCTTTTAAGGCGCTCTGTGTTTTTTTTTTTTTGCAGTTGGCATCGTCGCTGCATCATTTTCCTATTATGCATTTTTATCCATTTTCATCCTCGGCAGCCTGACTCTGTGAGAGTTCAACTATTTCTGCTCCGCTTTTCCCCAAAGACTTCACAAACATATGCAGACTGCACAAACACACTGCATATAAGGCTGAGAATAAAAATAAATGTTTGTTTATGTTTGTCTAAAGTCTTCAGGGAGGCTGAAACATGTTGTACACATGTAAATGACCCAACTCATAAACACATGCACGTGTTGGATGTCCATATATGTCCATAGGAAATAGAACATACATGTATAAAGTGTATCAACTCTATTCAAGCCACATATTTAAACTTAATGAGAAATCAATAAGAAAAACATATATAAACTGTTACTGTACATGTATGTTGTTTTAATAAATTAGATATTTACTTGTGGTCTTCACTCGCTCCTCTGTGAGCAGTCACTCTGATCCATGTTGTTCAAATAGAAATAACTTTATTAAAGCAGGTTACAGTCAAACAGTACAACAATTCTGCTTCTTGACAAACAAAACATTACAGGAGGAAACCTCATCCTGAACGTAAAAGATGTCGAAACAGTTGAATTAAATTACCTTCAATTATTCAAATCATTGAACGATATTTAATTTTAGTTAATGGAAATTTAGAAATTTCAATATATATTTTACTTTGGGTTTTTCGTGTTTGTTGTAAACTTCTATCTTCACATGTACAATATGTGATAGAAATATACAGTATGTATATTATATATAACATTTCAAAATATCTTGTGCTGGTTTGTTTTGTTCAGTCTTAACACCTGTAAAGTGTAAAAACAGAAAACCTCGTGTATGTGTCCTCACTGTCTCCGTCTTTTCTCTCATATCACCAGCGGCACCATCGTCAAAGCGAGGGACAAGCTCTACCACCCCGAGTGCTTCATGTGCGACGACTGCGGCGTCAACCTGAAGCAGAGAGGCTACTTCTTCATCGAGGACAATCTGTACTGTGAGACCCACGCCAAGGCCCGAGTGCAGCCGCCCGAGGGCTACGACGTCGTCGCCGTTTACCCCAACTCCAAGGTGGAGCTGGTGTGAGACGGAGGCGCAGCGTAAAATAACTGGGAAACCAAAATGTGGGAGGACGGGGCTACTGAGCGCCCGAGCCGACGTTTATCAGGTTCTGTCGAGGAGGGATGTTAATATTGGATCAATTTGATCATATTTATGTATTTATTGATCCTATATCAGCATGTCTGCACTGACAGACCTAATAAATGTAGTTTATATTGAGTATATTGATTAAAAATAAAGATAAGGCTCGGGGCGGATCACACACATCTAAAAGCTGACATTGTTTTTTTTTTTGTTTTTTTTTACGTCCCAATCAGATACGACAGCCCTCATCTCTGCATCAGTGTGTTTACATTAGATACCTTAGATACGAGACGACCAGTTCAAGGTCACAATAACAGAGCGACGTTCATATCAAAGTTTCATAAACAAAGTTTTTATAGTTTACTAAAGAAGAAATGAGACTTGAGCAGGGGAGAAGAAGAAAAGAAGAAGAGAAAGTTTATCAGTTTATTACCGGCATCATATCTAATGTTCAATTACAACCTTCAGTCAAGCCTTAATCATAGATCACTGGTGTGTGTGTGTGTATGTGTGTGCGTGTGTGTGTTATTACGATAAGAGATTATGAAGCTGATTGGTTTGTTTGAAATAAACTTTGCAGAGGAGTCTGGTCATTATAACAACCGTTTCCCTGGCAACAGTTGGTCCAATCCCAGTGTCCCCACAGCGTCCATACTCACAGACAGATTTACCCATAAGTCCAATAGGGCTTTGTGTTCATTGTCTCATGCATTTTGAGCTTCACTTACCATGAGTCAGCAGTTCTGCAGACTTCACCTGAACTTCCCAGAGTTCCCAGAGGAAGTTGGATCCGACTCGGATGTTTCCAAGAGGTTTTTTTCAGTCCAGTTGTTTTAGATTCAACTCTGGATGAGTGAGACAAAAACCTCCTCAGATTCATGGCTTTGTTGTGACATTAACCATCACCGTGGTTACCAAGGGTCACATAGGGTCAAACAGAGAAAGCAACACACAGGTGTATCCACTATGGAGTCTCCAGGTGTTTGTGGAGACACTGGGATGTCGTACAGTCACCTGAGGGTTTGATGATGTCATGTTTATGTTTGGTGAACGGGTTTTAAAGGTTCCTGTGTCTTTTTTTTTTTTACCATGTTACAGTTCCACATTATTCTCCTGTCGCAGTTTTTTAATCTTCTGGACTTTCTGAAGCTGGGGAACGTCTCTCTCTCTTTACGAAAATCTCTTTACATCTGTCAGTTAAATAATGAGTGAGTAGATCAGGTGGGATCTACCTGTAGCGCAGCCTTTCATGTGCAGCAGCTATTAGCTAATACAAACAAACAACCAACCGGCCGTGTCCTCGCAGCTCAGTGACAAACTCTACCACTCCCGACTCCCAAGCTTTTTTAATCGACAAAATCGTCTGCAGAGAATCCGTGACAGTTTGAAGATGAAGTGCTTCTGGCTCCTCCTGCACCTGACTGAGAGAGGAATTTCAAAACTCGCAGTGAAGAATTTAAAGTTCACAGAGACGAGAGCACAGAGTTCACAGGACGTGTTTATTAAAAACACTCAGGTTTCTCTCCAGACCCTCGTGACTCGTGCTTTTTTTTTGTTTTTTTTAAACAAAAAAGAAAAAGAAATAGTATAGTAAAGAGACGGGAGCCGTAGAAAACTGTCAGAAAATCTGTTAAACTGGGATTGGACGTGTGTCTCCAACATATGGGAGTGATATTCACTTTGTTTAGCCTTTTTTTTTTTTTTTTTTTTGGAGCCACTACACAGATACAGCTCCTCTTTGGAAGACAGAAGTTGGAAGTGCGGGTTTTAGTTTTTTATTCCCTTCCGACTATGAATTCAGATTCAGATTCCTGCTCACGGCCTCGCGTCCAGAAAACAAAATGAAATATATATTTTACATTTCCCCCGAGAGCAAGGGAGGGATTAAGAAAGAGAGACGAGGACATGGCGTCGGTTTTCTTCCCTCTCTCTCTCTCTTTTGGCTTCATATGAATAGTGAAGTGAATGGGGTGGTTTTTTTTATTCCTGATTTTACAAACTGTTTCTAACAAAACTACTTTATTTGTAATTTGAGGTGGGAAAATGTTTTTTTTTTTTCTTTGCAGTGCTGATCTCCATTATTGTTTTTTCTTTCCTATCAACAATGTTGCGTAGCCTCTGGTCTGACATCTGTACTAGTTATCTTGTAAATTATGTGAAAATTATATTGCTGCCACATTGTGTTCTCGGTATTGTACATATTTGTTTTTATTGTGATTTCCTTTAACACATCATTCACTCACTCTCTCTCTCTCACTCACTCACTCACTCACTCACTCATGTGCCTTCAGCCTGTGTCTCTACGTGATTCCTCCTCCTGTGTTTTAACTTATTGTTCTACAAACACTTGTTTTGTATTCTGGATTTTTTTCTTATTTGCTTGTTTTTTCTAGGATCTAAATAAAATGAGAAGTGCATTACCATGACACCAAGACGTGGTCGTTCTCTTGGATTTCTCCTCACAACAGATATTAAACAACCACAAGACGTTCACTACAGAGAAGCCCTGAAGTCTTGTTGTGTCTCTGACTTTGACTTTATTACCCACAAGAAGTGTGTTTTCTCAGTTTGTCAAATATTACACACATAAAGTCTGACTTAATTCACTAATATAAAACTAATTGGGTCTGTTTCTGGAATCAGCACAATGGGATTCAACCAGGAGTGAAGAAAAGTTCATCATGTTTTTGTCCTGTCACAGTCGTCAGTTCAGGATGTGGTAAAATCCAGAGGAGAAAGTAAAAAATTAGAAACAGTAAAAATTAGTTCAGACTCAGAAAAGAGACATTTATGGACGAAGAAACAAAATCCTCGAGTCAGAAGTCGTCACGTTCAGGCTCTTTTCTTTATGACAGCTGTGCACATCTGGGCGACGAAAAACAACTTTTAATTATTGAATGAGTCGCTCCTGTCTCTGTGTCCACTTGAATTTCTGCAGCTCACATCATCCACACATCTCCTTTCAGAGCTAAACCTTGAGATTTCAGGTAAATAAGTCTCAATTTCTAAATTTAAACTGTTTCTATATAAAACAAAAAAAGAAGAAGCTAATTTGTCTGGTTTTAAAGTTCAGTTTATCTGGTGCCTGTCTGGAAAAAGAGCCAGCGGTGGCGAAGTATTCATGGTTTCTTTTTTTTTTTTAATTAAGCTTAATCGCTCTGCAAATGTGTTGATATTCGTCACATGCTGTGTGTGTGTGTGTGTAAGCAGACTGACAAATGTCTAACGCACACAGTCACATTCAGGGAAATCCTGGTAAATGGAAACCAGGACGAGGTGAGAAGTAATTTTATATGTCATCAAAATAACGTTGATCCTTCAGCGAGACTTCATTTAACGTCCTGGAAATCAGAGAAATTAAGAATTAAAAAAAGAAAACAAGACAAGTCTTAGGAGAAGAGGAGGAGGAGGAAGTAAACAAAGCAGTTAGTTACTATTCTGAAAGGTTTTTGTGTGGTCAGTGTTTACATGTGGGAAACATCTGTAACGTCAGAGCCAAACTTCACCTAATGATCCGAGTGTTTTCAAAGCTGAGTTGACTGGAGGTTTGTGTGTGTGTGTGTGTGTGTGTGTGTGTGTGTGTGTGTGTGTGTGTGTGTGTGTGTGTGTGTGTGTGTGTGTGTGTTAATAAGAGTGTGTGATGTGTTTTCTTCTTAGAAGTGGACACACCTCAGACATAAAAAAAAAAACACTGAAGGGCCCATGATTCATTGTTCTCTGGTTCTTCGGTTTACTTGAGTGCAGTAAATATGTGATTAGCAGAGAGCGGCTCAGTGAACAGACCCACACTGAGAAACTCTGAGGCTTCGCTGCGTGGAAAGAATTCAGTTTCTTTTTTCTCTCATCTATAAACACTGAGTCCAGTTTAAAGATAAACACTTGAAGCTGCAGAGAAATACAAGAGAAACTGCAGCATCACCATCACCATCATCATCTTCTTCATCTCTGTCTGTCAATGCTGACTCAGCAGTTCCTCTCCACTCACGTCCAAACCAGCCACCACTTTGTTGACCACATGCATTTGAAGTCAGGAATTTAAGATATATATAGAGTTATATTTAAAAAAAGTGGATAGGCAGTGACCTCCTGCTCCTTCATCTTCACCACTAAACAAACAAACCTCTTTGTCGTCTCATCGGTGGCATCTGATTCTACTTCCTGTCTTGAATGTTAGAGATGAGGACGACGACCTCACTCGGTTTCTTTGCTGCTGCAAACATCCCAGTGTTCTGTGTAGGAAATAAAGAAAATTGTGTAAGGTTGTTATTGTTCTCAATTTGACCATTTGATTGATGCTTGTTCTGGTTATTCTGCATAACTGACTGACTCTTACAGTACATAAAACACTGAGATGTTTGTACAGAGCTGAGCTCTAACTACTGGGTAAGAGTATAAGATATTGATGTTCACTTTGAGAATTTATTGTCTGCTAGACTTCTTATTTACAAGATAGAGTTGATTATTGATTGGTTATGATTTTAATATTTACAAGTGGAAAATGGAAGGGTCATAGGCATCTTCCATACAAGGTGAAAGATTCAATGTGGCCAATAAAAGCAAGATGAAGACATGTAAACAGTGTGTAACTGTACAATATAAATATTCAAGAGAGCGGTCAATGGCAGCCTTCATTTTTGTTACTTTTGGGCGGCCCCCCCAGATTCACTGTTGTTACCGCTCGTGCCCCCCACCAGAAAATACTCTGGACCCGCCCCTGGCCCCTAGAGAGATCAGGCTGTCGTGGATCTCTCTATTTTGTTCCACCTCCCTCCATCTTTACACTTCATTCTGCTCAGTCCAGTTTTTTTTTTGGGCCCTAGCTCCATACGGTACCAACCTGTGCCCCCCCCCCCCAGCGGTGGGACAGCTGTGATTTGTGGGCCCTGACTGGACGGGGGCTGGCTCTACCAGAGTCTGAACATACAGCAGAGCAACATTGTGCTCATTCCTGCTCACGTATAAATTGAAAACATGGACCATAAGTCAGGAGGATCCATATAAGCCTGTTTGATTTATGACCGCGAAAGGTTCTTAGTGGGATAATACGGAGTTCAGTTCTGGTTCTGTTGGGTCCATGATGAAAGAGTGGGGAGATCATCTCTTGTTTAAGCTTTACAATAACACCGGCTGTTGTACTGTAACTTGCAGATGCAAAACAAGTGATTTTATTTTGAAAAACCCACATGTCACAAAGAAAATTCATGAATCTCACGCGAAGGGGTAAAAAAAAAAGAGTTTTTCTGCTGCAGCCATGAAACGTGGTGAAGCCGCTGGTTGTGTAACATTTCTGGGTTTGTGTATCTGTTGCTGGAGACGTCGGTTTGCGGCCACACACTGACAAATGTGTTGTGTTGTGTGTTTCTGATTCTGTTGTGATGAAGAAAAGAAAAGCATCAATTCTTCACTGGTGTGATCGTTTTTCCACACAACAACACACAAAACCAGTACAAACACTGTTTTCATTTGTTCTGATTTAAACCATCTACACTGTTATGGAAACATCATCAGGTCCTACACACACACACACACACACACACACACACACACACACTGCTGTGGTGACTTTTGTAGCTTTTGTTGACTATAGTTTTGGCTGCATGTGTGTGTGGATGCTTGTGGATGAAAAAGTACACTATAGTCACATTAGTTTAGTTTATTTCGCACCAATAAAGAATAACAAAAAAACGGGACATATTAAAATACATTGACAAAAAAAACAATAGGTGCAAGCCGAGACAAGAGACCCAAAGGGCCTATACAAGGCCTCAGCTCATTCACCTCACCACACACTTATGTCTATATTGCACATGGTATCGAACACATTCACACACTGATGTGACGTCAGGAGCAGTTAGTTGTGGGTTCAGTATTTTGCCCGAAGACACTCGTCTCGACATGTGGACTGGAGGAGCCGGGGGAATCAAACCACCAACCTTCTGGCTACAGTGGACGACCTGTGAGTTGATTTGAGCATCATCCTGTAAAAGTGAAGGACTGGAATAAAAACAACATTTTAAAGAGGAGGTTTAACAGTGGTCAGTGAGTTACAGTGATGTTTGTGAGGATTTATCTGAGCATCATGATAAAGAGACATGGACTCTGACTGACAGCTCGCTGATCTCAGAGCTGAGGCTTGTGTTACTTGAGACCACATCTTCAAGGTCTTGGTCTTGTCTTGGAATCGACTACTGTACATTTTTATTCAGCCTTGTCTCGGCCTCGTCGAGCTGGACTCAGGATTTTTTCTCAAGACCAGTTAGGACCACAGCTGCTGTGACATCTCTTTTTTAACTGCAAATGTCTCTCAGTCACTCTCTCACTGGTTTTATGTGATGTAATTCAATAACTTTAAGATAATGTAAAAAAGTATATGCATGTGTGTAACCATCTGAACAACTTGGATTCACCAGTGTCAACAGTGAGAGGAGACTTCAGCAGGTTCTGTGCTGTGTTCTTCTGTTCAATCCAAACTTTGTTTCTATTAAATATGGTTTAGATTTGATATAAAATCATCTTTTATTTTTAGCTGAGGAGGAATAATGTAAATATCATTCCAAATGGTCTTGCATTGATCTGATCTCGGTCTTGGTCTTGGACTTGGTCTGGCTCCCCCTTGGTCTTGGTTTCAACTTGGTCTCGGGTTAGATGGTCTTGACCACAACACTACTCACATCTCAGACGGGTGAAGGAGAGGTTAATGGTCCCCGGGGGAAAGAAAAAGTGAGACATGTTCTCAGAAAGTGAATAAAGGGAGAGAAAAAACTGACACAAATTAACATGAGTTTTTTTCTTCCATATTTATTTCTGAGCTGGTGCCACAGATTTCCACAGTCTGACCTTATTTGACTTTCTCTGTCCTCTGAGGGACCATGTTTCATGTTCTCGGTCCCACTTGTTTGTCCTGTTGATTTATTGGGATATTCCCTAAAAACTCTGCGTTGACAAGATCAATAAAATGTGGTGAGATGTAAGATCACAGGCCAGAGAACAAATCACTCACTCCTGAACACTTTCATGACTTTTTTCACTGGACAGAAAAATAAAAAGCCATTTTGGCCTCGTCGTCACGCTCCGCGCTCTGGTGTCCGGTACCGATCCAAACGCAGATTAAACAAATCAAAACATTTTCTACTATTAAAATACTGTGATGACACTTTAACGTCATTTGTGCAGCTTGAAACGATTTCCAGTTTAGTTTAGCTGCCGAAGTTCATCAACGACTCCTCCCTGAATTTAACCTGCTCACACTGAATTTACAGTTTCGCATAACGACAGGAGAAAATGGTCAATAAAAAAAGATTTTATTTCATTTTATTTTATTTTATTTCACTTTACAGACAATATTTATCCATGATGACTTTGTTAAAAGTCGCGCAGATCGTACAGTTCATGTGCTGTGGAGGAGTCGGGATCCCCTCTGAGCTCAGTGTTTACTCCGCAGTGTAAACAGCCAAAATGGCAACAAGAACGACGAGATCACTGCAGTGTTTTTCTTTTTTTTCTTCTTTTTTTTCTTTTTCCAACATGTGCAACACATCTCATCTCTGCTTCTCCAGTCTGTTTGAATAAAAAGCGGATATTAAAAACCAAACAAATGTCTCAGGTTTTTGGAGACGTTTCTGCTCTGGATGAGGTAAAGCGACCACAGAGTGATGACAGAACGTAAACTCAACAACAACAGAGGAAGGGAGTCAGGACATCAGGATTATGTTGTCAATCTAGATTTATGGAGATTTTTATCATCTATAATAAATGTCAAAAGTGAAAAATGTGACTAAAAATAGTTCAATATGAAATTAACCCTCCTGTTGTCTTTCTGGGTCAAATTGACCCAATTTGTTCCCTTACTCCATCTTTCCTTCTTTCCTTCCTTTCTTCCTTCCTTCCTTCCTTCCTTCCTTCCTTCCCTCCTTCCTTCCCTTCATCCTTCCTTTTTCTTCCTTCTTCTTTTGATCCAAATGACCCTCCATCTTTCTTTCCTTCCTTTTCCCTTCCTTCTTTCCCTTCTTCCATCCTTGAACAAATCTGTTCCCTCCCTCCATCTTTCCTTCCTTCCTTTTCCCCTTCCTTCTTTACACAAACCCTTTTCCCTCCCTCCCTCCCTCTCTCCCTCCCTTCCTTCCATCCTTCTTCCTTCCTTTTTGACCCAATCTGTTCCCTCCCTCCCTCTATCTTTCCTTCCTTTTCCCCTTCCTTCTTTCCTACCATCTTTCCCTTTGTCCTTCCTTCCTTCCTTCCTTCCTTCCTTCCTTCCTTCCTTCCTTCCTTCCTTCCTTCCTTCCTTCCTTCCTTCCTTCCTTCCTTCCTTCCTTGACCCAGGTGGACAACAGGAGGGTTAAATGAAAGTTTCTTTGATAACAAAAAAAGAAAAAAAGACACATACTCAACAAAGAGTGGAAAGGTAGTGACAGTATAAAGACTCAATGACCTCAAAAGGTTGAAAACTAGAAAACTTAACTTGTTTACCAGGGAATTGGACCTTCAACATGGCTTCCAGTTCAGTGATGAACCTCTCCACTGGTCCACACATCCACAGACACATGTTTGAAACCTGGTTCTGATGATTCGGGGACATTTAGGTGAAGTTAAGTCGAGGAGATAAAGACAGGAAACAGAGAAAATGAGTTAATCACAAACAAAACCAGTAAACAGATGTTGTGAACTTGTCTTTTCTCTCTTTCATCCACTTCTTCTCCTCCTCCTTCTTCCTATACTCCATTTGTTTCTCCTTTTTCGGGACACACTTTCCCACACTGTCAACGAGCGGCGACGTGTTTCAGCCGACACCATAGAGACTGGAGAAAAAGTCCCACAGCAGTTGGCAGCTACAGAACAAACACAACAAACTGCCAGCTCTCTCTCTCTCTCTCCCTCTTTCTTTCTCTCTCTCTCTCTTCATTCCTCTTTTTTCGGCCTCTTTCAGCCTTTCATCGTGCCGTCACTTCTCCAGCAGCTCGGTCTGGAGCTCATGAAACCGACGGACTGAAGATACGATCAATGTCTGAGTAGCTAAGTTTAGAGCGAGGAGAGTCATAACTCTAACAGAGAGACAGACGGAGGCTGGTCCGGCCTGGAGTTACTTGTATCTCTGGCTTTGACCGTTCAGTATGAATCACACACACACACACACACACACACACAAATATAATTTAAACTTACCAAACTGTTCTAGCAGCTTTGTGTACTGCACTCCTCTTCTATGAAGCTCGATTTCAGTGGCACACGACATGAAGCTCGTCTTCTTGCATGAGTGTGGTTGGAGAGTAAACTGATAAAAACCAAAGATAAATGTAAACCTCAAGTCAAATCAAGTTAAATTTTATTTGTAGAGCACATTTAAAATGACTGAAGTCGTCAAAGTGCTGTACAGGTAGACTCTGGATTTTAATAGGTTAAACAATATAGAAAGCAAAACAACACAATTATACAATGAACTCATGAACTTTTCACTGAGACTGAAGATTTAGATCTTGTTTTAGATGGTTTTTTGTGCCACCTACTGTATGTGAATTTATGTTTGTTGTTAGTCTGAGTTGTAACAACATGCAACCAGACAGAATACAGCATCAACACAAGGACAGGATATCACAAGATCAACTTAGACTGTATTATATATACGTATGTGTGTGATCTATATGTATCTGACCAGGGGTTCAACATTCATGTCTCCTTCAAATTAGCATCACAGCACAGTGACATGTCAGGTCACTGTCTCACTGTGAATAATGTCCAGGAAAGTTTCATGTGCACATTTGCAAACAACTTTCTCTTGAAGATCTTTTCTATCTTTCAGGTTTCAGGAACCGTGGTTATAGCAGCACTGTCGCCTCTCTCCTCTCAGCCAGAAGGTTGTTGGGCTCGTTGCCTTCACTGGGCGTGGTTTACATGTTCTCCAAACATGAGAGGTTGATCAGCGACTCTGAATCAACCTGTAGATGCAAATGTGAGTGTGTGAGGTTGTTTGTCTCTATGATGGACTGAAGACCTGTCCAGGTTGAACCCCGCCCTCACCTTATGTCACCTGGGAATGGATCCAGGCCCCAGTGATGAGCAGTTTCATCTGTACACTCACTGTCCTGTACAGTTAAGAAGTGATACGGGGTGGCTAATTGAAGTTTATGTTTATTGTGTAGTAGCTATTCTCTGCTTTTATTTTGGTATGTATTTTAGTGTTTATTTTGTAACTTCTGCTCACACAGGAAGTGAGGTGGGGCATACGGTCACGGGGGCTTATTTAAACTGAGCCGAGCTATCGGCAGGTGTTGCTGATTGGAAGCAAACAATTCTTTGACCGTGACATGCTGTGCTGTGCCAGGAAGGTATTGTTCCACTGGTTTGTACAAATAAATCCCTTTTTATGGTCAAATTCATTGTGGCAATTGGTTTATTAGCACCATGCATGCGTCAATTAAGCTAAATACATCAGCAACAGTGAGTGACTTTCTTTAATTGCTTTGAGGAGGAGAAAGGTCACTACATATTGTTACAGGCATATACAACGACATTTCGACATTTATACGACGACGACATTTCGTTTGGCAGCCTCTCTTCTGTTTCTCCATAACTTGTATCTATGTAAATCAGTTCAGCCACAGTTTCACAGCACGGACAGGGATGTCTCCACACCACCAGGCTTCCTCTCAGCTTTAACAGACTTTACTTCTCCAGGTTGGATTCACACCAGGAGCAGGAGTTGGTGCAAGAATGAGCCTGTAAAACCTGATCAAAAGTTTTCAGTTTTCAAAGTCGCTCTCCACAACGTGAAGAGTTCAAATAAAAGAAAAAAAGAAAAAGAGGTGGGATGATGATGATGATGATGATGAGAACACCAAAACTATCTGCTCTCACACACACTCAGTTTACAGTCATCCACCCCCGTGTAAATGACAGGGATTGTGTAATTATAGTTGTGTTAATATGACATAATGTTCAATCTATCCACAGATGTGTGTGTGTATGTGAGGAGGAGGAAAATGAGGAGGAGAGGGCGGCGGTGGGGGGTTGTTTCTACAGACCGCCTGGACGGAACCGAGCAGTTACACCATGTCACCAGCAAACATGAGCTCATCCCCACATTAAGACTCATGACTCAAACTCGAGGCTTAAAATTTCATTTCATGTGCATTCAACAGTGAAGATTTCGCGTCCGTCTTCCAGTCCTCCACATTAGGCTAGGAGATCTGCAGCTGGGAAACTCCATTAACCTACTTGGAGTAGAAAGTAGGTGAAGCTCCCAGCACCATGAAGCCCAGAATGTGTCGCACAAACTTCTCCTCCAACACCAAGCGCATGCAGCTACAGTATCACATTAGCTCCAGAGTGATTTTTCATTTGTGTTATAATCTAAAACAAACACAAAAGAGCTATTTGCAAATGTTTTGACCCACGTCTGTGTTCCCCTTCGGCTAAAGAGCAACGGTGAAGCTCAGCAGGTTTTCCAACCATCGCCGAGTTCTCATCAGTGCAGCCCGTGGCCCGAGGAGCTGGAAGCCACGACAACACCAATAGAATTTCATTAATATTGATTAGTTTCAGGGCAAAGGTTTAATGTTACCTCATCTAAATGTTATTTCAGAGCCGATCCCACCCCACCAAGAAAAATATCTCCGAGGAAGCACAGCGCTCGAAAAATTTGTTTCACTGGTGACATCGCACAAAAACGGTGCTGATGGGTTCAACTGTTGAAATCAGACTGGGAGTTCAATGTCAAACTGTGGCTCTGGTCAAACTGAGGCTACAAGGAGGAACGGCTTCAGTAGACGGTGAAATGTTACCTGAAATACACTGCATTAAAATAACATGAAAACATACAACAAACTAAAGGTGAGATCTCTGTTGGTAACGTTTTATTTCTAAAGTCTTAGAAGGAAACATGTGACTTTATTGAATTGATCAACATTGCTCAACACGTTCAGGTGATTATTTAACACTGAGTTCTCTTCTGCATCGACCTGCATAATTTTACAACGTAGGACTTGAACTCATCACAGTAGGGTCAGGTTAAAACTATGTCTGAACATATCCCATATTTATTTATTTATCTTTGCCTGTATCAATCTAATTCACTTGTTTTGAGTACTCTGTCGTATAGAGTATCCAATCATGTTGATACAGCTGTTTTTGTGCAATGGTATGGAATTGTTTGTATTGTTTGTTAAGTGGATGTATGTGTTTTTATTGGGTGGCAAAGCAGTTTCCCGTTGGGGATCAATAAAGTTTTCTATCCTATCCTATCCTATCCTATCCTAACAATTTGTCTGCTCTTGAATGCAACTGTGTTTGGACTGTTGTTGTGTTGTGCCTCTGATTTCATGAGACTTAAATAAAGGTTCAATGAAAATGAAACATTAAAAACTGTGTGTAGATGTGTGTGAAATTCCTAAATAACTCTATACACATATAATAATGATGTATACATTTACCTACGGAGAGTTCACTTTCAAGCAGCCGGTCAGATCCTGAGACCTGGGTCTGTGGTCCAGATGCTGCTGATTGATGTCCTGCAGAAGAAGAACAGAAAGTCTCAGTCAGTGTGTTCTTGTCTTTCTGCCTCAAGTCGTATTCACTTCAAAAGGTGATTTATCAGTTAAACACAGCACTTTACAGCCGGGACGGTGAAGGTGATGTTCACAGGTTATCTTCTTCATCTGATTTAAGTTGTTGGATAAAGTGCTCTCCATGAAACCATAGCAGCGACAAAGGCTGAGAAAATGGGAATATGGGTCAGATAAACTGTTCACAGATAAACAGATCTTCAATAGAAACCTTTAAAAGACGCCTCTCTTCACCTGTCCGTCCAGGTGTTGCTCCTCAGCCTCATCAACACACTCTCAGATTGCTTCTTTGCAGTTTATGGGATAAAAAAGAAAAATGGTGCCATTGAATTTAAGCAAATTTTTCAAAAGATTTCAAAACATAATAATGTTGGGAAAGTCCACTTACTAAATCTCTCCTGTCACTGGTCCTATTACTGGCAATTAGAGTGTAATTGTTTTACCATCTCATTTTTCATCCACAATCATCCAGTCAAGATTTGCCTCAACTATGAGAAAATATGTCAAACATGGGAAATAAAAACAATTTCTGCAACGGCCGCAACCAGACAGTCACAACAACTATATGAAGAACCATAATGTGGCAGAAAATGCTTTGAATAGCCTCAAAATGGATGTTGTGGTTCAGGTATCTTGGTCTCTGTTTGTTTTTTTTATAGTAACTGTTGAGTATATTGTTTGTTGGAATTAGATTACGCAGCGTGAAAATGGTTTTTACCGAAGCCTGTGGCTGTTGGATGGAAGTCAGCGGTGCATGAATGCGAATGATCACATCCATGCAAAACAAGAAAACCATAATGTTCAGCTCCAACGTTCCCATGTAGCATCACTAACCAGGATTTATACGGGGTTAAGGGAAAATCTCAAAGTAGTTCCACCAAGTTAGAGCTTTAATTATCACTTGTCATAACCAATACATAAAAAACAACTCACCACCACAGCCTTCACTGAACAACAACAACAACATCTGTATGAATCAAAACAAAACAGGAGTTACTTTAATTTAACCACCTGAGTTGCATTCATTTTCTACTTTTTTCTTCTTCCCATGAGCAACATAAAAAGTGAAATCTAGGGCAAATGAGTCCATGTGAGTTACCTCAGCACCCTCGCTGTCAGTGGCTGAGTCAGACGTGTGTGGTTTCCCATCATGCAACTGACGCAGCAGCCTGGTACAGTAGGTTTCCATGGGCCGGGGCTAAAAAGAGGTCAAGACGAGAAGGAGTGACAGTATGTCAGAGAATGTTTTTCATCTTTGTTTATTTAATCTATACATATATGTGGATTATATTATGGGATTTATGAATATATATATATTTGTACATGTGCATGCACTTTGGGGCTTATGTGGGCTTTTCTAAACGACCATCCCATTCGGCCGACTAAGCTGCGTAATGTCTCATTCCCCTTGTGCACCGCAAGAACATTTAGGACATGAATTCATTCCCTGGCCGGTGACGCTGAAATCCCAATGACACAGTACTTTTTCCGGCAGGTTCTGTTTGTGCATCACATCGGTTCCCTTTCTGGACAGACACGACACACTGGACCTATTGTGTTCTGCACTGACATGAATGCTTACTTGACCGTTTTATTCGTTTGCAATTCAGGCTGGGTAATGACCATGAAAAGTGATACTGAGTGGCAAAGCTCTGAGGCCCATTGTAGAAACAGCATAAAAAACAAAAACAAATGATAAAGCAGTGTTTTTCCTTAAATAAACTAATTAATGTTTAATTTATGTGCATTTCACTCAGACAGTGGTCACACTAAGGTTGTTTTTATGATTTATTTTATTACACTGAGTGCTCACAGGCATTTCCCCCTTCTAAGCACCTGGGTGTGTCAGGGTGTTCACCTATTTCACTGACCGCAGAGCCTTTGCTGAGAGATAAGAGCCTTCATTGTCTGAGTGACCCTGACGGAGACCGAGTCAGCTGCTGCTCTTTCCAAAAGCGCATAACACCACATTAATTACAATGTTCACAAACCTTGACCTCTTTTTATCTTACTTCCAGCTGAGAGGAGACCAACAGCTACTGAGCTCGAAGCAGAGCACAGTAGGAGGGCTGGGAGAGAGGCTCGGCCTGTTCGGATTGGTGGAGAAGTTTTCCGATAAGGAAAACAGATGGCATGAGGAAACTTTTCTGCCACAACCTTGGCTCGTTAAGTGGACATTGTTGGAAGAGACATGTGCAGAAAGAATCTGATAGTATCTGGTGACCAATTGTTGCACTTTGACCTCTGATGTGAGTAACGTGTGATGGGCCAATCACTGGACAGGCTTTGTTGAGAGGTTGCCATGAAAACAAAACAAGGATAACGATGACCCTGACAAGTGAAAATTTCTACTTTTAATGACAATGAAGCAAGGTTAACTAGCAGTGCATCCGCTTTTGATTGTAGGGCCTGGAGGGATGTGAAAACATGAATTAAATGTTTACACAGAAATAAAATATGTATCTATTCATTCTTTTAGCAATATGATCATTGTTACTACTATTAAACTTTTTAAAATAAAAAAAACAAACAAAACAACACCAAACAGTAGGCCTGCCAGATAAGGTGCAAAGGACACAATATATTAGGCATTTTAATTTAACATAAATCGGAGCAGTGAAATAATCTATTTTCTTTAGGGACAAAAAAAATTAACTTTAATTCATTAACAAAACCAGGGAAGGGTTTGCAGTTCCTCCGTTTAGCACAATGGATATGCTATTTACCCAGCAATAAGGATAAATTATCCATATAAAAAACAATATGATGAAAATCAAATGGTGGTATATCATTAATTTTTTGAGAAAGCCAAATTTTTTTTATGTCAGACCAAAATCATTGTATTACAGGGCATAAAAAAAGATGTTCCAGAGTTTCTTTTTTAAGGTCTGGTATGTGATTTGTATGATTTGACGCACAGGTGTTTTGCTGCCTGTTTTGCGCTTATGTGTCATCTTCTACGTAGAGGATCTTTGGTTTCTTTGGTTTTCTCGCGAGATTTCAAGACGTTGACGACGCGCGCCTTTTTTCACCCCGCCGAGCCCTCACCGACACCGCAGGCCGCACCGTCGTCTCGGTTTCACAGCCTCCAACTCCGCACAAAACCTCTTCCTTTCACACGGATTAATGGGTCGATAAGGTAGCAAACTAAGAAAACACAAGATTTAGTATCAAATCTGTGGAGTTACTCAAAGGGAAGTTCTCTCTCTTGGCTGACGCTAGCTGACTTCATCCACCCCCCCAAAGGCCTCGGTGCCTCTCATTAAACTTCCGGTAAGACGTTCATCCACCTTTCTGAAATTAGTCACCATAGAATTGCAACTTATTTTGACTTGCAAGCTGAATTTAATCGACAGTATAATTCAAAATTTGATGAGAGATTTTAAAGTGTAACTTCAGTGTCAATAGTTTTGACTTTGTTTTGACCCAGGGAGGGACAGCAGGGAAGCACAGGTGTAACGAGTTAGGCCTAATTAATTTGTGTTATATGGCTAAGGAAATATACATGTAGCCTATTGTACCTGCTGAGTCATTGACCTTAAATGTTATTAGATACACCTGTGACCTGTGGCAAAGTTTTAACCATGACTTGGCACTTCAATACTTTTAATATTTAATATAGATAGATACTAGCAACTGGTTATGCCTCTCTAAAGAATAAAGAAATATACCGTAGTATGTGTTTTTGAGACACGATATTGATTTTGTCCACAACAGGGGCCAAAATGAACAGAAAGTCAGCTCATAATGAAGGAAGGAAAAAAGAAAAGCAAGTTTTACATGAATTTTTAATTGAAGGGGAATCCCAGTTAAAAAAAAAAGACCATATTGCTCTCTCACCTTACCCACTGAATGTGGGTTAGTATATTACTGCTTGGTTTGTTTCCAACTCTCTCTCTCCTGGCGGTCTGCCAGGCCCATATACTGTATAAAGCCTGAGCGGAGGATAAAAGCTGCAGCTGTGGAGGCAGCGGGCAGTCAGGCAAAAGTAAAAGGAGTCATTCTTTAAATCAAGGCCAACTCATTGGACTGCTGCATTTGTAACCCAATTATTCCCAGGCCACATGTTCTCAATGCAGGAGCGTCGGGCAAAGGGGGGAAGCCCTCTCTCTCTCGCTCTCTCCTGCAGTCACCCAATAAAAACACAGGGGAATAGAGAGAGAGGAAGAAAATACCAGTCATAAGTGTTATTCCATATGACCTAAGTGTAGAGTCAGTTTTAAATGTTATGGCTGTGTGGGTGAGGGTTGACATACTGTGGTATGGTTCCTATGCAAAGGCAGATGGTGGACTGAAGATTTGAATATGCAACAGGAATCACACGACAACACAGCGATATTGTATGACGGCAAACCTAGAAAGAGAGATGACTGGGGTGTGGAGGGAGGTATAAAAGAAATGTAACTGTTTAACTTTCCAGGTTAAACTTTACTTAAAATCCACAAAGCATCAAGGAGTGATGTGTAAAAGAAGCTGTCCACTCTGCGCTTAATTGTTATTAATGGTGAGAGTGAGATGTAAAAAGAACATTTAAGGACAGTGCAAAAGAAAGCATATTGGTGAACAACTAAAATAGATTGCAGGCGTAACATAAATGGACTGAGCCAGCTCCAGGGGCTTATGGTTTAAACTAGTGTGTGATGTGGTGTAATTAATGATGTGAGACTGAATACATTTCATAGTGAGCTATGCACAGAGTTAACAGTCATCATTACTTCACTCACTTTCTCTCTCTCTCCCTCAGTTACTGCTACTGCCCAAAGTGGAAGACACATTATTCATGCAGCTCTACGGAAAATGGATTTCTTGACTTGGTGAGTTGCTAATTCTAGTAACAACTAACACGCATACATGTCACAAGAGATGGCTGAGAAAATGTTGCAGGAAACATGTTTTTGCCAAGTGTTGATATGGAGCTAAGTCTCAGAGCCAGACTTAGGGGTTTCACTTAGGTGCCCCTGCTGTATCCATACGTTGTAATGAAAAAATCACTGGTGGGTAGGTAGCACTGCAAATCAGTGGAGGCTGCATATCGATGGAGTTGTCACATGCTGTCCAAACACAGTACTATGTAATATTCAGAAATCAATATTGCTTCACTTCTTGTTGATTTCTTTGGTTGTTGAAGATTTTTTTTTATCATTATCTTGGCCACAGTCCAAATTTTATAAAGTGGGCTTTTGAAATTTTGTCTCAATCTGAGACGTGAGGACCATGGAATCAATTCAATCAACCTTAGGTATTTGCCTCAGCAACATTGGTGTTTTGTTGTATGTTGTTGCCACCTCGTGGTCAGAAAGGGTAAATACAAG
>NC_140920.1:6107765-6209317 GCF_045865225.1 Trachurus japonicus | reverse complement strand
GGCCTGTCGACTTCCCCAGAGCAGTGATTTTCAACCACTGTGCCGCGGCACACTAGTGTGCCGTGAGCTTTCGCCAGGTGTGCCGTGGAAAATTACCAAATTTACTTAATTGATCCAAACTAGCGATGCACATTTTGATTTTTTTTTTCAGACCGATAACCAACGCTCATAGGCGATTATAACCATTAACGAGTGAGATTCAGCACTCCACTGAGTGTCTGTGACTAAAGGCTCGTGCCGACTGGCCAGTCTCATTTTGTTTGTTTTTTATTTTTATAACACACGCGCGCTGCTCCCGCTGTGCTGCGTCTCATCCACGCCAGAACAGCAGAGCGCTCCTCTGCTCGTCTGTGCAGCTGCAGGTGAGTGACGGGGAGCCGGCTGGAGAGCGCCTCCTTTTTATTTAAGGGGCACCGTCCTTATTCGTATTCACTCGGTTTTCCACACACACGTCATTTTAAACATGTGTGTGTGTCTCGTGTGCAGACGCAACGGTCAAATATACGGACGAGCAACAACTTAATTAATCATCATTTAATTATTTTATTTTGAAAATTGACCGGATTCTCTCGCCTTTTTTGTGCCCGACTTCCTGTCTGGTACGACCTGGTCTACCCAGCTTGACTGCGCTCTTGGCTCACGGCTCGCGTGAAAAATATAACTGAACCGATCTGAAGCGCTGCAGCTGCGCGCACTGTGCTCCAGAGCGCGAGATGTGCGACCAGGCAGAGTGAAGCACGCGTTGCAGGTTGCACTCAGAGTTTGTTCTGACTTTCTGTCACAGGGAGTGCACAACATAAGTTTAAGTCCTCTCATGTTTGCTGTGAAATATGGCTGAAGGCACGAGTGGAAGTGTGCACGTGTTGACAAGCTCCCATGAGTTGATTGACAGCTAAAAAAAAAAAAGGCTTTGTTGAGCATCTGTGTCTGGCAGAGTTGGCTAATAAAATAGGACTTTTTTTTATGTCAATGAGTGTATAGTGGCAGAAGCCTGCACAGTGACCATTACTCAGTCACAGTCAGAACAAACTAACTACACTGTAAGAGACAAAATTTGTATTATTTTTTACTGTATTAGGCTGCACTGTGTCATTTTCTAACATTTTTGGTTAGTGGTGTGCCGCGGGATTTTTTTAATGAACAAAGTGTGCCGTGGCTCAAAAAAGGTTGAAAAACACTGCCCCAGAGCTCAAAAAGGACAAAGGTGTCCTTTACGAAAATGATTTGATGCTGTAATGTGCACTTGGTTTAGATTAGATTACACAATGCATTGCAGTTACTATAAACAGCATGCACGTCTGCAGTTTATTGCAGTCGGGTTGGTCAAGGGGACTCTACCATGACTTGAGTCGGGGAGGAATCAAAATCTCCATCAGTTGGAGATTAAAAATTGGCATCCACGGTGATAAGAACAGGAAATTACTAAGCATGTACTTCTTGACCGGATCTCCTTGCATATTGAATAGATTAAGTACCAAGTATAAGATCAACTACTGCATCAAAGATAAATGTAGCTGTGAATGTGAATACAAAGATTTGCTGATTATAGTGATTGTATTGTCTGTTATCTTCAGTAGCTGCCTGTGATAACCTTTATAGTCTCCATCATGTGGTTGACGATGGTCACTACATTACTACTTTACCTACGACTTGTCTTTGAAGCTTGAAGCTTTAGTCATGGTTGTTTATGCAGTTCATAACAGATATTTCCTGATACTTCCGACTTTTCGTGGTGTCAAGTCATTATCTTATTCACACCATATTTGGCCTTGTTTTGATGGTTGTCATGAGGAAATAAATGCCTGTACGTATCACCAACAACTATTTGGTGTTTATATGTTAGTTTATTTATATAATATCAGTGATGTATGCTACTACATTGCATCTAAAATGAATGATGCTCAGTCAGTTATAGTGTTGTGGTTGTTGTGTGCTCTTCTCGTCTGACACCTTCTGTAATAAGAATCAAGGAAGTACCCGTTTGTCATCTACATCCTGTCACTGAACAAAGATGCAATCAAAAAAATGCTGAGAAAAGCATAGAAGTTATTTATAAACTCACTGAGAATCTTGCAGACTGTTGACACAAATGTTAATTGTCGTTGAGTGCATTGTGTACATTGTGTACATGATTTTCTACCAGTTGAAATTCACATGGTCTTCATAAAAGTCTGCATATAAAGAGTATGAATGCCAAATTAATTGTTAATTATTTATGTTTTTAGCATTTGCTGTGGATGATTGGCTCATCTCTGTTATAGATGCACAGTTTCAATGTAAAATGTAGTTTGCACTTTGATCTCTTTGCTACTTTACCAACAAACTGAGTGAGAGTTTTTAGGTTTTACAGGTGCAACTTGACAGGGCAAAGGGAAAAAAAAAAACACTTGTCTTGCCTCTGTACTAACGACTACTACATCATGTATTGTAGGTCTGGAGGTGTTTGTTAGCTTATTTAAGTGTAAATAAGCAACACCAGCTTGGTTTGATAAAACATGGATAATATTTTATTTGAAAATCTTTGTACATTTTTATAAATATCAATATTGCAGAACAAACCATGAGAAATAAATCCCTAAAATCAGGAGCAAAGTCATGAGCGACTGTAAAACACAATTCCCAGTTCCACATGGAAAAATTGGAGTTACACTAAGGCTCGAACATGAGTAATGCTTTTGGGTAGAATTAACTTGCATTTCAATGCCAGTGGTGTCTGTTTTCTGTTGTGAGTTTCGTCACTCTTACATCTGAGTAGACGGTTGTAACTTCTGTGTTATCTGAAAGACACGAAAATAGACACTTGAAATGAAACTTTCTGTATGTGTTTAGCTGTACCACCACAGAGCAGTGACATAATTTAAAATAATCTGAATAGAATACAATTTAAATGCTTTGCAACATTATTTTTAGCAATGCTTAACATATTGTACATTTTTCACACACCCAGTTATCTTTTGCACTGGAAGCACTAGCTGGTGCTACCAACTCTCTCACATGTTATTTTTGCATTTGTTTGTCTGTGCAGTATGGTAGTTACTGGTCAGTGGCTCATATTTTACAAACATATTTTAATTTGAATATTTGATAAAAGCAAGGATGTCTTTTAGCATAATGTTTTGACTTAAATTGTCTTGGGTGTTTGATCTCGTGTTGTTTTTTACTGTTGCACAAACATTCAATGGACAGGCCATATTGCAATCGATAGACACAAACCATAACGCTTGTCTCTGGTGTCTCTTGCGCGCTTCATCACTTGAACCGCTGAGTAGACGATCTGATCCTCGGCAATATCTGAAAGAAATGAAAGTAGAGACTTGAAATATATCTTTTGTAACCTCTTTCAGCTATCCTTCAACAGGAACCTAATTTGAAACAATCTGAACAGAATATAGAAATTAAATGCTTTGCAATTAATTTTTTTCAGAAATGCAAAAAGTATTGTACATTTTTCACACACCCAATTCTCTTTTGTTATTGTTTTAACTGTAGCACAGGCATTCATTACATTGGACAGGTCACATTGCCTGCAATAGACAAAGCATAGCATTCTCCACAACCATATGCACTGCATTAGTTGTTTTTCTGCTTCCTGCTTCATCAGTGACGTTGTATATTGTAACTTATCTGTAACTTAACGGTCCCTCCCCATCAGCCTCTGTCTCTGATGTTTTATTAAAATAGTCATGTATTGGTGTGTGGTTTGACCTGGGTAGGTTATTTTAGACTTCCTGGATGTTATCACAGCTTGTTAGTTTATTTATTTTTAAAGTAGCAGCTACTTTTATCAGCAGTGTCTCACGCAGTACCCTGGCCACCAAAAACAGCTCGATGATTATCCACTCACACAAATGCAACTGAATGTTTATACTCAAAAAATAGTTCATATGCAAGAGCAACTTTGTCTCACCATCGTTGACAGTTGTGGGTGTTTGGGTTCTTGTTTTCTTATTCAAGTGTTTGATGCCAAGAGAGGAAGCCAGAAGGAGGAGCAGGCAGGCAACACATATTATAACTATCAGGCCAAGTTGTGAACCTTGGAATAGAAACATTAAATCAGGTTTAAAAATTTGAGAAAATAACATTGAAGAACATGGATGTGCCATTGGATACACACACAGTATACACTTACCTTTACAGCTTGTGAGATGGATAAATGTCTCGCTTCTGCTGATGTTGTTGTGGACATCACATGTCAAGGTTCCTGTTATATTGCCGTATAAACTCATGGTAACTTTGAGCTTATGTTGTTTGTCTGTGCTCCCGGCTCTGGTCTGTGTCAGTAACTGACCGTCCAAAGTCATAGTGAACTCTACTCCGTCTCCCTCAGAGGAGCAGCTGACATTCATCTGTTCTGGTGACAAACACACCTGAGACACAACTGGTTCAGACACTGGAGCTGGAAGACAAATGCTATAGTCAAATACACACAGTATCAACACTGTTAACTTCATCTATAGGTATCTGTATTCTGTTTCAATTGAAGAAAAACTGGTCCTAAAAACTGATATTATTGTTGTTATTAACATTAAAAACGTATTTGTCAGATGAAGATGGTAACATCCGGAAGTGAACTTTTCTACAGTGGAAAAAAAAGAAAGCAACTTGCACCGAGCATTTAAGTGGAAATGGTAGTACGGTAAAAATAATACTGATAGTGCACTTAATACACATTTTATTTGTCTTACCTTGTATTGCTAGACTGATGTTTATTCTGTGCAGAAATACACCATCAGGAAGCGTATGTGTTTCCAACACATAATATCCAGAGTCTTTCTTAGACACCTTTTCAAGCTTAAAGGATCCATTTGTGAAGAATGATGAGTGATCTTTGTATTTGCTATCAATGTTTCCTGTGTGATTGACTACTTTTAAAATGGTATGGCTGTCCTTTTTCAGTGTTGCCTGTGTATTTGTACCAGCTATTGGGTAAAAAATGACTGGCTCCCCAAGTACTCCAAAACACTGCTGAGCTCCAATGCGTTCAGATAAATTGCAATCCATGGCCCCTGATGGAAAGGAAAAACAAAATACCTGTTGCATCATTTAACATTGTAAATGGTTTTCAACATTAACGTTGTGTGTGTGTGTGTACACACACATACTACTACTGGGTTTCAGTGTTGTTTTTTAATATACTATATATAATTATTTATTACATAACTCATAACTTAATTGCTCAGCCAAATTACTTAAAACATGACATCCTCTAGTGTTTTTGAAAAATGCACCAGTGCAATAACTACACAATTTATCAGGACTGAAGTTTACCTTTTGTCAAAGTTGTTGTTACCAAAGGTGTGATGATGGCGATGATGATGAAGATGATAACGGAGGTGTCCATTTTCTTTGAAACAATTAAACACTTCATCCATACATGATAAGAAAAACAATATTAAAGGTGTTTAATGTTAAGTTCCCAGAGGACTACAAGTGACTAATTCAGGTTATAATAGAAAACACTTAAACATTGCATTCGAACAATATTGTCTTGATTATCAGCCGACTAATAAATAAATAAATGTCAGTTAACAACTCTTTTTGTATGAAAAACTCACCACTTTTACGATGAGATCTCTTCTCGGTGTCTCTCTAACCAGCGTGTGAATTTTCTGCTGACAGCAAGGAGGTTTATTCTTGCTGCGTGAAGAGAGTTGAGGGAGTGGTCAATTGGCATCACCTAAGAGCTATTAAAGCACTGAACTGATACTTATTCTTTTAATTAATTTATATTTTATCTAAATAGGACAGCAGAGTTATTAAACTTGTATGTAATATCCAGATAAACATTGTAAGTATTAGATCATCATCAAACTATCCAACAGTCGTAGCTTTCTGTTCAGGAGTCAGCTGTTCTCGACGATGTTTTGAATCATGCTTTTTGTGGGTCAGTGTGTGGTTGTGGATGGTACTGAATGCATTTGCAATTTATGGAGGAGATTCACACACAGAAGATTATAACTAAACAGGATGTTTCAATTGTCTTTATTCCAGTTTACATTCAGTGCATGAGAAACGTTTAGGCACAATGAAGCAGCGTGTAGATAGAGCATATACAAGTCTATATTGTGCAGATGCCAGGAGATCGGTTTAAAGACATTTCGAGACACAAGTTATCAGGAACTGCAGACAAGGGAAAGGTTTATACTTTGCTGTCACAAAGGGGTTCACAGCTTTTTTCCCCCCTTTGTGATATTGTATTATTGCCTTCTACGTTTATGTTGCCCTTTTATTTAAATTGTGCATTTCATATAATGTTGGGTCATACAGTTTAGCAGCTAAATCAATGGGGGTCATAGTTTGCCAGGGTTGTGTTGTTATTTTACCAGTTCCTCTACAAAGTCATTTACATTTATGCAATATTTGAAATGTATTTTCACACATATTGTTAAACTTAAAAGAAGTAAGGTTCAAGTTGTGTCTTTACTCAGCCACTATGTGTATAGGTTAGGCTCAAAATAAGAATACAAGATTAGATCAAAGATGTTCAGAAAGGTAGAGTCAGAGATATGGTTATGCTGTGATAGACGGAGGTTTCTGGTCGGGGAGTCAACACAGTGAAGCACGAAACTCACTTTACCTGTGGAATAAAGTGCAAAGAACCAAATAATTGTCGTCGTCGTCGTAGTAGTAGTAAAATCGTTAAAATTACACTGAGAACCTCACTTTGACCCTGTCGACCCAGGTAACTGGAAAATAATGAATGCTGAAATTAATCATTTATTCATTTAATAGCTTTGACACTAAAAAAACTGGTAATCCTGGACTTTCGAACATTGGAAGATTGAGACTGATCAAGTTATTTCATTGCCTGATCACCATTGAGTTACATGTGAGGACCTTTGGCTCCATCGTGTGTTCAGAAATATTCTCTGCAGTGATCTCAACTTGAGAAGTTAATAACAGTTTACATGCTCCAGATCTAACAAATAGGGTGTCAAATTATTGTGTTAATTGTGATTAATTAATTGATTACAGTCATATTTATAGTGTTATGTTTTTTAATCGTGTTAATCTAATTTTTAATCTCCAACTTTACTATTTTTGTATGCGAGTTGCCTTTTATAAAATCTGTTTTTATGCTTTGGGCTTCTTGTGCTTGAGTTGTTGGGGGTGGAAAACACCCTGAAGTGGACATTGATTGGCTGTCATTGTGTTTGGTCTTGTTTAGCACAAGGTGAGGAGCTCCCATTCTTGTCGGGAGGGCAAGGTGAAGAGCGATGAGTAGTTTTTTGCTTCATCACTCTAACATCAGAGTAGATTATTCCATCCTCAGTGTTATCTGAAAGAAACAAAAATAAAGAATCTGTGAAACAACAGACAAAACATTCAAGCTACATAAGCTTTGTTCTTATACATTGTTTATACATTATTTTTACTTGGTACAAGCAAGCAATACATTTTGGACAAATTTAGGCAAATCTGAGTAATGAGACAAAATAGGGAAACAACAAGAATTGTCAAAAAATTCTGTTATCAAGACTTAAATCTGATAACTCATTACATCTTGACATTGTTAAAAATAAATCACCAACATTTCTAAGTTTCTGCTTTCTAAGTGTTTTGCTTCATAAGAAAAAAATCTAATGTTTAAAAATGCCACTCTTACATCAACTGCAATTGTTCCCATGAGAGTAGACTACTTGAAAATATTGTCAATTTTTCTTTTTTGTAACATTGAAAATATATTTAGCAAGAATTGGCTGGTATATGTTTTACAGTACTGTTTACAGTCAAATGTTTTCATGCACTGTAGGCTCAATTTTTCAAATATAAAAACTGGGTGTTAACTTTGTGGAGGACCGTCTAAAGATGCAGTGCAGCAAATTTGGTGTCAATTGAGCAAAATTGTGGGACAAGAAAGGTTTAAGTTTTACAGTTTTTGAAAAAAAAAAACTGATGGACTTCATAATTTGTTCTGAGTTCAAGTGTACAAAAGTGAAAGTTGCCAAATTGTTGCATGTACGGTTGATTTGGTAAGAATTTTCCAAATTTTTCAATTGAAAAATTTAATTTTAACACTTATATGCAGTGGATTGTGCTCTCAGGGCACGTGACGTCACGGTACTCAGAAGTCGCTACGTAACGCCTACCGAGTGGCAAAAAGACGAATGGCAGAGCCGCCAAAGTTTAAAATTGACGAAAGTCACGAAGCAATTTTCTCCAAGCCCATACAAGTCTGATATGTCTAACTTTGTCAGCATGTCCAGCATGCATGACCTAACAGAACTGCAAACAATCATACGTCTTACTTTGACCGAGTTACATTTAAAGGAAAGGGAGGCAGAAATCTAGAAAAAAGCTTTGAGTTGAGTCCACACGGTTCTCATCCCCTCAGCCGGAGCAGCGAGTAGAGAAAAAACGTCTCTTTCTTACGTTTTAAAACGTCCAAATAATACGAATAAGGGCTGCTGCTCTGTGATTGGTCAAAATCAACCGTCACAGGTAGATTCTTTGCAGGCTGAAAACAGAGCCTAGGGGAGACGCAGACGTCTGATCTTTTTTCACATCACTTCATTTACATTATCCCCAAGGTTAGTGTGTAAGTTTTTGCCTAATACTGTCAAAAAAAAGCTGCCTCCCTAGCCTTTAAGAACCTGTTTTCAATGGCGGAAAGTAAATTCACACGAGCTGTCATTTTTTTTTCCGATCGATCAGCTGTGTTTACTGTTTCAGGTGTCATAGTGATGGTTAGTCAGATCCTCTAACACATCTACAGTTTGACTCGTCAGAGTTTTTCAAGAAGCAAGTCAGGTTTAAGTGTCGGGATGAAAGTAATGCTGTCATTTCATCCCTCTGCACATTTGAGCCTGTCTGTCACCTTGCCGGTACCGCTGTCACACTGTGTGTGTTTATAGGATTGATTAAAACGCACAACGTAAACAGTGTGACTGATAGTGAAGGAGGAGGGCGGAGACCAGTGGTTAACTTTAGTTTCTGTTTAAATCTAATGGCTGATTGAATTAATCTTGAAATGATTCAACGATTTCTGGCCACATGTCGGTGTCCGTGGATCAGATGGTTTTGGGGAGCTGCTACGGATCATTATCAAGTCCTTCTGACCTCAATTTGTTTTGATACTACATGTTTTACCCCGTTTCGCTGTGTCCACTGCTATCCTTCACCACGTTGAGAGGTCTGTTTTGCCACTCAGTCCAAACGGAAGGGGCGTTTCCCAGGGCAACGTGACGTAAACACATAGCCTCTATACACTGACTAATGCAGTACTAAGACAGCCTACTGAACATCTTGCACAAGTGCGACCTTGTGAAATTTTAACTTCCCTTCAAAAATGGTTAAACTTCTGAACATTTAGTTCACACCCTCTGAACTTAATTTGGCAAAGAGTGAGACTCAGTGAAGTTTAAGATATGGACCTGGTAAAATTTCTTTCTCTTACCTTTATTAACAGTCCTGGGTTCTGGTTCCGCTCTTTTCTTCTTATTGAAGTGTTTAATACCAAGAAACAAACCCAAAAGGAGAAGCTCGAAGGCAACAGTTGCCGTCACACTGAGAGCCACGAGACCAAGTTTTGAAGTAGAACCTTGAAATGCAAACATTGACCCATTTTAGATTGTTACTGAAACTGTTCTGAAGAGGAAAACATTGCTCAAAACCCCACGTGTTTAGACTTATAAGATGCTGTTTTCAATTTTCCTTTTTCAAACCAAAAGAAATAAATTAATCAGACGATTAAACAATTCAACAGATGAGAATGGAATTTAATAATGGTATAAAATTCACTACTATTACAGCTCTTGAGCTCGTACAATATTTAAAAGATAACAAGTTGTATATTTCATATTGATAGTCTGTTATTGTTATACAAGCAAAACAAACAGGTTGCTCAGCGCAGCACCTTCTTATATTTTTATGCAAGGATGCATGCATACATTGCAGATGCAGTGTAATTAGTACAGAGCATGAACTGTTGATTCAAAGAAAATAATTTTAGATACTACTTTTACTTTTACTACTACTCTTACCTTGTACTTCAAGATGGATGTTGACCAGGTGCATTAATTTACCATCTGAAAGTCCATGTGTTTCCAAAATGTAATCTCCAGAGTCTGCATTTGTCACGTTCTCAAACTTAAATGTTCCATTGCTGAAAAGTGCTGTGTGATTTATGTAGTTGCATTGAATGACCACTCCTGAAGTATCGACTCCCCTGATAGCCACAATGACATCACAATTCTTTCTCAGACGTAACCTTGTATTTTCACCAATGGGTAGGAGAAAAAACAATGGCTCCCCGACGGCTCCAAGACACTGCTGAGCTCCACTGGTTTCAGATATTTTGCACTCCATAGCCCCTGATAGAAACAAAGACAAATACTCATCGAAACATTGTTCTAGTCAGTGGTTTCTAACATTTCATTTCAAACACAAATATTAAAACTTGGATGTTAGTTAAATCTGTCTTAACTGCAGTATATGCATGATTACTTTCCTGTGCTTTTGACTGACAGCAGTTTTTTGGCCAACCTAACATTATTAATGACCAACACAATTTGATAATAGCCAAAAATGTAGTGACAACTATAGCTATTTTTTAATAATTTGAAATGTAGTAAGTCCATCGTATTTTACCTTTTGCCAGAGCTGCTGTTGTCAGAGTTGTAATGATTAAGTAGATGAAATTCATTTTCTGTTGTAAGAAAATCAAATTAAGTTTAAAACATGGTAAATGTCTTCCATCGTATCAAAAACAATAAACACATTTTTTTTTACTTTCTAGAAGACTATGAATTGTGTTTTAGTTAAAATGAAAAGATGCTTAAAGAAAGATTTGTCTGGATTATCTAATCGCTGCATAATTCACAGATTCAAATTATTAAATTATATTTTTTACTCATTACTTTAATGTAACTCCAAACTATCACTCACCTCTTGAACAGTAGGATGTCTTTGGTCTTTGTGGCTCACTGACTATCGTGTGAATTTTCCACTGACATTAGGGCGGGTTATCTCTGGTTTGTTGATCTCACTGTGTGGAGAGAACGAGGAAGTCTGTCTGCACACAACAAGTACTACTGAGACGCTTAACTGATTGCATCCATTTATTATTTTTGATGTTTTTTATTGTACTCATTTTAATGACAAACTTTCAAATGAAAACAGCTTTTAACCTGAATAGAACTTGTCAATCTCAAATACTTGAACTTTGACAGGGTTTTGTGCAGAAATTAGGTATTTTTTCTATTGCTAAATGGAATATCTAAGGACATGTCTACAAAATATTTACTAAAGAAAGTTGATTCGTGCAGTGTGTAATGTGTAACTGTATGAAAATGAAATGTTGAAATGGAAAATATACCGGAAGTTATCTTTTGATCTCACAGAAGCGTTTACAGTTCTTCTTCTCAGTTTTTTTTCCCCCTTCAGATGTTGTCATGTGTAAGTACGTATATCATGGCCCTTATAAACCACCCTGCAGATGTTGTCTTCTATGAATTACAATTACATTGTACTTTGGTGCCACTCTACAGTTTAACAGAACAGTGACATTGGGTCACAGTTTATCTGGGTTACGTTAATAGCACATTAACACATTTCCTTTACAGTTTCCTTTTGAAAACCTCTATACCTGTATTGTCTCTTTATATATGTTTTAGAAAACACTTCCATGATAACTTCTATTGCCATTTTTGACGTTTTATACTGTCAGTATCAACCATGTGATTTCCAGATACCTTTCTCTTCCCCTTTCAAAAATATCTCACTGAGAATTAACTATTAAAGGACATATTTCGTCGTCCTCGTGGTGGCTATTTCCAAACAGTGTGGTGTACAGAGTTCCCCATAGTGTGCATTAGCTTGTCTAAACCTTGTGAAACATAAAGGAAGTAAAACCATAAAGTTGATACATGCTCTGTTGAAAACCACAGTTGTTTTTCTGATGAAATGATGAAACAAGCTTTTTTTTTTTGTTCCAGCCATGACTTGATGCTTAAAAACCACTGGCCATATGTCAGTATGTCTGAAAACTCTCACAGATGAAACTGTTAAAATCTTCAAAATTGCACTTAGAAACTCACAGAGACCCTTTTGACTCGGGTAATGGTAAGAATATGAGTTTGGAAATTAATAAAGTATTCATTTGATAACTATTACAATAAGAAATTGTTAAATCTTGAATTTTGAGCATTGAATATCCTGCACAGTGTCCATTTCTAAAGTGGACATTTCCACAGACTTTATTTCAAACCAAAATAAATATTTTTTCCAGTTTGGTAGAAAACTAAAACGATATAATACAGTTGTTATGCACCATTGCTTTTCTGTTTGATCTTAGTTCATACAGAAATAGACAGCAAGCAAAGAAATCTCAATCAATGTGTATGTATCAATGTTTATTTAAAATGCATATAAAGATTTTGACGACAGTTATGACAGTCACACAGAAGGCAAAATGTCTTATTAAACGGATATTCTGGCGCAAGTTTAACTTATGGCCTAACGCACTGTGAGACCAACCAAGTGGAACCCCCCCCTGCAGAGATGTAGTTTGCCGACCGCAAACTTCTCTAGTTACAGCGACTTCAGCACAGACCGCACTATAGCAACATACTGCTGTCTTTGTAGCCGAGAGCCAACCGTGATCAAAAAAGCCACTCATAGCCACAAATAATGCTCAGAACAGCACCGTACCTTGTCACAATAGGGTCCAGCACATAATACGAGGCATCAAACACCTGCTAGCTTTGCCTGGTTTCTATTTAAAAGAGACGAAAACGGAACTCACCCACTCTCCTCGTGGCTACAAAGACAGCTGTATTTTGCTATTGCGGTCTGTGCTGAAGTCGCTTCAACTAGAGACGTTTGCGGAGGGCAAACTTGATCTCTGGGGGGGGGGGGGTGTTCTACTCTGTCTCACGGTGCGTTAGGGTTAGACCATGCATTATCAAAGTATCTCCAAATTGCACCCTCTGCTCAGATGGACTTATCGGCTCAGATATACATACTACGTACTGGGAATGCAAGGATGTGAAGCTTTTTTGGGGTGAGGTATGTTCTACTTTCATGTACTGGAAGTCACTGTACCATGTTCTCCCATTGCGTTACTCCTGAATGATACAGTACCATCTCATTAAAATTGACATGCTGGAAAAGACGTATTCTCCAAACGGGCATCACTGCTGCCAAAAAGATGCTGGCTTTACGCATAGACTGTAAAAAGAATGGACGTAGCACCCATGACGTCACCCATTGGTTTGGGGGAGTCTGTTTTGTGCCGCTACTACGGGGGTTTGAGCTGCGCCATGTTGGATTCTACTTGCCATATTTGGAGCGTTGCGGCCGTTGGCCGGCCGAGAGCCCGCCCACTGGCCTCGTAGCAGCGGTCTTCGGACCTGTCACTCAACGGTTCTGCGCCCTAATTGGCCAGAACTTTAAACCTAATAATAGTAAAACGGTAGAGTTTTAAAAAAATTCACCCCCCTCAGAGTGTGTGCGGTTGAGACCAAAAAATTAAAATGTACCAGGCTGTAAATATGTTTTTTTAAGCTGTAAAGTCGGCTATTTTAACATGGGGCTCAATTAGAGTTGCTCCCTTCTGGAGCCAGCCCCCAGCGACAGCCGAGGGGATTGCAGTTTTTTGAACGCGGAAGTGAGCTTCACTTCTCAGACCGACAACTGCCCCCTTGGCTTTACGCTGGAAACCTCCACATACAGTTACCAAGCCCCATTGGATTAACACATACATTGATTGACATAATAGATACAGTATGGAGCTTTCAGTGGCAAGAATGCACGGTGCTGGAGCCGATACTATTCTAGCATGGCAAACAATGGCAGATAAGATCAAGGAATGGCCTTTATCTGAAATTGCACAGCAAATCACTTAAAGTTACAGCTAAATTAATGCACTTCAGTTTTAGAAGTGAATTCCACAATGGTTTAAAGACGTTTTACAAATCAAAAAAAGCAGAAGCAAGAAGAAATTGGAAAAACACAGTTTCTACAGTAAAACTAACCTTATTACAACCTTAATTCCTGCAAATATCTGGATAGTTTTATTTTTTTTTAATTTTCTGTATTCACACAGAATCATGGTTCTTGTAAAGTCTTGAGATCTCCAGAGAAAATAATGCTGTTTTCTGATCCAAGTTCAGTCTGGTTTGCCTGGTTCTCTGCATCATTAGAACAGCTCAGTCAACATTTTCATCTGTAGAATTACACAAGAGAAGCAAAAAGATAAAGAAACTCATGTATCAGACATTGATAACTGTTCAATAAGGTAATACAGTACATCTGAGAAACATCAAATTAGTTCATACTGTATATTCACTTGCTTTATAAAATATTCATATATGTTACCGTCTAGAGCAAGTATAACTGGAGTAAAATGAATGTAGTACAGGACATCACTCAAGAAATCTACATCTACTTGAAGATTAAAACATTTAACAGAAGGTCACATGACGCACAGTAATGTCATAGTTTCGGTAAATGGGCCAAACTCTGAAAACATGAAGTAAGTGTTCAGTGTGGACACAGGCATAATATGAAAACATGGGAGAATGTTTTTCTCTCACCTGAAGTCTTACGTCTTGTTTTCTTCTGTACATGGTAGACAGCAAGGAACAGACCCAAAAGAAGCAGAGTGACAACAACCGCTCTCACAGCCATGATGATCAAATGGCAATGACAAATGGATCCTGGAGAACACAAAGACCAGTCAAGAATGTGTCAAACTGTATCTAAAATCAAACTTTGAAAAGTTTTACGAACACCCAGACCCAGTACCAACACTGTCAACTCATCTATACATGTACTTTAATTTGAGGAAAAATAACTTTAAGGGCCTAATCAACAATAAAAACTTTTCATCAAATAGACATGATAATCAAAGGAGTACAAAACAGGAATAGGTACGAGAGAATCAATGCTTAGTTTTTATTTTACAATCCAATATGTTATGAAGAAATATAAAAATAATTGAGGAATTTAACAACTGTGATGTGCTGTATTTGTATAATAATGAGAGATAGCTACAAAGATAACACGTTGTACATTTTATGTTGATATTCTGTTATTGTTATACGAGCAAACTTAACAGGTTGCTCAACACAGATAGGCTACCTTTTTATATATTTATGCAAGGATGCATGCATACATTGCAGATGAAAAAACCTGCAATTGGTACAAAGCATCATTTGTTGATTCAAAGAAAATAATATTAGATGTTACTTTTTCTTACCTTGTGTTTCAAGATGGATGTTGACCCGGTGCAATAATTTACCATCAGGAAGTCCATATGTATCCAAAATGTAATCTCCAGAGTCTGCGTTTGTCACGTTCTCAAACTTAAATGTTCCATTGCTGAAAAGTGCTGAATGTTTTCTGTAGTTGCAGTGAATGACCACTGCTGAAGTATCGACTCCCCTGATATCCACAATGACATCACAATTCTTTTTCAGACGTGTCCTTTTATTTTCACCAATGGGTAGGAGAAAAATCAATGGCTCCCCGACGGCTCCAAGACACTGCTGAGCTCCACTGGTTTCAGATATTTTGCACTCCATAGCCCCTGATAGACACAAAGACAAATACTCATCTAAACATTATTCTAGTCAGTGGTTTCTAACATTTAATTTCGAACACAAATCTTAATACTTGGATGTTGGTTAAATCTCTCTCAACTACAGTATATGCATGATTACTTTCCTGTGCTTTTGACCGGCAACATTTTTTTAATTTGCCAACCTAACATTATTACCATGACCATTTACCCTGCAACAGTTTGCATTAAACACAATTTGATAATATCCTAAACAAGTAATAACATTATAATAGCTGTTTTTAATAATTTCAGATATAGTATCTTTTAATCCATGGTAGTCTAGATCTAAACACCAACACCATTAACTAACCAGATAATTGCAGTAGTTTACCTTTTGCCAGAGCTGCTGTTGTCAGAGTTATCATGATTATGGAGATGAAATTCATTTTCTGTGGTAACAAAATCAAATTATGTATAAAACATGGCAAATGTCTTCCACTCCATAAACAATAATCAACAAGTTGTTTATTTGTGTTTTTCTAAACAAACATTTGTCTGGATTGACTAATAATTCAAAGATTGAAATATATTTTTACATGTTAATTTTACATTGACGTTCACTATCACTCACCTCTTGAAGAGCAAGATGTCTTTTGTCTTTGTGGCTGATTGACTATCGTGTGAATTTTCTACTGACAGTAGGGCAGGTTATTTCTGGTCTGTTGATCTCACTGTGTGGAGAGAATGAGGAAGCTGTTGTTTGCACTCAACCACGTACTACTGAGGCGCTAAATTGATTGTACTTATTTATTCTATTTTTTACTGGCTTGTATTGTACTTATTTTAATGACAAACTTTCAGGGTAAAACTGCTCTTAACCAGAATATGGTTTATCAATCTCAAACACTTGAACTTCGACAGTGTTTGGTGTTGGTGCTGTAGGTATTCTCTGCTGTGTTTTTCTATTTCTGGATTCTGTATTGTGTTAGTTGGTGGTACTTTCTTTTTTGAATGCAGTTGAATTAGCTCATTATAAGAACAGGTCATCTCAGTTGATTGTTTTGTTGTGAATGGAAATTTTATTTATTTATTTATTTTTACAGGGACAGTACACATTCATCGACAAATGTGCCAGTGCCAGTGTTAGCCAAGTGGCTTTACAGTATATGCATGGATTCATGATGGACACAAACTTTATTTTGTATTTGCTAAATGAAATATCCAAGGTCATGTCTACAAAATGTATTTACTAAAGAAAGTTGATTCATGCAGACACACAGACAAAAGACGCCGCGTGGTGAAGATGAGATGCAGAGAGAAAGACAAAGAAACATGCTGACTTGCCCGTTTGAAAAATAAAGTTTTACATGAATAGGTGATATCACAGTCACGTGACGTGAAGTTGTCAGTATCTGCAGAAAAGGAAAACCTGAAATTTCACCCAGTTTTTTTTTTGCTGTTACAGAAGGGTTAATAGTTTTTCTTTTCTGTGACTGGATGTGGCTTGTTGTATTATAATCCTCTTCAGATGATTCACAGTTTGACAGAACAGTGACATTGGATCACAGTTTAACACATTCCCATTGCAGTTTCCTTTTGAAAACCTTTATACCTGTATTGTCTCTTTATGGGCCTTTTATTAAACACTTCCATGATAATTTATATTGTCAGTATCAACCATGTGATTTACAGTTACAGTTCTTTTCCCCTTTCAAAAATATCTGACTGAGAATGAACTATCAAAGGAGACATCTTGTCGTCCTATATCAACCCTCATGATGGTTATTTTCAGTGTGCTGTACATACAGTAGTTCACCATAGTGTGCATTAGCTTGTCAGGAGAAATCTAAAGGAAGTGACACCTTACACTTGATACATGTTCTGTTAAAAACCACAGTTGTTTTTCTCTACTCTGACAGACGAGTAGAGAGGAGGAGCGAGAGATGTGGTTATGCTGTGGTAGATTCATGTACCTGGTAGGAGAGTCAACACAGTGGACATGAAACTTCTTTTTGTTCCAGCCATGACTTGATGCTTGATAACCAGTGGCCATACTGTATGTCAGTATTTCTGAAAACTCTTCAAAATTGTACTGAGAAACTCACAGTGACCCTGTTGACTCAGGTAATGGTAAGAATATATGAGTTTGGAAATTAATAAAATATTCATTTGATAATTATGACAATAAAAACAGGTAAATCTTGACTTTTGGACATTTCCATGTGGGCTGTTACTGTTGCTCTGGACTCCTCCATGAGTGGAACTGACATAATTGCATGATTGTTGTACCATGTCACTGCTCAAACACTCTTTGTATAGGTTTACTAGACTAGTAAGACTAAAAGATCAAAGATGTTTAGAAAGGTAGAGCCAGAGATATGGTTTGCTGTGATAGATGGAGCATTCTGGTTGGAGAGTCAACACAGTGAAGATGAAGCATGAAAATCCCTCAGATGAAACTCACTTTACCTGTTGAATAAAATGTAAAGAACCAAATTGATCATAATAACTGTTAAAATCTTAAATATTGCACTTAGACCCTCACTGTGACCCTGCTGACCCAAGAAACTGGAAAATTATGAGAGGAAAGGAATCATTTATTCATTTAATAGCTATGACAGAAACAACTGGTAAACCTGGGACTGATCAAGTGATCTCATTGCTTGATCACCATTGAGTTACATGTGAGGACCTTTTGTCTCCATCGTGTGTTCAGAAATATTCTCTGCACTGATCTTGAGAAGTTAAGAACAGTGTACTGTACATGTTCCAGATCTTACAAACCAAAATAAAAAATACAGAAGACTTTTTTCCAGTATGTTAAAAACCTTAAACAATATTGTTACGTACCATTGCTTTTCTCTGTTTGTGATGTGTATGTGATAAATAGACACCAAGCAAAAAACCTTGGGTAAAATGGGTATAAATATCTAATCTGTCAGTTGTTCCCTAATTCATGTAAAAGTGACTTCCTTGACAAATGACTTCCTTATTTTACAAATAATTAAGCTCTAATGCTTTTGGTAACACTAGTTGCGTTAGAGTAGAATAGCCTTTATTGTAACATGTACAATGAAATTAAATGCCAAACCAGACAGTTATTACAGACAACATGCATATCTGCTGTTAAGGGGACCATTAGTTGGAAGTCGGGGAGGAAATGATTATCATCTACAGTTGGGAAAAGCATCAAATAAGTAATTGGAAGTGTAAATAGAAAGGTTTGCTTATTATAGCAATTTTCTTGTCTGTTTATCTTCAGTAGTTGCCTGTGATGGTATTTGTCTCCATCATGTGGTTATTGATGGTCACTGAATCACTTACAACTTGCACTTCAAGCGCTGGTCATTTTTGCACAAGTACCAGATACTTACGATCCTCTCTTCAGCCATGACTTTTGTTCCAACTCATTGTCTTATTAATGCCTTGAACTTGGTTTGGATGAGATCATGTCAACATGAACTGAGAGCATGTTGAGGCCCACCAAATTACTCACATGATAGTCGAATAGTTCCCAGTTATTATTAAATAGTGTTTTTGTTGAAATGTCCACATACACTTAAACAAATGACCAGTACTAGTGTTTGGTACACAATAAGGCTGTTTCCTATTCTTTGATAATGTTTCTGAATTGTCATTTAGCTGATCGAGGGGAGGATCTAGCAGTTTTGAACTCTTTTTATACAAAGTGCAGCCAAAACACTAGGCTAAAGAATACAGTAGGCTGCAGACATATAATCTTAATCTTCCCAGTACTGCTCGCGGGAGAGAAACAGTAGTGTGCTCTTCTGACAGCTCGTCTGTGTGAGCCGGCTGGAGAGCACAGTGCCGTTGCAGCTGTGGAGCGTTGTTTCATGTCTTTGTCAGACACAGTCTTAGTGGAAATTGCAGTGTGCACTTTAATCTTTGTGCTACTTGACCGTAGCAGCCAAGTGAAACTGTGATGTAGATTAAAAACAACAAAACAAAACAGACAGAACTGTGTTTCAGATTACAAGTGTATACGTGACTCTGAGGGTTAGGGCCACTCAGGTCAGCCCTGCCAAAGACTACAAGCTGTGTAACTCTTCAAATGTAATGTGTTGTAGTAGCTAGTAGAACAATATTAAAGGGATATTTTGGTATAAGTTTCATCTCTGGAGGAAGTGTTCTACTGGGTCTCACAGTGCGTTAGACCAAGTTTGCCGACCGCAAACATCTCGAGTTGTAGCGACTTCAGCAGAGACTGCACATGGCAACACACTGCTGTCTTTGTAGCCACGAGCCAACCGCAATAAGAAGTCACTCAGACACATATGATGTTCAGAACAGCACCAGACTGCAGCAACAGTACAAACAGGGTCCCAGCACATGATACGAGGCATCAAACACCTGGTAGCTTTTCCTGGTTTCTATTGAAAAGAGACAAAAACAGAACTCACCCACTCTCCTATCTAGCTGACTGTGTTGAAGTCGCTACAACTACTTGGTCTAACGCACTATGAGACCATGGGTTAAACTTACGCCGGAATATCCCTTCACGGCTAGGGTGTGTGTGTGTTCTAAGTTTTTACATTTCTCAACAGTGCAAATGAGCACTATGACTGGAGTGGGGTAGTTTTATATAGGAGGAAACTAAATTAAAATAATGTTGGACACATGAATTTTTTTAATATTTGTAAATCTGTTTAAAATTATTTGAAACCTGACAGTGGATCAATTAAAAATAAAGTCACAAAAATGATTTTTAAACAAACTCCCAAATTCAACATAAAAATCTAGACCATATGAAAAATACTGTGGAATTTATATTTGCATTTACATTTTTAGTTTAAAGCAGAAGTAAGCGGAATGTTTGTGTTAATATAAGTCTTAAATAGTTATATCTTCCGACAGCAATCACTTACATAGAGTGTTTGGTCCGAAACACGGGTCTGTCAGTCACTCTGCTCTGCTGTAAGCCGAGGAGAAAACTTTCCTTGTATCCTACAACCTTTATCCAATGAGGAGAGAGAATGGCATAAAGGGGCAGTCCTCTCTGTGTGTGCAGCCAAGGGATGCGCATGAATGGGGTGACGTAGGGACGAGGGCGGGGACTGCTAACTCCATCGGCTGACAAGAAGTTAGCCAAAACGACCGGATCGCTTACTTCTGCTTTAATATACAATTAGAAGCCACCTGTACAGTGCAAGTAGACACATTAATATTGTGTGTCATAGGCTAAAAAATAAACAAGAACATTTTACAGGCTTGATGAAAAATGATGGATTTCTCCTTCAGTAATTCTGCACTTTATCTGGTTTAGATGAGATTTTCAAACAAAGAGATGCTGTCCGAGGAAGGTAGAAAGGAAGGCTAAAGTTAATTCAGGTACCCACAGCATCAGGTTTCTGCAGTTGCACTCCATTCATCAGAGTTGCAAATGAATACTAATTTGGCATGTAGTAGAGGCGCTAACAAACTGTGCTTAGATAAGATCAGGATTTAGGCTCAGGCAGAGTCATGAGTAATGTTTTTGGAGCAAATTAACTTGCATTTTGATGCCTGTTGGGTCTAGTTTCTCTTGTTTGCTTCACTCTAACAGCAGAGTAGACGATTTCATCCTCTGCGTGATCTGAAAGAAACAAAAATAAAAAAATCTGGTAAAATCTTTGCATCTGTGTTCAACTGTCCAACCAGAAAACAGTGAAAATAATCATAACTGACTCAACATTTAAGATACACTATCTTTTAATTTTTTCTTATGCTTTGTGTTGATCTGTTATTTCTGTTTTACTTTGTAAAGCAATGGGTGGGACCTACTGAGCCCCAAGCCAACTAAGAAGAAGAAGCTCCTTTCAGCGAGCTTAACACATGGAAATAGACAAAACACACAAACTGTAAATACTCACAACACAACCAACAGACCAATTTGTTGACAGATAAATGAAGATGCTTATTGATTTTACTTGTGTTTAATTTGTATTGCATTGTGCTCTCAGGGCACTATACACTGACTAATGCAGTACTCTGCTCGTGAAAGATGTTCAGTAGGCTGTCTTTACGATACTCCAGCACAAGTGCAACCTTGTGAAATTTTTACTTCCCTTCAGAAATAGTTGAACTTGTGACCCTCTGTGAACCCTTTAGTTCACCTAATTTAGTGAATAATTTGCATAAGTATCAGTATGCTCCCGAGTGAGACTCAGTGAGTTTAGAGTCAACCAAATGACGCTGCTCTGCCTTTGCCAACATCACTCGCACTGATTTCTAACCCTAACCCTAGTCTGGGAAAATGACAAAATAATCGCTTTTCTTTGAATATACTGTATATGTTCTGAGATTGTTTGTTTGGATCCAAAATTGAAATCACCATTAAAATTTGATTAATTGTCCAGCCCTAGATGGACTTGGTAGAAAGTCTTTCTCTTACCTTCATCAACAGTCCTGGGTTCTGGGTCCGTTCTTTTCTTCTCATTGAAGTGTTGGATGACAAGAAACAAAAGCAAAAGGAGAAGCAGGCCAGCAACAGTTGCCATCACACTCATAGCCACGAGACCAAGTTGTGAAGTAGAACCTTGAAATGTAAATATTACAACACCTATATTAGATTGGTACTGAAACTGTTTTGAAGGGGAAACGAGCATAAATCAATCTGTCGATGAAATGAGTAAATAGTTAAAAATTTTTAAATGTATAAAATCCATTACCATTACAGCTTTGGAGGTGGATGAATGTTTCCTCTCTGCTGACGTTGTTCTGGGCATTACATGTCAAGGTTCCTGGGTGTTGGCCATGTAAGTCCAAAGTCAAAGTGACCTGTACTCCATCTCCCTCAGAGGAGCAGTTGACCTTCATCTTTTCTGGTGACAAACACACCTGAGACACAACTGGTTCAGACACTGGAGCTGGAAGACAAATGATAAAGTCACAAACATCCAGTGCCAACACTATCAATGCATTTATCTACTTGAATTTGAGAAAAAGTTTTTATGGTTGAGTAGGTATGACAATGCTTTGTTTATATTTGATATCAGATATGTTACACAAAATATAAAAAAGCATTTTAAAAAATTGTGTAAAATTCACAATTGCGACTTGCTGTATTTGATAATAATAATGAGAGGTAGCTACAATATTTAAAGTTGCACATTTTATATTGATATTCAGTTGTTGCTCAGGTTGCTCAGCAGATAACTTAAGGATGCATCCATTGCAGAGCATAAACTGTGGATTCAAAGAAAATAATTTTAAATGTGTTACTTTTTCTTACCTTGTATTTCAAGATGGATCTTGGTATTATGCAATAATTTACCACCAGGAAGTCCATGTGTTTCCAAAATGTAATCTCCAAAGTCTGTATTTGTCACTGTCTCAAACTTAAATGTTCCATTGCTGAAAAGTGCCGTGTGATTTCTGTAGTTGCTGTGAATGGACACTGTTGTATCGACTACCTTGATCTCCACAATGACATCAGAATTCTTTTTCAGTCTTGTCCTTTTATTTTCACCAATGGGTAGGAGAAAACTCAATGGCTGCCCGACGGCTCCAAGACACTGCTGAGCTCCACCAGTTTCAGATATTTTGCACTCCATAGCCCCTGATAGACACAAAAGCAAAATACTTATCTAAACATTATTATAGTAACTGGCTTATAACATTCACTAATCTTAATACTTGAATGTTGGATGTCTCTTTTAACTACAGTATACGTATGATTATTTTCCTGTGCTTTCGACCAGCAACAATCTTTTAAATTTAATTACCAACCTAATATTATTTATGACCAATTAAACTGCAGTAGTTTGCGGTAACACTTTATAATAAGTACATACTATTAAGCATTTGTTAAGGATTAATAAATACTGAATTCTTCATTTATAACGCATGAATTCTCATTAGTATGTAGTTTATAAATAAAGTTGGTGCTTATCAATGATGAGTAACTGTGTTTATAAACTACATACTAATGAGTAAAACATTTTTATTTGTTTACAAACTACATACTAATGAGTATCCATGTGTTAGAAATTATGAATTCAGTATTTAATGCTTAACTAATGCTTAATAGTGTGTACTTATTATAAAGTGTTACCCAATTTGCATTAAACACAATTTGCTGATTGGCAAAATGCGTATAGATGTGATGATAATAGCTGTTTTTGATAATGTGAAACAGTATTATTAAGTCCATAGTAGTTTGAGTCTATACACTAACACTTAACTATCAAAATGTAATTGCTGAAGTTTACCTTTTGCCAGAGCTGCTGTTGTCAGAGTTGTGATGATTAACTGGGTGAAATTCATTTTCTGTGTAAGAAAATCAAATTATATTCATAACATGGTAAATGTCTTCCACAGTCTAATCAACAAGTTGTTTTCACGCCTTTTTCTAAAGAAGCTTTTGTTCTGGATTATCCAATTGCTGCATAATTTAAGAATTATTAATATAGATATAGATAATTTTACTCATTAGAATGTATTTTTACTCATCACTTTAATAAAACTATCACTCACCTCTTGAACAGTAGGATGTCTTTTGGTCCTTGTGGCTCATTGACTACAGTATCTTGTGAGTTTTCCACTGACAGCAGGGCAGGTTATTTCTGGTCTTTTGATCTTGCTGTGCAAAGAGAATGAGGAAGCTGTTTTCTGCACTCACCCAAGTACTACTGAGGCGCTAAACTTATTTTACTTTTACCATTTGATTAGTTTGTATTGTACTCATTTTAATGACAAACTTTCAGATTAAAACTGACATTTATCTTATATGGTTTATCAATCTCAAACACTTGAATTTTGGCAGTAACTGATGCAGAAGTTAGGTATTGCTGCTTCATATTTCTGAATTCTGCATGCATTGTGTGAGCTGGTGGTACGTTCATAACTTGTAAAATATTTACCTGTCTGACTCTTTGAACGCAGTTGAATTAGTTCATGACCACTGTACAAGAACAGGTCATCTCAGTTGGTTGTTTTAGTATTTTGCTAAATGAAATATTCAAGGACATGTCTGTAAAAATATTTACTCAAGAAAGTTAATTCAAGCAGACGCACAACACACAGACTTGTTGATGTTAAGACAAAGAAACATGCTGACTTGTCCTAACTTGTTCTAGGTTTGAAAAATAAGGGAAGAAGATGAAATTGTAGTCTGTCATTGTCAAGAGAGTTTTATGTGAATAGGCGGTATCAGAGCCACATGACACAAGTTTTCCGTATCTGCAGACACGGAAAATGTACCTGAAATGTCATCCACTTGTCTTTTGCTATCACAGCAGGGTTTATAGTTTTTCTTCTCTTGTGACTGTATGTGACTTTATTATAAACCCCTTCAGATGTTGTCTTCTTTAAAATTATATATATATATCACTCAATGTAAGTTTTATTTTTATTGCGCTTTTCACAGATAAAATCACAAAGTGCTTTACAATAAAGTGCAAAGTGGCAAAATAAAGCAATTCAAACTCTACAGTTTACATAAGAGAACAGTGACATTGGGTCACAGTTGATCTGGATAAGTTACTGGCACATATTAACACAAAACATCTCCATTACAGTTTCCTTTTCGAAGCCTCTATACGTACTATACTTGTCTCTTTATGGACCCTTTTTATTAAACACTTCCATGAGAACATCTAGTGCTAGTTCTCTTCCCCTTCCAAAAATATCTGCCTGAGAATTAACGTCATAGTTCATGCTCAGTCAGATATATCTTGTTGTGCTACATGAACCCTCATGGTGGCTATACATGGTTAAACATAGTGTATATTAGCATTTGAGAAGAAACCTAAAGGAAGTAGCACCTTAAACTTGATATCATGTTCTGTTAAAAACCACAGTTGTTTTTCTGTACTCTGATAGACGAGTAGAGAGGAGGAGCGAGAGATATGGTTGTGCTGTGGTCGATTCAAGTATCTGGTTGGAGAGTTAACACAGTGGAGATCAAAGAGGCTTTTTTTGTTCCAGCCATGACTTGATGCTCAGCAACCACTGGCCACATGTCTGTATATCTGAAAACTCTCACAGATTAAACTCATTTCACCTGTGGTGTAAGGAGTAAAAAACAATGTTGATCAAAATTGCACTTAGAAACTCACAGTGATCTATTGACTAAGGTATTGGGAAAAATATGAGTTTGGAAATTAATACAAAAGCTATGACAATAAAAACAGGTAAATCTTGACGTTTAAGCATTGAAAATCCTGCACACTGTCCATTTCCATTTGGGCTGTTAGTCTGGACTCCTCTATGAGTAGAGTTGACATAATTGCATGACCACTGTTTAGTTACATGTTTGGCTCCATCTTGTGTTCATAAATCTCTTCACTGCTCAGATTTTAAGTTCTCTACTTGAAAACAGTTTTCCATTCTTATTTAGTTGTACTTTTTTTTTTTAGTCACAGACTAATTATTTATTTCAAACCACAATAAAGAATAACCTACCTTTTCCAGATTGGTAGAAACCAAAAACAATATAATAAAATTGTTATGCACCATTTATTTCCCCTGCCCTGTTTGATGTTAATGGTTTATGACATTTGGCAATCAGACAGCAAGCAAAATGACTTTTTAATGAATCATATCAAAGTTTATTTGAATCACATTTAAAATTTACATGACAATTTTGAAGTTTCATTTTTTCATTTTTTTGCACACTTTTTTGATTTGATTTTAAGTTGACAGAACTCCATAATCCATAATGACAGAGTGAAGTCTTTGCAAAAAAACTTCAACATTTTGGCAAATTGGCCCATTACCATAATCCCTATAGTTTTAGGAGAAGGTTTGTTGCCTGTTGCTATTTTTTTAGAACGGCGGAGCAATTCAAATACACAATCCAACAACTCCAAAACGCTCTGGTGGACAAGTTGTGACCTACACATTCACCACGCTATGAGATAATTACGGAGCGTTGTGAGTTGTAAAATGCAGAGACTGCTTGCCGAAAAACTGCCCCCGATGGAAACGCGCATCACCGGTTTTGTATGAATTTACCTCGAAAACAACTCTGTCTCGTAACGTTCTGTTATTATCTCAAAAGTGAATGCGCAGGTCACAACTTGTCCACTAGAGCGTTTTGGAGTTGTTGGATTGTGTATTTGATGAGTTTGATGAGGAAAACCAAGAAATCCCATGAGCCTCCATAGCGTAGCTCTGAGCAGCTCATGGCTCTGCTCCGCCGTTCTAAAAAACAGCTTACACTGACAATTAAACGTAACAAATCTACTGTTATGACTATAGGGATTATGGCAACGGGCCAATTTGCAAAAATGTTGAACTATCCCTTTAAATTTGATTTACAGAAGTATTCAGAGCCTTAGTTCAGTAAGTAGCCCGCTGGCAGTGACTACAGCAGAACTGACACTCAGACAGGATGAGACGTCACTATCAGGGCACTGAATGGGCCTTTGGAAGCCACACACTTTTCCCACGTAACAGGCAATACAGCATTATCATAGCTGTGTGCTCCGGGTCATTGTTATTCTGATAGGTAAATTCTCATGTACGTTTCTGCATGTGAAAGTATTTCATCACTGATCTCCATGTATTTTGTTGTTTGTCCAGGGATTTTCAATAAATGATCAAATCACATCACATGTCTCCTTTCACCAACAGTTGTGTTAGTTGAATTACATGTTAAATTGTACAAAAGGCAAGTGGGGGTCTGAATCCTTCATGAGGCTATATACATTTTCTATAAAAGGCTGAGAAATTAAAGATTGCACAGCAAATCACTTAAAGCAACACCTAAATGAATGCACTTAAATTCAACAATGGTTAAAAGAGTAACTTTTTACAAATCAAAATAAGCAGAAGTAAGAGGAAATTGGAAAAACAGACAGTTTCTACAACTGTAGGTGGATTTAAGCAACACTAACCTTATTACAAAACGCATTTTGTGGCAATACCTGATAGTAATGATGGATTTAACAGAGAAGTCATTCCATCAGGAATACTGAGCAACATCCTACAGCAAATATCTGGATAGTCTTACCTATCTAATTTTCTGTATTGACACACAGTCAATAGTTCTGTGAAGTCTTAAGGTCTTTGCACAACAAGTCTGTTTTTTTTTTTGTATGTGTCTTTCTAATCCGTCTGTAGAAAATCCCCATCTCCTTCCACCTCCCTCCTTCTGCCTCAACTCCTGCTATCCCCCCTCCTTCCCCTGACATCACTGGAGGGCGGAGCTCGGAAGGTGATTTAGGCAGGTAGCTCACCTGTTGCAAGCCCTTTCTGCTCTGGGGAACAAAGGAGCTGCTGCCTAGTCCTCCTCCTCCCCAACTCCCTGATTGTTTGAGCTGCGTGATTGATGTAAGTTTTTCAGTTAAGTCCCACACACTCTTTGTTTATGTTATAGTTAATTCAATCGTATTGTTGCTACCTTGTTTACCATTTATTAAGTTTGAGTTAGGTTAACCAAGATTGAATACTTGTATATCTGAGTTTTGTGGGCTAATCTTTTCTGTTCTTCCATTCTCCTCCTTTTCATCAGCATTAACCAGCCAAACAATAAACTAGATGAATTGGACCTTCTGCGTTTGTGCCCTTGTTTCACATCACCACTCACTGCGTTGATCACCCATAATCCGGAACCAGCCTCACCCCACACCCAGTCATATTTTACATGGTCCTTCGAGCCGGAGCGAGATCAATTCAATGGATGAAGGTGCACAAACAAAGAAGCGAGCAGTACGTCTACGCAGACCACCTGCATATCTGCAAGACTATCAGACACAATTCTCCAGCTTGCCCGCTGTCAATCCTCCGCCCATGACGTCTCATCCTACCCTTCAGCCTCCTAAGCCCCCTGATGTAGCTAGAAAGCCCTGGGCAGCATCAGCCGAGGGTTTAGCTACTGGTGGTGCCCCTTTCCTTCCCTCCAAGCTCCCTAAGAGGGCAGAGGGTGAAACTGCTACGGAGATGCAGGTTATGTGGGGAGAGATTGAGCAGCTTAAAGGTCTCATTCTACAGGTGGGTCGGAGTGTGGAAGCTTTGGGGGACAGGTTGGAGACACAGCTATGTTCTGGCGTATCTACTTCTTCTCGTTCATTACCTACATTGGAGGATGATGATGGCACTGGTGAAACCCCAGCACCTTGTCCCCCCCCGAATCCTCCCCCTATAGTGGAAGAACTGCGTGAGGAGTTATGTGAGCATAACATTCCCATTATTCATTGTGTCTCTCACCCTCCTGAACCCCCAGCACCTAGTCGCCTTTGCTCCCTTCCCCCACCTCCTAGTTCTTTAATGATTTCTCCGCCACCTGCAAGATCACAGTTATCCCATGCAACCCAAACCAGTGGGCATTATTATGAGCACCAGTCGGATTTCGATTGTTCCAGCGAATCTGCTGACTTGCAGCAGCTTGAAGCAGCTATACCTTATGTTGTCTCTGCAGATTTGTTATCCAGGCAGCAGGAGTGTTATGAGCCCCGGCCTACTGTGAGAGCCGGACGTCAGCTCTCTTTACCCCTTCTTAGGGCTCAAGACTTCGGACCAGCCCCTGCCTTCCAACCTCCGCTGGTTGTTCCCCCTCCTCCTGCGGCTTCCTCCTCTTCAGCGGCTGTGGTGGCTAATCCTTCATATGCACAGGCTCCTTATGTGCACTCGCAAGTTGCCGGGTACCCTCCTGTGCCTTCCTACCTGCTGCCCCGTGCCCCTTTGTACGGGCAACAGTGGCCTCCAGCTGCTTTGCCACATTCTCAGGCTGAATCAGCCCATCGTTTCACTGCTCCCTCTTCTCTAAATGTGCGCAGTGCAGACACTGGTTACCCAGCTCAGTCAGTGCCTCAGCATCCGCCACAGCAGCCACTGAGGTCACATAGAGCTCATCCAGTTGCAGCCCCTTCCTTTCCCTACTTCACCCATGAAGATCCCAGACAGTTTGCACTGCTTAAGATGGCCCTCACGAACCTTTTACCCCACGATGAGAGTGAGCCGTTCAAATACCATGTATTATTGGACCACTTGAAGTTGGAGACCGCTTGTCATCTTGCCTTGGCCTATGCACATCATCCCCTTCCTTACACCAGAGCTATGCAAGCCCTGCAACAGAGATATGGCCAGCCGCAGCAGCTTGTTCTGAGGGAGATTACAGCCATCCGGAATCTTCCCTCTGTGCGGCCTGGCGATGCTAGAAACTTCAGTGACTTTGCCATCCGAGTCCGAGCTCTTGTCGGCATGCTGCAGTCTTTGGAGCACGGCGAAGGGGATGCTGAGTTGGCTTGTGCATCTCATGTGCAGCAGCTTCTGGGAAAACTTCCTTCTGAGCATGTCGCCAATTATGCCAGATTCAGTCGTGCCACGAGGCCAGGTGTTCCTTACAACTTGGTTGACTTTTCCAACTGGCTTGAAGAAGAGGCAGAGTGTCAGGCTATGGCCACACAAACACGTGAGAGAAGAGGGCCCCTGGAGGAACGCAAACCCACAAAGTCAAGCTTTCCGAAGCCTAATTATCCAGTGGCTACTATACTCCATGGAACCAGTCATCCAAGCCAAGTAAACCCCCCACCTTCAAATGAGTATGCTACGCATCGTAGTCAGGCATGCCCTTACTGTAGTGTCTCTGACCACCACATAAGTGTCTGCCCAGACTTCCGTCAGCTGTCAAGGGATGCTGTCAAGAGGTGGATCCAAGAGAAAAGACGTTGCTGGAGATGTGCTCGTGAGCACAGAGCTCTGAACTGTGATTTAAAGAAACGCTGCCCGAAGTGCAATGGAAGGCACCTTGGCGTCCTTCACGAGGTTAACCAGCCACAAAGGGATTCAAGCACCTCTTGCCTCATTCGTTCTAGCTGCAGTACGAGAGTCCTGCTGAAAGTGGTCAAGGTTCTGCTAAGTTACAGGGGAAGACACCTCGAGACTTATGCAATATTAGACGATGGGTCAGAGAGATCCATGCTCCTAGCAACCGCAGCTACTTCCCTTGGTCTTGGTGGGGCGGCTGAGTCTCTCATGCTGAAAACAGTCCGCCAGGGGACGGAGAGTCTCACCGGCACTACAGTCACTTTTAACATCTCCTCGGCAGCAAATTCAGGCAAGAAGTTCATTATAAAGGATGCTTTCACTGCTGAGAAATTGGGCCTTGCTTCACAGTCTTATCCCGTGTATGTTCTCCAAAGGTTTAAGCATCTGCACGGCTTACCACTCCAAGCTTTCCAAAAGGTGCAACCCCTTCTCCTTATTGGCTCAGATCATCCTCATCTTGTGTGTCCTGTGGAACGGGTCCGTTTGGGTCCAGGGGGTGGCCCAGCAGCGGTGCACACACGTCTTGGTTGGGCTCTGCAAGGACCCACAATGCTCCCTGAGGATTTCCTTGCCACCTCAGGTTGTTCTTCCACTGTAGCTGGAAGATTAGAAGTCCAGTCTTTGTTTCTTTCCTGTACATCCCCTGAGGCAGACCTTTATCGTGCGGTTGAAAAGCTGTGGAAAGTGGATGTATTGCCTTATCAAAGTGAGAAAGTCGTTACTCGCTCCAAACAGGACCAGGAAGCACTAGCCCAACTGGACAGCCGCACCATGAGAGTGGAGATCAATGGAGTTAGTCGCTATGCAACCCCCCTAATCCACAAACCAAAGGCCCCCGAACTCCAAGCTACAAAGGGATCAGTCCTGCCTGCCCTCCGACGCACGGAACGGAAGCTGTCAAAGAATCCAGAGCAAGCAGGTATTTACAATAATGAAATAAACAAGTTGCTGGAGGCCGGTTATGTGAAGAAACTCAGCCCTCAAGAAGTGGTCCAGAACAGTGAGTCATCTTGGTACATACCACACCACCTTGTGGAGCACAACGGCAAACAGCGCCTAGTGTTCAACTGCTCGTACCAATACCAAGGGCAGTGCCTAAATGATTGTCTTCTTCCTGGTCCAGTTCTGGGCCCTTCCTTGATGGGTGTTCTGTTGCGTTTCCGTCAACATCCTGTTGCCATCTCTGGCGACATTAAAGGCATGTTTCACCAAGTCAGATTGCTGGCGGAGGACAGACCCCTTCTCCGTTTCATATGGCGAGACATGCAACGTGAGGACCCTGTGGAGGTTTACGAGTGGCAAGTTTTGCCATTCGGGACCACATGTAGTCCATGTTGCGCTACATATGCCCTCCAGCGACATGTGAAGGATGGAGGAGAGGAAGACATTGAAACATCAGTCCTTCAATCATTCTATGTAGACAATTGTCTGCAGAGTTTCCCCACCGAAGGGCAGGCCAGACGTCTCCTTGACCGTCTCCGAGCACTGCTTGCTTCCGGTGGCTTTGAGATCCGGCAATGGATCAGTAACCTCCCTTCTGTGGTTCAGCACCTCCCCAAAGAAGCCCGATCAGAGAGCACTGAAATGTGGCTCATTCAAGACCGTACTGACCCCTGGGAAGGAGCCCTGGGTCTAATATGGTATTGCTCGTCAGACACGTTGGGATACAAGCACAGACCCGTAAGTTACCAGTCCCTTACCCTCCGGAATGTGTACAGGATACTGGCCACGCAATATGACCCCCTAGGGTTCATCATCCCATTCACAACCCGAGCAAAAGTTCTTCTGCAGAAACTGTGGTCAAAGGAGCGGGACTGGGACGACCCCTGCCTTCCTGATGCCTTCGTGAAGGCCTGGACCTTATGGGAGGAGGAGCTTCCCCAGTTGTCCCGGATCAGACTCCCACGGTGTTATGGACTCACAGAGGCCCAAGATCCTTCAATGACGAGAGAATTGCATGTGTTCTGTGATGCGTCTGAGGCAGCATACGGCTCTGTTGCCTATTTAAGGACAGTGGACTCCAACGGGCAGATTAATGTTTCGTTTGTTATGGCGCGTTCGAGAGTGGCACCAAGACGACAGATCACCATACCCCGCCTCGAGCTGTGTGCTGCTCTCACTGGCGCCCAACTAGCAAGGATGCTAAAAACCGAGCTGACTCTCCCTCTCCTCCGTATAGTGATGTGGACAGACTCCACCACCGTTCTAACCTGGCTGCAATCAGAGTCCTGTCAGTACAAGATCTTCGTAGCTCATCGGATCACAGAAATCCTGGAAAATACTGCTGCTTCAGACTGGAGGTATACAGATTCAGCCAGTAACCCCGCCGACGACATTACCAGGGGTAAAACCCTCACAGAACTCGCTGCACCCCACCGATGGAAACAGGGCCCTCCTTTCCTGTACCTACCCCCATATCAGTGGCCTTTAAACCCCTCCTCATCTTCCACTGAAGCAGCCACAGAATTGAGAAAGTCTGCATTTTGTGGTGTTGCTCATGTACTGCCCCCTAGTGTTCCCTCAAACCTACTGCAGTTCCAGTGCTGGGAGGACTTGGTGGCTGGTAGCCTACCTCTCAGCACCTCTCTCCAGCCCTGGCGCCAAATTCTCAGCCCCCTGAGAGACCCTATGTGGAAACTCTTCTCCTCCAGCATGCACAAAAGGAGAGTTTCCCAGAAGAATATGCTTTGCTACAGACCAACAAACCCCTTCCAAAGCAAAGTCCCCTGAATAACTTGGCCCCTGAGTTTGATCTCACCACAAATCTAATCAGAGTAGGAGGGCGGCTGCGAAAGAGTGAGGATCTGGACTACAGTAACATGCACCCTGTGGTCTTGGATCCAAAAAACTATATCACACAGCTGCTGATCAAGGATTATGACCGACGACTGCACCACCCTGGCCCAGAGAGAGTTCTTGCAAGCCTAAGGAGGAATTACTGGATCTTACGAGGGAGGCAAGCAATAAGGAAATGTCAACATTCATGCATTGACTGTAGGAAATGGAAAGCCAAACCCCTGATCCCTCGGATGGCTGACTTGCCACCATCTCGCCTGCGGCTTTACAAGCCCCCTTTCTGGTCTACTGGGATGGACTGCTTTGGCCCCTTCCTCATCAAAGTTGGCCGCCGGCGAGAGAAAAGATGGGGGATCCTCTTCAAATGTCTCACTACACGTTGTATCCACATTGATCTCCTCTCAGGCCTGGACACGGACAGTTTCCTCATGTCTTTCCGCCGCTTTGTGGCACGGCGTGGAACCCCTTTCGAGGTGCATTCGGACCACGGCACTAACTTTGTAGGAGGCGCGAGAGAGTTGCAGAGAGCCTTTGACCAACTGACCCCTGCCCTCCAGGCTCAATTGGCCAAATACAAAGTTCGCTTCCTGAGGAACCCACCACACGCCCCTCACTTCGGAGGAACCTGGGAAAGAGAGGTGAGAGCAATCAAATCTGCTTTACGTGTGACCCTGGGTGATCAAGTTGTGACGGAGGAAGTGTTGAACACCGTACTCATAGAGGTGGAGGAGATCTTGAACTCCAAGCCCCTTGGATACCTGTCATCTGATGTGTCTGATCCTGATCCAGTCACTCCCAACCTCCTCCTCATGGGGCGGCTTGAAGCAGCCCTTCCTCAAGCCATATACGCCCATCCTGACCTTCTTGGAACAAGAAGATGGCGTCACAGTCAGGTACTTGCCGATCAGTTCTGGGCGAGCTTTCTCAAACACTATCTACCAACCCTCCAACCACGACAAAAATGGACTGGGGAGAACCCAAATCTCGTGGTGGATACTGTGATCATGGTCGTGGACCCAAACCTACCCCGTGCCTCCTGGCCGATAGGCAAAGTTCAGAAGATCCTCCCCAGCTCGGATGGAAGAGTCAGAGTGGCCGAAATAGTGGTAAAAGGAAAGACCTATGTACGTCCAGTCAGCCGACTGGTGGCCCTCCTGGAATGCGAAGATGATCCAGACCCCCCTTCCACATGAGGATTTTCCCCACAGTCAAATATGATCCACATATTTAAGGGGCGGCTGTAGAAAATCCCCATCTCCTTCCACCTCCCTCCTTCTGCCTCAACTCCTGCTATCCCCCTCCTTCCCCTGACATCACTGGAGGGCGGAGCTCGGAAGGTGATTTAGGCAGGTAGCTCACCTGTTGCAAGCCCTTTCTGCTCTGGGGAACAAAGGAGCTGCTGCCTAGTCCTCCTCCTCCCCAACTCCCTGATTGTTTGAGCTGCGTGATTGATGTAAGTTTTTCAGTTAAGTCCCACACACTCTTTGTTTATGTTATAGTTAATTCAATCGTATTGTTGCTACCTTGTTTACCATTTATTAAGTTTGAGTTAGGTTAACCAAGATTGAATACTTGTATATCTGAGTTTTGTGGGCTAATCTTTTCTGTTCTTCCATTCTCCTCCTTTTCATCAGCATTAACCAGCCAAACAATAAACTAGATGAATTGGACCTTCTGCGTTTGTGCCCTTGTTTCACATCACCACTCACTGCGTTGATCACCCATAATCCGGAACCAGCCTCACCCCACACCCAGTCATATTTTACACCGTCACTAACACCTTATGAGTCCTCTGCGTTTTTATTTTCTGTTCCAAACTTCAGAAAGGGAGACAAAAGTCTATCTAAAAGTTTATCCAAAAATAAAAAGAGAAAAATAAATTGTTGTGTCACCCAGTCCTGAGACGACATCAAGAGCAAGGGGACCTGCTTATAAATGAGCTGCAGAATTACACTGATCACTAACAGTACTTTATTTGAGGATGTCAGTGGTCCAGTTTGATAGATCTTTAGCTCTACTGGAGCCACACATTAAAGGGAAACTATGCAAGTCTGGTCACTTTTCCTCTGTTTTGCTAACCCTCCGTCTGGCCATGTGCATTTGTTTACAACAAAGCCGGCGAAAAATCAATCTGTGGAGCGATGGAACAACATATACAATGTTACGACGTGTATATTTGTGTCGCCTTAACAAAAGATTATGGGTTACGGAGTGAGTTTGTGTCGTGGTGCGCGTAGAAGAGAGTAAGGACACCGGGGCGGTGGCCAGGTGCTACACTGATGTTGCAAAGTTGGTTTTCAGCCATGAGACGCCAGGTGGAAGACAGAGAGTCTCCATTCTCAACCGTAACAAGTCACATGTCATGTAGTTAACTATCACAACTTCCACAATTACTCCAGAGCTTTTTAAAGGGACAACAAGGAGTTTCTCCGTCGGCAGAACGAAAGATTCCGCGACAATAAAAAAGTCTCATATTAATGTGGATGAATCTACGTTACCCACACTTATTAATGGGCCCATTTTCGATAAATATATTGTTTTGTCTCTATCATTATTTTGTTATTATTAGTGGTGGCGGAAATGCTGGGCGAGCCGACCAGCGTTTCCTTACTTTCGGTTTCGCGGACACTGCCCGGCGAATCATGAGAATAACGCCGGTCGAATCGCCGTTTATGGTCGGGACTATGACGGTATCTGATCGTCTTCGAACCTCTGACTTTAATTCTTGATGAATGAAAACATGAGTCTGTCTTGCACCGGTCTGTTTTGCTTTTTGTAAAGTTCTGCAGTTTTTCAGTGAAATCAATCAAAAAATTTCACGGTGCGCGCAGAGGCTCAAAAATGTAGTGTGAAAACGCTTTGCTTTTCCAAAACTCCTCGTTGTCCCTTTAATTAAGGTAAAAAATATAGCATAGCCACGGGAATATCCTGCTTAGTTCCACTTTAAAAAGAAGATGACCAATTTCAGTATGTTCATGACGCATGGACACACACACAGGTAGCTTATTTTTAAACGTGCTGCAATTTTGGACGAAAAACCCCCCCGACATTGTGTGCAAAGGCCTTTAAAATCTCCAGAGAAAATATCGATGCCTTCTGATCCAAGTTCAGTCTGGTTTGCCTTGTACAAGATAAGCAAAAAGATAAAGACACTCATGCATTGCGAACTATTCAATATGGTAATACATCTGAGAAACTTCAGATTAGTTCATATATTCACTTGCTTTATAGAAAATTAATATATCATTTGACAACATGCAAATTGTGTTTTGACAAAAAGGCACTTTGGGCATCAGTGGGCAAAGGGCAAAGGGGCAGGTGCTCCAGTACCCATTGTTTCCAAAACATTTACCTGGCTGCAGCCAGACTTAGGAGCTACTTTTAGGCCTAAAATACTTTGTGAATTACTCTTATTTTAAAAAACTAGGAGTCTTAAATTTAAGACTGACACGCCCACTTTTTTTTAGGAGTTTCTCCTAAATGCAGCCCTTAGGAGCTACTTTTAACCCTAAGATTCTTTGTGAATATGGCCCGAGAGTAGATGATTTCATCCTCTGCGTGATCTGAAAGAAACAAAAATAAAAAATCTGGTGAAATCTTTGCATCTGTGTTCAACTGTCCAACCAGAAAACAGTGCAAATCATGTAAAAAATAATCAAAAAAGACTCAACATTCAAGGTACACTATCTTTTATTTTTTTCTTATGCTTTGTGTTGATCTTTTATTTCTGTTTTACTTCGTACAAGCAAGCAATGGGTGGGACCCACTGAGCCCCAAGCTGACTAAGAAGAAATTACTCCTTTCAGCTACAATTTTGACGGCACTCTGAGCTTAATGGAAATGGACAAAACACAAGGAAATACACAAACTGTAAATACTCACAACACAACCAACAGACCTATTTGTTGCCAGATATATGAAGACGTTTATGATGATGATTTTCCTTCTGTTTATGTTGCAGTGCATTGTGCTCTCAGGGCACTATACACTGACTAATGCAGTACTCTGCTGAAGTGGTGTGAAGACAGTCTAGTGAACATCTTTCACCAGCACAAGTGCAACCTTGTGAAATTTTAACTCCTCTTCAAAAATGGTTGAACTTCACGTTCTGACCATTTAGTTCACAGCCAGAAACTCTGACATTGACCTGGTAGAAAGTATTTCTCTTACCTTCATCAACAGTCCTGGATTCTGGGTTCATTCTTTTCTTCTTATTGAAGTGTTTGATGCCAAGAAACAAAACGTAAATGAGAAGCTCACAGGCAACCATTGCTGTCACACTCAGAGCCATGAGACCAAGTTGTGAAGTAGAACCTTGAACTGTAAATATTATAAAACATATATTAGATTGATACTTTTCTGAAGGGGAAAACATTGCTCAAAACCCCATGTGTTTAGACTCTATTTATGTACAATGCTGTTTTCAACTTTCAACTTTGAAAAGCAATACATCAATCAGTTGATGTAATAAGTAAATGGATAAAAATGTATTTAGTAATTATAAAATACATTACCATTACAGCTTGTGAGGTGGATAAATGTTTCCTTTCTGCTGACGTTGTTATGGGCATTACATGTCAAGGTTCCTGGGTGTTGGCCATCTAAGTCCAAAGTCAAAGTGACCTCTACTCCATCTCCCTCAGAGGAGCAGTTGACTGTCATCTGTTCTGGTGACAAACACACCTGAGACACAACTGGTTCAGACACTGGAGCTGGAAGACAAATGATATAGTCACAAACATCCAGTACAACAACAGCATCTATAGATATCTACATGAATTTGGGAAAAAAGTTTTTATGGTTGATTTAACCACAGAAACTCTCCATCAGAGATAAAAGGTGTACAAAACAGAGATAGGTATGAGAACGCTTCTTTTTATAATCAGATATGTTACACAAAATATAAAACGTTTTTATTTTATATTTTAAAATTTGGTATAAAATTTACAATTGTGATGTTTTGTATCTGTATAATAATGAGAGGTAGCTACAATATCGAAAAGATAACAAGTTGCACATTTTATATTGATATTCAGGTATTGCTCTTAACACACAGGTTGCTCAGCGGATAACTTGAGGATGCATCTGTATTGGTGCAGAGCATAAAGAGTTGATTTAAAGAAAATTAATTTAAATGTGTTACTTTTTCTTACCTTGTATTTTAAGGTGGATTTTGACCCGGTGCAGTAATATACCATCAGTAAGTGCATATATTTCCAAAACGTAATCTCCAGAGTCTGCGTTTGTCACTGTCTCGAGCCTAAATGTTCCATTTCTGAAGATTTCTGAGTGATTTCTGTAGTTGCTGTGAATGGACACTGTTGTAGTATCGACTCCCCTGATCTCCATAATGAAATCGGAATTCTTTTTCAGTCTTGTCTTTGTATTTTCACCAATGGGTAGGAGAAAAATCAATGGCTGCCCGACGGCTCCAAGACACTGCTGAGCTCCACCGGTTTCAGATATTTTGCACTCCATAGCCCCTGATAGACACAAAAGCAAATACTCATCTAAACATTATTCTAGTCAGTGGTTTCTAACATTTAATTTCGAACACAAATCTTAATACTTGGATGTTAAATCTCTCTCAACTACAGTATATGCATGATTATTTTCCTGTGCTTTTGACCGGCAATGACCTGACAATTTTCTAATTTGCCAACCTAACATTATTACCATGACCATTTACCCTTTCAGTTTACATTAAACACAATTTGATAATATCCTAAACAAGTAATAACATTATAATAGCTGTTAAATAATTTCAGATATACTATCATTTAATCCATACTGTAGTAGTTTAGATCTAAACACCAACACCATGAACTAACCAGATAATTGCAGTAGTTTACCTTTTGCCAGAGCTGCTGTTGTCAGAGTTATCATGATTATGTTGATGAAATTCATTCTGTTGTAACAAAATCAAATTATGTTTAAAACATGGCAAATGTCTTCCACTTCATAAACAATAATCAACAAGTTGTTTATTTGTGTTTTTCTAAACAAACATTTGTCTGGATTGACTAATCGCTGAATAATTCAAAGATTGAAATATATTTGTACATGTTAATTTTACATTGGTGCTCACTATCACTCACCTCTTGAAGAGCAAGATGTCTGTGTGCTCATTGACTATCGTGTGAATTTTCTACTGACAGTAGGGCAGGTTATTTCTGGTCTGTTGATCTCACTGTGTGGAGAGAATGCGGAAGCTGTTGTCTGCACTCAACCACGTACTACTGAGGCGCTAAATTGTAATTGTACTTATTTATTCTATTTTTTTACTGGCTTGTATTGTACTTATTTTAATGACAAACTTTCAGGGTAAAACTGCTCTTAACCAGAATATGGTTTATCAATCTCAAACACTTGAACTTCGACAGTGTTTGGTGTTGAAGTTAGGTATTCTCTGCTGTGTTTTTCTATTTCTGGATTCTGTATTGTGTTAGTTGGTGGTACTTTCTTTTTTGAATGCAGTTGAATTAGCTCATTATAAGAACAGGTCATCTCAGTTGATTGTTTTGTTGTGAATGGAAATTTTATTTATTTATTTATTTTTACAGGGACAGTGCACATTCATCGACAAATGTGCCAGTGCCAGTGTTAGCCAAGTGGCTTTACAGTATATGCATGGATTCATGATGGACACAAACTTTATTTTGTATTTGCTAAATGAAATATCCAAGGTCATGTCTACAAAATGTATTTACTAAAGAAAGTTGATTCATGCAGACACACAGACAAAAGACGCCGCATGGTGAAGATGAGATGCAGAGAGAAAGACAAAGAAACATGCTGACTTGCCCGTTTGAAAAATAAAGTTTTACATGAATAGGTGATATCACAGTCACGTGACGTGAAGTTGTCAGTATCTGCAGAAAAGGAAAACCTGAAATTTCACCCAGTTTTTTTTTTTGCTGTTACAGAAGGGTTAATAGTTTTTCTTTTCTGTGACTGGATGTGGCTTGTTGTATTATAATCCTCTTCAGATGATTCACAGTTTGACAGAACAGTGACATTGGATCACAGTTTAACACATTCCCATTGCAGTTTCCTTTTGAAAACCTTTATACCTGTATTGTCTCTTTATGGGCCTTTTATTAAACACTTCCATAATAATTTATATTGTCAGTATCAACCATGTGATTTACAGTTACAGTTCTTTTCCCCTTTCAAAAATATCTGACTGAGAATGAACTATCAAAGGAGACATCTTGTCGTCCTATATCAACCCTCATGATGGTTATTTTCAGTGTGCTGTACATACAGTAGTTCACCATAGTGTGCATTAGCTTGTCAGGAGAAATCTAAAGGAAGTGACACCTTACACTTGATACATGTTCTGTTAAAAACCACAGTTGTTTTTCTCTACTCTGACAGACGAGTAGAGAGGAGGAGCGAGAGATGTGGTTATGCTTTGGTAGATTCATGTACCTGGTAGGAGAGTCAACACAGTGGACATGAAACTTTTTTTGTTCCAGCCATGACTTGATGCTTAATAACCAGTGGCCATACTGTATGTCAGTATTTCTGAAAACTCTTCAAAATTGCACTGAGAAACTCACAGTGACCCTGTTGACTCAGGTAATGGTAAGAATATATGAGTTTGGAAATTAATAAAATATTCATTTGATAATTATGACAATAAAAACAGGTAAATCTTGACTTTTGGACATTTCCATGTGGGCTGTTACTGTTGCTCTGGACTCCTCCATGAGTGGAACTGACATAATTGCATGATTGTTGTACCATGTCACTGCTCAAACACTCTTTGTATAGGTTTACTAGACTAGTAAGACTAAAAGATCAAAGATGTTTAGAAAGGTAGAGCCAGAGATATGGTTTGCTGTGATAGATGGAGGATTCTGGTTGGAGAGTCAACACAGTGAAGATGAAGCACGAAAATCCCTCAGATGAAACTCACTTTACCTGTTGAATAAAATGTAAAGAACAAAATTGATCATATTAACTGTTAAAATATTAAATATTGCACTTAGACCCTCGCTGTGACCCTACTGACCCAGGAAACTGGAAAATTATGAGTGGAAAGGAATCATTTATTCATTTAATAGCAATGACAGTAAAAAAAACAAAAAAAAACTGGTAAACCTGGGACTGATCAAGTGATCTCATTGCCTTGTCTCCATCATGTGGTTATTGATGGTCACTACATCACTTACAACTTGCACTTCAAGCGCTGGTACCAGATACTTACGATCCTCTCTTCAGCCATGACTTTTGTTCCAAGTCATTGTCTTATTAATGCCTTGAACTTGGTTTGGATGAGATCATGTCAACATGAACTGAGAGCAGGTTGAGGCCCACCAAATTATTCATATGATAGTCGAATAGTTCCCAGTGATGGTGTTTTTGTTGAAATGCCCATCCCTAATACATACATACATATACTTAAATGAATCACCAGTACTAGTGTTTGGTATACAATATGGGTGTTTCTATTCTTTGATAATGTTTCTGAATTGTTATTTAATTTATGGGGCTCTGGCTCAGCCGATCGACGGGGGGGATCTTGCAATTTTCAGCTTTTTTTAATACAAGCTGCAGCCAAACACCAGGCTAAAGAATACACTACAGACATATAATCTTAATCTTTCCAGTGCTGCTTGCGGGAGAGAAACAGCAGTGTGCTCTTCTGACAGCTCGTCTGTGTGAGCCGAGCTGCAGGTGAGCCGGCTGGAGAGCACAGTGCCGTTGCAGCTATGGAGCGTTGTTTCATGTCTTTGTAGACACAGTCTTAGTGGAAATTGCAGTGTGCACTTTCATCTTTGTGCTGCTTGACCGTAGCAGCCAAGTGAAACTGTAATGTAGGTAATGTGGTTTAAAAAAACAAAACAAATGTGTTTCAGGTTACGAGTTTATACAACCCTGAGGGTTTAGGGACCTGCTAAAGACGGTTTAACTCTCGAAATGGTGTGTGTGTGTGTGTGTGTGTGAGTGAGTGAGTGAAATTCAACATAGAAATCCCACATCGAGAGCAAATGAAAAATTCTATGGAATTAATTTATATTTACACATTAACATAGACACATTAATGTTGTGTGTAAAACAGTTAACATTTTACAGGCTTGATGAAAAATGATGGATTTATCCCGGCTGATTGTTTAATTAATTCTGCAGGTTATTTTGGTTCAGATGATTTTTTCAAACTAAGTTAATTCATGTACCCACAGCATCAGGTTTCTGCAGTTGCACTCCATTCAAAGTCAAAAATCCAAAAAAAGAATCAAAAATAAATAAAAAATTTTCATATAGCAGGGACGGTCACAAACTGCTCGGATCAGATCAGGGTTTAGGCTAAGGCGTAGTCATCATGAGTAATGGTTTCTGAGCAGATTAACCTGTGTATTGATGCCTGTTGGGTCTGGTTTCTCTTGTTTTCTTCATCACTCTAACATCAGAGTAGACAACTTCATCTTCAGCGTGATCTAAAAGAAACAAAAATGAAGAATTCAGATATTCAGATCTGTGTATCAGGGAGATAAGTAATCAGACGAAACGTACAGGCTACAGTATGTTTTAATTTTGGGGGGTGCTTCATTGTGCCAACGACCTGCACGTTTAATGAATCAGCAACAACAGGCCAGAGGAGTTAACTAACCTACTTACCAAAAAAAACTAACTAACCTACTTACCAGCCAACAATCACTCACTCACTTTGCTTTTGTAAATTAACTGACACATGTTGGTAGAAAGACAAATGATCGGTTACTCTTTTAAGGATGTTGTTGTTGTTGTTGTTATAATCTTAAAGAAAACCAAACCATGTATATGTTTTTGCTCCTAATGTTCCCACACTAGAAAACTTGTTTGAACTTTCTTGTCGACCAAATGATGGTGCTCTCTGAGCGCAGGCTTCGGGGACGGAAAAGTTTTGAGATCGGTTGGAACGAAAAATTGAAATCACGATTAAAATTTGATTACCCTACATGGAGCTGGTAGAAAGTCTTTCTCTTACCTTTATTAACAGTCCTGGGTTCTGGGTTCGTTCTTTTCTTCTTATTGATGTGTTTGATGACAAGAAACAAAACCAACAGGAGAAGCAGGCAGGCGACCGTTGCCGTCACACTCGGAGCTACAAGACCAAGTTGTGAAGTAGAACCTTGAAACACAAACATTAACACCTATATTAGATGATGTTGAAACTGTAGGAGAAAACATTGCTCAAAACCCCATGTTTAAACTCTATGCGCGATACTGGTTTCAATTTTCCTTTTTTAAAAGAAAAGGAATAAATAAATCAGTCAATGAAATAAGTAAAGGTTGTTTTTTTTAAATAAATTTATGAAATTTTACATTACCACTACAGTTTGTGAGGTGGCTAAATGTTTCCTTTCTGCTGACGTTGTTATGGACATTACATGTCAAGGTTCCTGTCAGATGGCCGCGTAAGCTGATGGTAACACTGGGTATGTGGTGTTCATCTGTGCTCCCGGCTCTGGGGCCTCATGTATCAATGTTGCGTACGCACAAAAAAGTGGCGTACGTCATTTTCCACGCCAACGTTCAGATGTATCAAAAGTGAAATGACCGTGGAAAAGTGCGGTGGCCCACGCCAACTCCATAGCTGGCGTACGCACGTTTCTACAGCTATTGTTCCTTTGGTGACACTTAGGGTTGCAAAGGGGCAGAAAATTTCCAGTAAATTTCCGGTAAATTACCAGAAACTTTCCATGGGAAGTTAAGCTGGGGAATTTTGGAAATAACTTTCCATGGGAATTATGGGAATTTATGGGAATTAACTGGAAATTGGGGATAATTTAAACAAACTGTATCATATCCAAACCGGAATGTAAATATTTTGTTTTGTAATAAGCAGACATATATGCAAAATAATACAATAAAACATATATGCAAAATAATACAATAAAAAACATAATACGCCCCCCCCCCCAAATTCCCCGTTAAGGGCCAACCTTCAGTTTTGTAAATTTAGGATTTATTCCCGTTTATTCCCATATATTCCCGTTAATTCCCATATATTCCCGTTAATTCCTATATATTCTCATATATTCCCGTTTATTCCCATATATTATCATTAATTCCCATATATTCCCGTTAATTCCCATGGAAATTTTCCAACTTTGAAAATTCCCAGAATTTTGCAACCCTAGTGACACTTAGAGGTGAAGCTGGGAAACTGTTAATAATGTGAAAACAATTAGTCCTCAGAGTAATGTGCACATCAGAGACACATTTATGAACAACCCATCCACGTGTTGCAATTAGATAGGTGGAAGTAAATGTATTTGTTTAATTGTCCTATAACCCCCGATGCACACTGAGCATGTCCGCCCAGATATCACACTGTCAGTGACTTTCTTTTTTTGCTGGTTAAACTACACACACTAAAGTACTTAATGTCAATAAACACATGCCTAAAGTTGGACATGTGTCTTGATCAGCCTCCCTGGCGCACTTCTGCATTTATTTACTACGCGATCTGTGTATAAAAAAAGGCAAATGAAAATCGTAAATCCATTTCACATAATATAATTATTGAGTAGGCTACATTGTCTGCTTTCATTTGGGATGACAGCGGTCGCCCGCGTCACATTCACCTTTATATTACGCGGCTCAACTTTATCGAGGAGCACCGTCAACTCAAATTTTGTTAAATTGCTCTTCCTCACAGTTTTTCATGGAGTTATCTGACCGTGAAGAGAAGATAATCTTTGGTGCAGGCCTTATTTACATTTATTTATTTGCATATTTAAATGGTGGCGTGGACAGGGAGGAGTTCGGCACTTCTACATGTGCGCTCAATTCCACGTTGATTGGGATGTACAAAGGAAAAGTGCTTGGATCCATGCGTACGCACACTTTGATACATCTGATTTTCTTTGTGCGTACGACACTTTCTGGATTTTGGCGTACGCCATGTTTCAGTATGAAATCCACGCAAGTCTTGATACATGAGGCCCCTGGTCTGTGTCAGTAACTGACCGTCCAAAGTCAAAGTGAACTCTACTCCATCTCCCTCAGAGGAGCAGCTGACCTTCATCTGTTCTGGTGACAAACACACCTGAGAAACAACTGGTTGAGACGCTGGAGCTGGAAGACAAATGCTATAGACCTTTTCAGAGAGTATAAAAAAGACAGGTGTGGCTCATTAGAAAACGCTCTGGTACACTAAATGGAATGGAGCCTTAATTAGTATCCTTGGTAACACCTGTATTTGTTTATACTCTCTGAAAAGGTCTATAATCAAATACACAAAGTATCAACACTGTTAACTTGGCAAATTTTCGTCTTCAGGTATCTGTATTTTATTTCAATTTAAGAAAACTGATGTTGTTATTAACACTAAAAACATTAGGGGTGGTGAAAAGAATCAATTAATCACAATTATAGTGTGGACGACTACAGGATTTAATTGCAGCTCCATCTGGGCTAAAAGCGTGTGTGGATACCTTAGGTTTCATGTCAGGAATTCTAAGTTCAACATTACAACGTGATTTTTTTCCCTTTCTCTTTGTTCTCTTGTAGAATATATGTGTCAAATATGTTTTCACCTACACTGTTATTTTACCCGTGCAGGGAAGTTACATAGTGCAGTTTCAGCCGACGCGACCCGGCTCAGGCTGTAGCGGCAGCACCTTTCATCCTATTAACCATTTTTCTACCATTGCAATGAGTTAGGAAACATTATTTTAAGGCTGGTAAACTCTGCAATGTTGCTTTAATGGTGCAATAAGTTTGTGGTGAAATTTGGAGGATTGTTATTTTAAAATGGAAAATCATAAATCGGCAATAATTGGCCAGAATCATTAATCAAAAATCGGTTGGTAATCCAATGGATTAATAATTAATTAATCAGGATTGAGTCGGGAAATTGCACTGATTAGCCACTCCTAATAAACTTATTTGTCTATAAAAAAAAAAGTAATACTGATAGTGCACTGAATACACATTTTTTAGTCTTACCTTGTATTTCTAGACTGATGTTTATTCTGTGCAGAAATAAACCATCAGTAAGCGTATGTGTTTCCAGCTCATAATATCCAGTGTCTTTCTTAGACACCTTTTCAAGCTTAAAGGATCCATTCGTGAAGAATGATGAGTGATCTTTGTATTTGCCGTAAATGGTTCCCGTATGATTGATTACTTTTAAAATGGTAAGGTCGTCCTTTTTCAGCGTTGCCTGTGTATTTGTACCAGTTAGTGGGTAAAAAATGACTGGCTCCCCAAGTACTCCAAAACACTGCTGAGCTCCAATGCGTTCAGATAAATTGCACTCCATGGCCCCTGATGGAAAAGAAAAACAAAATACCTATTGCATCATTTAACACTGTAACTGGTTTGCAACATAAACATTGTAACACACATATACTACAGTATAAGGGTTTCAGCATTTTTTATTTATTTTTATAATTATTTGTTTATTGACATAACTCATAATGCAATTGCTTTGGCAAATTATTTCAAACATGACATCCTCAATAGTGATTTGGATCTATGCACCAGTGCTATAACCCCACAATTTAAACGGAATGTATTTTACCTTTTGCCAGAGCTGTTGTTGTCAGAGTTGTGACGATTAAGTAGATGAAATTCATTTTCTGTTGTAAGAAAATCAAATTAAGTTTAAAACATGGTAATGGAGATAGAACCTTATAATTCTAAGATCACGAAATGTCTTCCACCATATATAGTTGTATACTCGCCTTTTTCTTATAGTATTTGTCTGGATTGACAAATTGCTGCATAATTCAAAATTATTAAAATATATTTTTACATGTTAATTTAATGTAGATGCTCACTAACCTCTTGAAGAGTAAGATGTCTTTGTGGCTCGCTGACTATCTTGTCAATATTTCCACTGACAGTAGTGCAGGTTATTTCTGGTCTTTTGATCTCAGATGAGGAAGCTGTTGTCTGCACTTAACCACGTACTACTGAGGCGCCAAACCGATTTTACTCATTTATTCTATTTTTTATTGGCTTGTATTGTATTACAGTTTTTCTCAGTCGCTTTGGTGCTATTCTCAGATCAGAATGAAAGTTCTCATAACTATTAGTTCAACCTCCACAACATGTAGTCATTTGTCCACATCATAGTAGCAGTTTCTCCTTCCTCTGAACAAATTGCAAATGCTTTTGGGCATGTATCAGTTGCTCTCATACAATTCTCTGCTGTTTTACAACATTATCATTTGTTTATGTCATGTCAGTCAAAATGAACTATACTTTTGAACGCTGAATAGTCTTTCCCTATAAAACTAATAGTCCTCATTTCATTGCTTGAGTCATTACATACAAAATTCTTGAACTAGTTTTCAAAATCTGTCAAACTAGTTTTAAATGTTGGGAGAAGCACTGTGAATTCAATTATTCAAACATTTACAGTAAGGAACAACAGGTATGTATGGTACTGGACAGTAATTCAGCACTAAACAATCTGCACTGCTGTCATTGTGTCAGGCATTACTGTAAGATACAGTGGGACAAGAACTTTTTTACATTTACATTTAGACTTACAGCTTCACTAGAGAACAGATTTACTGAATTGTAATGTATTACAGCAACCACAGTAAAGATTTCCCATCTTTACAGTACGGTACTGTACTACAGCATTTTACAAGTAGGAAGCACTTTGACAGTATTGTACACTACAGTAATAATGGTTGATGCAGTACATGTACTGTACATTACTGTAATTTTACTCTGCATCACATAGGATTACAAGACAACCTCACAGAGGTGGAAGAGACTGAGCCCTTTTTACTCTGCTACAAGAACAAGACATTTGTGCAATGGTGATTACAAACAATGGCATAAGGTTGAAAGAGATACAATGTAAGGATGACATTACTGTATCTTTGGGAATATTGAATCTGTTTCAGAGTGATGTAGATGAAAATGTGACTGGAACGTCTGGATGTGCAGGAATGATTTACAGTACTCTGTAGGTTCAGTTACTATATGTACTGCAACATAGTTTACGTGAAGTTGTACCCAAAGAGTGTTTCTTATGTTTGTTGTAGATGACTGTAGTGTATTTTTCCTTTGCACAATGCTGTGAACAAATCAGAATTGCAAAGAGCTATGCAGTAGAAATGTGAAACATATTCAGTATCTCCACTAAATACAGTCATGTGTAACTTTACTGTAGTTTTCACATGGCTGTACAAGTAGTGTATAGTGCTGTCTTGAGCATGTTCAGGTAGTATCATCACTTTTTGCATTGGAAAACACTTAGAGAATAACGTGTCCTAACATGACAAAGCCATTTGACTGTCTTGTTCATAAACGATGGTGTCAGGACTTCTCATTTTGACGACACTGACAGTTTCATTTTTTAAAGTATATTTTTTCGGCTTTTTGCCTTTATTTGATAGTGATGACAGTAGAGATAGACAGGAAATGGGGAGGCAGAGAGAGGGGGAATGACACGCCGGAAAGGTCTGCCCGGCGCGGGATTCGAACCGGGGACGCCTGCGGCGAGGACTGTAGCCTCTACATGGGGCGGCCGCTCTACCCACTGCGCCACGCACCGCCCCAGACACTGACAGTTTCATTGACATGAGTACTTGCTTTTGAGGGATGGACAATCCATTTTGAGCAAGTGACGCACTTTTGCAGGTTACCCACTAGGTTTTGCAGTTTGTGATAAATAACTGTTGTGCAAATGTTAAGAGTGATGTGAGAAAAGCACCAAAGCGATTGAGAAAAACTGTAATTTTAATGACAAACTTTCAGAAAACTGGCCTCAACCTGAATATCGCTTATCAATCTCAAACACTTGAACATGAAATTTTTCTATTTTCTGAATTCTGCATTGTATGAGCTGGTGGTACTTGGAATGAATTACTTGATTATAAGAACAGGTCATCTCAGTTGATTGTTTTGTTGTGAATAGAAATAATAATAATTGTGTGTTTTTGTGCTATATATGCATGGATTCATAATGAACATGTTATTTTGTATTTTGATCAATGAGATACACAACCCATAGACTTGTTGATATCTGCACAAAAGATGCCACGTGGTGGAGCTGAGACGCAGAATGAAAGACAAAGAAACATGCCAACTTGTCAGTTGTGTTAGGTTTGAAAAATAAGTAAATAAGATGAAATTCAGGGTCTGAAATTTATTTTTCAAAAGTGGGTGGATTCCCCAACCTTCGGGGCTTCATATGGGGGGAATTTTACTTTGATGCGGCGGACTACAGGTCGTATATGTCCTATTTCCTAAAATCAAGTCACTCTCCTCCAACTTAAAACAATATTCTCTGAACTAGTGGGGCGGTGTGTGGCGCAGTGGTTAAGGCGGCCATCCCATGTAGAGGCTACAGTCCTCACCGCAGGCGTCCCCGGTTCGAATCCTGCGTCGGGCAGACCTTTCCTGCATGTCATTCCCCCTCTCTCTGCCTCCCCCTTTCCTGTCTATCTCACTATGAGCTATCAAATAAAGGCAATAAAAGCCCCAAAAAATACTTTAAAAAATAAATTAAAAAATTCTCTGAACTAGTGCTGTGCGATATGTACAAAATTGTATCTCCCAACAACGATGTATATCTCGACAACGATATCCCGATCTAGTGTTTTCTCTTAAAATCACATATGTTCAGGGTTTTTCCTGCATAGATAATTTGGTGGCGGCCGCCACACTCAATATCTCAGCACCACCAGCTCACGAGTCAGTGCTTTTTTTGGGGGACTATTTGTGCCTTTATTTTGAAAGGACAGCTGGAGAGAGACGGGAAAGAGGAAGAGAGAGCGCTGCTTCAGAGTTGGGGTAGGCACACAATAATGGCCCTTTCCACTACAAAGTTCCAGCTCTACTGGGCTCTACTCGACTTGGTTTAGGTCCCTTTCCATAACAGCTGAGTTCCTCCTCAGTGGGGACGAGGTCGTCACATCACGGTTGCTACGGCTGTGCGTCTCGCTCTCTTTTTTCTCTCCTCCCGTCAACTCCAAACACACTCGTCTGCAACTCGATCACGGGCTACAGCGTGGTTTTCCACACAGCAGTTTTTTCCCCCCACAACTCATGTGAAACAGTCACCAGTTAAACAATTTTCTTGTCTGTAACAACATCTTATTGCACGTCTGCCCGTCCTGGGTGAGGGATCCCTCCTCTGTTGCTCACCCTGAGGTTTCTCCGATTTTTCCCTGTTAAAAGGGTTTTCCATGGAGTTTTTCCTCAGTCGATGTGAGGGTCTAAGGGGCAGGGATGTTGTTGTGATGCCATGTAAAGCCCTTTAAGACAAACTGTCTTAACCAGGCCCGCTTGCAGTGAGGACTGTAGCCTCAACATGGGACGGCAGCTCTACTAAGTGAGCTAAACACCGCCCCGTGTGTACCAGTTCCAACGCTGGCTGGTTTGAAATGTGTGTGGGAATTTCCCGCATTATTATGAGTGCTAGATTTGCGAGAATTGGTTAAATTATGCACAAGAACCGCAATCCTGCAGCAAATTTCAGGCCCTGAAATTGTACACAGGTCTGTAACTGTCAAGAGAGTTTTACATGAATAGGCGATATCAGAATACTTTGGTGCCACTCCACAGTTTAACAGAACAGAGACATTGGGTCACAAATTGTCTGTGTTACGTTATTAGCAACACATTTCTATTACAATTTCCTTTTGAAAACGTATATACCTGCATTGTCACTTAATGGACCTTCACCTTTTAAAAAACATTTCCATGATACCATCTAGTGCTAGTTTTGACATTTTAAACCGTCAGCATCATGTGATTTACAGTTACAGTTATCTTCCCCTTTCAAAAATATGTGACTGAAAATGAACTATCAAAGGACATATCTTGTTGTCCTATGGTAGCTAGTTCTAAACAGTGTGCTGTACATAGTTCACCAGCATGTATTAGCTTGTCAGAAGAAACCTAAAGGAAGTGACATCTTAAACTTGGTATCATGTTCTGTTTAAAACCACTGTTGTTTTTCTGTACTCTGACAGACAAGTAGAGAAGAGGAGCGAGAGATGTGGTTATGCTGTGGTAGATTCATGTATCTGGTACGAGAATCAACGCAGTGGACATGAAACAAGTTTTCTTTGTTCCACCCATGTCTTGATGCTCAATAACCAGTGGCCATCTGAAAACTCTCACAGACATAACTCACTTTACAGGTGGTGTAAAGAGTGAAAAACAACATTCATACTGTAACTGTTAAAATCTTTGAGATTGCCTTTAGAAACGCACAGTGACTCTGTTGACTTAGGAAATGGGAAAAATATGAGTTTGGTAATTAATTATCATTCATTTGATAGCTATGAAAATAAACTTTTGCACATTGAAGATCCTGCACAGTGTCCATGTCCGAGGCAGCTGATGTGAACTGTGTTACTCTGAACTCTTCCATGAGTTGGCTTGGTATAATGTGACAATTGCTATGGTGCACCAGCTTCGTGTTTTAACTGACGCCCTGAAATAAAGAAAGTTACCACAAATCAACTGATCAAGTTATTTCATTGCTTGATCACCATTGAGTTACATGTGAGGACCTTTGGCTCCATCGTGTGTTCAGAAATATTCTCTGCACTGATCTCAACTTGAGAAGTTAAGAACAGTGTGTGCATGCTCCAGATCGAATGAACCAAAACACAAAATACAGAAGACCTTTATCCAGTAGTTATCGTATCAGTGAACAAAGGTGCAGCTCCAAGCAGTCAGAAGTTTATGGTTTAAACTACAGTGAATGGTGTGGAGTAATTAATGATCTGAGATGGAGTAAATTTCATAGTTAGCTCTGCACAGAGTTAACAGTCATCATTACGACACTCACGTGCTCTCTCTGTCTTTGTCCCTCAGTTACGGCTACTGCCCAAGTGGAAGACACTTTTTTCATGCAGCTCTATGGAAAATGGATCTCTTGACTTGGTGAGTTGGTATTTCTTGTAACAACTAACTTGCATGAGTACCTGTGTTACTGTTATCTGACATGATGATTAAGGAAGTTGGCTGAGAAAACATTAAACTCCCACAGTCAGATTTAGGGGTTTGTCCCTGCATATCAGCATGTTGTAATGAAGAAAAAAAAATCACTAATGGGTACGTCACGTTGGACCCAAATCAGTTTTTAATTCCGTCACCAGTGGAGGTTTCATATTGATTGACTTGTCACATGTTCATGCTTATACTATTTTTATCAGTACCCAGCATTATGTATTGTATGTCGTAATAAGTACTGGTTAAAGGTAGAGTCTGTAGGATTTTCCTAAAAAACTAAAATATACAGTGGACAGAAATCCTGCTTAATCATCACCTATGGGCTTCTACTTGTGTGGTGATGACTGTGTCTGCAGAGTCTGAAGGTTTGTTTGTTGCAGTTTTTAAACTGCAACAAAGAAAACCTACAGACTCAACCTTTAACGTCTTGCATGTTGATTTGACCATGAGACCGTTGCTGTGGGTGTTGAAGAGAGTCAGTATTGTTTTTAGCCAAAGTCCAAATCTCCATAGTGGGCTTTTGAAGTTTTGACTCGAGCTGTGTCATTACATGTTGTTGCCATCTTGTGGTCAAAATGGGTAAAAATATAAAACTGGTCAGTTGTTCAGTGTATATTGACTTCGACCAAAAGAGCCTGTGAAGGACCAAGCGGCCTCACCAAGTACAGGGATCAGAGCAGGTCTGGATTTAGGTGTTGGAGCGAGGAACACAAGCATGGGACATCCATTTTCCAACAATGGACAGGGATTTTATTTTACACAAAAAAAGAACAGTAAAGACAACACTTCCAACAATCCTCACTTCCAGAGGGGAAACAAAGAAAAAAGACCACTTGCCTTTAGTCAGGCGTAGCACAGCACAGCAGCACAGCATCACAGCCTACAATGTGGCCCCGGTTCACAAAGTACCGTATTTCCTCTAATAGAGGCCGAGGCCTTTATTTACTTTAGCTGCCCAGGGGAACCGGCCTGTATTGGAGACCGGCTTATATTTGAGAGAGGCTATTATTTCTTCCTCTGTTTCATGCTGGTGCTCAAATTTGACAGTTACCGTGCTCAGTTTTCATTCTGCCTACAATTAATTATATTTTTTTACACATTACTGTAGCAGGTACCGCAACAGCAGCGATCAGCTGGACAGGATTAGGCTAATAAACGCTGGAGCACAAGTGGTCAGAATGAATGAATAAATAAATAAAAGTAACACCATGTCATGCGCAGACCAGTTTTGTCACAGATCGGGTAGCGTCGCAAATCGGGTAGTGACACGCCATGCTGCTAAAGCTCTCTTCGGTCGAGTTGTCAGTGACTGTTTCCTTGAAGCGTGGGTTCATGTGGCACTTCAGATCTAGCTACTGCCATCTGCTGGCACTTGTGGGTTACTGCATCCGTGTTTGGCCGCCTGAGACCAGTGCATCCACAGTGACTGAAATTCAGGTTTTTTCTGTTTGTTTGTTTTTTTCCCATTGACCCGGCCTGTATTTGGGGCCGGCCTTTATTTGTTCGTGTAAACCACGCCCCCGGCCATTATAACAGACCCGGCTATTAAATAGATACCGGCTACTATTAGAGGAAATACGGTAATCACACAATACAATAATCAAGACAACAGAACACCATCATCATCATCATCATCATCATCATCATCACACACAGTATGTAATCTTAATCTTCCCAGTGCTGCTCGTGGGAGAGAAACAGCAGCATGCTCTTCTGACAGCTTGTCTGTGTGAGCCGGCTGGAGAGCACAGTGCAAGTAGACACATTACTGTTGTGTGTCATTAGGATATGCTAAAAAAGAACATTTTACAGGCTTGATGAAAAATTATGGATTTCTTCGCTTTATCTGGTTCAGATGAGTTTTTCAAACAAGTAGATGCTTTCCCAGGAAGGTAGAAAGGAAGGCTAAAGTTAATTCAGGTACCCACAGCATCAGGTTTCTGCAGTTGCACTCCATTCATCAGAGTCGTAAATGAATACTAATTTGGCATTTAGTGGAGGTGCTAACAAACTGTGCTTAGATAAGATCAGGATTTAGGCTCAGGCAGAGTCATGAGTAATGTTTATGGAGCGAATTAACTTGCATTTTGATGCCTGTTGGGTCTAGTTTCTCTTGTTTGCTTCATCGCTCTAACATCAGAGTAGATTATTTCATCCTCTGCTTGATCTGAAAGAAACAAAAATAAAAAATCTGGTGAAATCTTTGCATCTGTGTTCCACTGTCCAACCAGAAAACAGTGAAAATCATGTAAAATAATCAAAAAAGACTCAACAGGTACACTATCTTTTCATTTTTTTCTTATGCTTTGTGTTGATCTGTTATTTCTGTTTAACTTTGTACGTGCAAGCAATGGGTGGGACCCACTGAGCCCCAAGCCGACTAAGAAGAAATTACTCCTTTCAGCTACAATTTTGATGGCGCTCTGAGCTTAACTCATGGAAATAGACAAAACACAAGGAAATACACAAACGGTAAATACTCACAACATAACTAATAGATCTATTTGTTGCCAGATAAATGAGGATGTTTATTGATTTTCCTTCTGTTTAAATTGCAGTGCATTGTGCTCTCAGGGCACTATACACTGACTAATACAGTACTCCTGCTGAAGTGGTGTGAAGACAGTCTAGTGAACATCTTTCACCAGCACAAGTGCAACCTTGTGAAATTTTAACTTTAACTCTTCAAAAATGGTTGAACTTCAAGTTCTGACCATTTAGTTCACAGCCAGAAACTCTGACACTGACTTGGTGAAAGTCTTTCTCTTACCTTCATCAACAGTCCTGGGTTCTGGGTCTGTTCTTTTCTTCTTTTTGAAGTGTTGGATGACAAGAAACAAAACCAAAAGGAGAAGCAGGCAGGCGACCGTTGCCGTCACACTGAGAGCCACAAGGCCAAGTTGTGAAGTAGAACCTTGAACTGTAAATATTATAAAACATATATTAGATTGATACTTTTCTGAAGGGGAAAACATTGCTCAAAACCCCATGTGTTTAGACTCTATTTATGTACAATGCTGTTTTCAACTTTCATTTATGAAAAGTAATACATCAATCAGTTGATGTAATAAGTAAATGGATAAAAATGTATTTGGTAACACTTTCTATGAGGCCCCTCCTTATAACGCATTATGATGCGATCATAATGCAGTTATAATGAGGTTATAATGATTTATAACTAGTGTTATAATGACTTATACATGTTCATGATGTGTTATAATAACAATTATAAGCAGATTATAATGTTTTTTTATAATGTTTTATAAGGGCTTAAGCATCATAATGTATCATAAAGTATTATAACTATTCTCTCATGAACGCATTATAATCACAGTTATTATACATTATAACATTATAATAATTTATTATAAGTGTTATGTCAAATAATGGCTGTATGAAATGGTATAATGCTTAAACAGTGATTATAAACCATTATAAGCGGTCAGTGGATGCGTTAAGTAAAGTGAGGACACTCTGGTGGGTTATAGAAAGTCATGATACATTATAAGTTGTTTATAAGCTGTCATTGGATGCTTTAAAGACCGGGTAAACCAAATTCAGTATTTTTCTTCTTATCATATTAATTAGGCCTTAAATGTGTCCCTCAAAACATGTAAAAAATATTTTTCCCATTCATCATTTCCTTGAGGAGCTAGGCCACAGAGACTGTTCTGTGTGCAGGTTCAGAATGGGCGGGCTTAAATCATGACCGCTTTACGTAAAGCGGTCATACTTACATAAACCCGCCCCCTGCTCTGCTCTACGTATAAATACATTCAGCCAACTGACTTCAGAGGTTTTCCGTCCCACTTGCTCTTCAGTCTAGCTGAAACACGTGCAACAGCCAGCTAACTAAACGTAGCTCATGTTCACACACAGGGGAGACCACTACTGTCCTGTTCCTTCATATAAGGAGTTTACAGCGCTAACTTAACGTATTCACACCGTGATAAACAGCCGTCACCGCGGGGAGAGAGGCTGACTCCCCCGTCACCTAACCCTCACAACGTTACACACACACACACACAAACACACACACACACACACACATACACACACACACAGCAGCAGCAGCAGCAGCAGCAGCAGCTACAACACCGTCTTTTGACCAGAGTCTCCCTCATTAACACACTGTCCGACCAAACAGCCTCCTCTCCCCCCAAACAACCAGACACACGGGAGACCAGACCAGCCATACTGTACAATCACGGACGGAAAACACCGTTAAAAAAAAAAAAAAAACCTCCGCCGTGCTCTCAGTCCACCACACGTCCGAGCGGACACACAGCTGATCAAACCATTTCTTACCTTCACTCTGGTGTCAGGCAGCAGCAGCAGCAGCAGCAGTAGTCATCCAGTTAATAATCCACCGATCGATATTATTCCCGTTTTGATCGTTACTCGCGGTCTGCCTGTTTCCTCCGTTTGCATTGTGTGAAAGAAAAAAAAAGTTTTTAGCCGCGGTAGCAGCCGTAGCCTCCCGGCTCCACCGTGTTGTTTCCCCCGGTCTCCTCCCACCGGGACACGGCTGCTGCTCAGCTCGGACGCGGTGTCACGGCGCCGGGCGGTCTGGACCGGGTCTGGACTCGGTACCAGGTCCAGAGATAATTAACTGTCTCTGCTACTGCTTCTCCTGTCAGGACACTTGAAGCTAAAGCTAAGCTAACGTTAGCTAAAAACTTTATTTATTTTTTTCACACAATGCAAATGGCTGAAACACGCTGACCGGTAACGAGATGTAAACAGAGCAGCATGGTGGATTATATCCTGTTGCAGCTGGATGACTGCTGCTGCTGCTGGGACTGTTTTAGACACCAAGAGTGAAGGTAAGAAATATTTCCTTTAGGTTTATCAGCTGTGTCAGTGCTGAGGACTGGGGTGTGTGGTGGAGTGTGTTTGAGGTCACGTTTAGGTCGTGTATCAGAGACGGTCAGTGAAGTCCAGCTCTGCTGCCATGGGGCTGGTTTCTTTGCCTGCAGCACGACCATATCGCGACACGCCCCCACCGTCCGGAACCAGAGAAAACTGCTCATTTATTGACAACTTTGATGCAGAATTTTATATACTTAACGACTTTTTTAGTCCTCCAAATTTGACAGAGTGGTTAATAATATATTTTCCTGTGGTAAACTTAAAACACATATTTATTCTTGGTTTACCCGGTCTTTAAGTAAAGTGAGGACACTGGTGGGCTATATGACTATAGAAAGTCATGATACATTATTAGCTAGTTAAAAAATCAATACAAGTGGTCATACTTTGCCTAAGGTCCATGTCCCTCTGGCACCCTCTAGAGGGCACTTCTATCCACCACTTTATTTTCCCATGATCCATTGCGTCACACCACAACGGAAGTCGGTTTTCAACCCCGTAGTAGCATTCTAGCGAGCGGCTAACTGGTAGCGTTAGCCACCGGTGTAGGCACCAAATGTGGGGGCTCCGGGCTGCCAAAACCGCCCTGACTAATCTGATGTTTTGTCAAGTTTACAAAACGAATTACCGAACAAACACCACTGCTTCTGTGTGCACGGCACGCCTCTGCAACTAGTCATGGCTATCGTAGCCGTTAGCTTTGCTGCTGCTGACAGCTAACAGCAGCAGCAAACCAACATCAGGACGTCAGCTGTTAAAACCCTCCCGTTGTCGGACACAACATGAAACTACTCTAGTTAGCTCAGTCATGTTGGAACTAGGATATCCGCCGGAAAAAATATTTTTTTCATGGGCTGTTTATTGAGTTATTTAAGACACTGCTAACGGCTAACAGCTAACGTTAATCTAAAATGTAATGAATGGAGTGTCATGGCGACACCCAGCGTCGTTCTCCGGAAAGTGGTGGATAGGGTCAACAAGAAAACAGAATTATTAAGTGTCTGGTCAAAAACAGAAAGTGGGGATATAACATCTGTTAAATTTTAACTACAGACAACTTTTAATCTTAAAAAAAAAAAAAAGGGTGCCAGAGGGACATGGACCTTAGGCAAAGTATGACCACTTGTATTGAATTTTTAACTAGCTAATAATGTGTCATGACTTTCTATAACCCACCGGAGTGTCCTCACTTTACTTAAAGCATCCAATGACAGCTTATAAACAACTTATAATGTATCATGACTTTCTATAACCCACCAGAGTGTCCTCACTTTACTTAACGCATCCACTGACCGCTTATAATGGTTTATAATCACTGTTTAAGCATTATACCATCTCATACAGCCATTATTTGACATAACACTTATAATAAATTATTATAATGTTATAATGTATAATAACTGTGATTATAATGCGTTAATGAGAGAATAGTTATAATACTTCATGATACATCATGATGCTTGAGCCCTTATAAAACATTATAAAAAAACATTATAATCTGCTTATAATTGTTATTATAACACATCATGAACATGTATAAGTCATTATAACAATAGTTATAAATCATTATAACCTCATTATAACTGCATTATGATCGCATCATAATGCGTTATAAGGAGGGGCCTCATAGAAAGTGTTACCATGTATTTAGTAATTATAAAATACATTACCATTACAGCTTTGGAGGTGGATGAATGTTTCCTCTCTGCTGATGTTGTTCTGGACATTACATGTCAAGATTCCTGTCAGATGGCCGTATAAGCTGATGGTAACACTGGGTATGTGGTGTTCATCTGTGCTCCCGGCTCTGGTCTTTATCAAAAAGTTACCGTCCAAGGTCAAAGTGACCTCTACTTCATCTCCCTTAGAGGAGCAGTTGACTCTCATTTGTTCTGGTGACAAACACACCTGAGACACAACTGGCTGAGAAACTGGAGCTGGAAAACACATAATGAGACACAACCACAACTTGTTGGACGACCTCTTCAGCACAGAGCCCTTTTTAAGGGTTGATATGACACACGTGTTGTAAGTTAGTTTGTGCATTAATTAATTTAATTTAGTAATTTGATCAAATACATTACCAATACAGCTTGTGAGGTTGATGAATGTTTCCTCTCTGCTGACGTTGTTCTGGACATTACATGACAAGATTCCTGTCAGATGGCCGTGTAAGCTGATGGTAACACTGGGTATGTGGTGTTCATCTGTGCTCCCGGCTCTGGTCTTTATCAAAAAGTTACCGTCCAAAGTCAAAGTGAACTCTACTTCATCTCCCTCAGAGGAGCAGTTGACTCTCATTTGTTCTGGTGACAAACACACCTGAGACACAACTGGCTGAGAAACTGGACCTGGAAAACACATGATATAGTCACAAACACCCAGTACCAACACTGTCAACTCATTTATAGGTATCTACATCTACTTGAATTTGAGAAAAGGTTGAGTCAATAAAAAAACGTTTAAAGTTGCGTTCACACCGGACCTTATGTTTTTCTCGCTGGTGACAAGTTTACATGTCAAGTCAATGCAAACGAGCGATTGAGCGTTTAATCGCTCAGGCGAAAAATCGCTGGGGCTCCGAGCGACAGCGACGGAGCGATTTTTCACTCTGTCGCTCGTGATGAGAAATCCCAACTCTCCGGCCATCAGTCGCTCGTTGCTCAGCGCTGATTGGCTGCCGTAATCTATGTGTAACTATGACAACTACTGAAATCATGGAAACGTAATTCAACTCCGCCGGTCCGGCAGAGCAAAGCCGGCTTGACGTTGTACAGCGCTTTTGGGACTTCCACAACAGGTAAACGGCAGCAGCAGGTACAGTGTCAGCCATGCTGGACCAATACAAACGGGAAGAAAAGAGCGACTGGAATCGCTTGAATAACGTCATCAGAGCGATCTGTTGTATCGTTCCAAACTGACGAGTGACTGCAGCTGAGTGACACGAGCGATTTTTTTGGAGCGACACGAGCGACAGCGACAAAAACAAAAGGTCCGGTGAACGCACCTTAATCAAATAGACATGATAATCAAAGGTGTACAAAACAGAAATAGGTATGAGACAATCGATGCTTAGTTATAATTTTATAGTCCAATATGCAGAAATATAAAAAATAATTGAGGAATTTGGTATAGAATTAACAATTGTGATGTTCTGTATTTGTATAATAATTTGGGATGTAACAAACAGGTTGCTCAGCACAGATACCTTTATATATTTATGCAAGGATGCAAGCATACATTGCAGATGAAAAGAATCTGCAATTGGTGCAGAGCGTAAACTGTTGATTCAAAGAAAATTATTTTAGATTTTCTTACCTTGTATTTCAAGATGGAGGTTGATCTTATGCAAATATTTACCATCAGTAAGTCCATGTGTATCCAAAATGTAAACTCCAGAGTCTGAGTTTGTCACTGTCTCAAACTTAAATGTTCCATTTCTGAAAATTGCTGAGTGATTTCTGTAGTTGCTGTGAATGGACACTCCTGAAGTATTGACTCCCCTGATATCCACAATGACATCAGAATTCTTTTTCAGACTTAACCTTTTATCTTTACCAATGGGTAGGAGAAAAATCAATGGCTCCCCGACGGCTCCAAGACACTGCTGAGCTTCACTGGTTTCAGATATATTGCACTCCATAGCCCCTGAAACAAAAGCAAAAATACTTATCTAAACATTATTATAGTAACTGCCTTATAACATTTAATTTCAAACCCAAATCTAAATCCCTGGATGTTAGTTAAATCTCTCTTAACCACAGTATATTGTTAGACCCCAGATAATTAGCCCCTTACCACGGCTTATTACTGGACCAGCTCTCCGTTTAAAGGGACTGTTCTGTAGTTCCAACAGGTTCAGACCTGAGTAGAAATTCTAGAGAACGTTTAAACTGGTGACAAGGAAGCTCGCCTGGCTCTTCACTGCCTTTATCCAGACATCTATCCCGCTTCCCAAGCCACTACTCCTGGTAGAGCAGCCCACCCTCCCAGGACAGTTCACGACAGCTTTCGTCTTGTGATCTGGGCTCTTGTTAGTTGCTAGGTTAATTTTAAAGGTTTGGAAAATAACCCTATAGACCTGTTTAACTCTCTAAAGTGGCCACAAAACGAGATTAACCATGGAGAGCCTTAAGAATGTTATGCACACCAATGCTTAGCTTTTTACTATCATGAACAGCTTCCAAGTGTGAATGTATTAGTGATCAAACCTCAGTAGACTGGTAGGTGTGAGACTGAAGGATTGCTGTGTCACAGACAGCTGGTAGCTATAACTGATGCTGGTCTCACTCTCACTCCGGCCTGTGTCTGTGACAAGAGGAAGTGCACTTCCCTATTCTGAGTTTAGCTGCCACTTTTAGACACAGAGCACAAGGTTGTGACCTCGACCTCAGCAAACAGCAACATCCAATCTATAACCACAGTCTCAAATTAAAGGGATTTTTATTGCAGGAATTTAGCAACGGCAAAGCAGCATCAGAGCATATAAATTCAATTATATTTCATCAATCAAACATCCTATCAGTTTAACCCTGACTCCAACGTATGATAACGAAGGTTACGATATTGTAACCCTAGTTATATTAACACAGGCGGAGCCCTCTACTGGACTCTATGGGTATATCTCTCCTCCAATCGCGTACGCGCGATGGCCCACTGAAATTTGCATGTACGTAGCCGGCCAGTATGGCGTGCCTACCTTTCCTGCCCTTTAGCGGGCTATATAAGCAGATGCACCGCCAGCTGCCCTCATTCCACCAAACTTCAGCGTAAGGCGAAAGAGCGGCAGGGCCCTAAGTAGAGGGCTCCGCCTGTGTTAATATAACTAGGGTTACAATATCGTAACCTTCGTTATATCTCACACAGGCTTCGCCCTCTACTGGACTCTATGGGTACAGTAGGCGAAGCCCCGATTTATGTACTCCCTGCCGCGGGAGAGGCTCCGCCCACTGACCACACCAGCTACCGGTTAGGTACCAAGACCCAGTCACCACTTTATTAATCTTAACCACCGTATGGAGTGATAACGGGTACAACTTCATCCCAGTTAGCAGCACCTGACTAGGCTGGGTGAAGTTGTGGTCTAACCTCGCAGGGGTCTCAACCCTAGACCTCCTGCGCACCTCATTGACAGTGTCCTAGCAGAGCACAGTCCAATGCAGGTGCATGACACCCTGTGGGGATCAAGTATTTAAAAACACTTGACACATCCTTCCTCTCACATGTCCTGTGACCCTACAGTGAGCACAGACCTGGAGAAGGAGCCTGATACATCCAAGAGATAGACCCTTATGAACGGGCAGGGTGAAGACCACGATGCCGCCGTACATATGTCCTCAACACTCGCACCACTGAACAGGGCCGTAGACGTCGCCACACTTCTTGTGGAGTGCGCCCAGACCACAGTGGGCGGTTCTCGACCCGCTTGACTGTAGGCTGAGAGGATGCATTTACACATCCACCTCGCCAAGCGTTTCTTGGACAGGGCTCTGCCAGCCGTCCCGTCACCATAACACACAAACAACTGGTCGGTGATCCTGACAGTGGCTGTTCGGTCGACATAGTATGTCAACACACGCACAGGGCATAGGAGATGCAGTTTCGCCTCCCTCGAATCCTCATGAGGGGGAGGGTGAAAAGCCTCCAACTGGATGATTCTGGACCGAAATGAGCTCCTTATGTTCTTAGGAAGAAAGGAGGGGTTCGGTTTAAGGATGGCACCACTGCGGTCCCCGCGAAGGAGTAAACAACTCGGGTGGACTGACAGGGCACACAATTCGCTCACTCTCTTGGCTGACGTCAGAGCAAGAAGCAACGCTGTCTTGAACGACAACACCTTTAAGGAGGAGCGTTCCAAAGGCTCATAGGGGTCCCTTGTGAGGGCCTCGAGTACCAGTGGCAATTCCCACTGTGGTACAGAAGTGCGTGCCACTGGTCGTAGCCTTCTGACCCCCTGCAGGAACCGTTTTACCAGAGGGTGGGCGAAGACTGGACCTCCGCCCAACCCTTCATGGCATGATGAGATGGCTGCAGCGTAAACCTTAACAGTCGCGTGAGACAGCCCTCTATCAACCAAAAGCTGTAGAAAGGAAAGAGTGTCTCCCACTGAGCATGTCAGTGGGTCCACTTCCCTCTCTTCGCACCAATGCTGGAAACCTAACCACTTAGCCCTGTAACAGGCAATGGTGGATCCAGCCCTAACCGCTTGGATGGTTTTCACCACCTGCGCAGTCAGCCCAGTCCGCATTAACCTGTCCCTTTCAGGGCCCAGGCTTGAAGCGACTGGCCCAGGATCGGCAGCGCCTGTATCGCGCCTGCCTCCTGTGACAGCGCCCCCCGAATTTGGGGAATGGGCCATGGTGGGGCCGCCATCATTGTGGTCAGCTCTGCGTACCACAGAGCCGACCGCCGGTCGGGAGCCACCAGAATGACCCTCAGCCGCTCCACTCTCACTCTCTCCAGTAGCTGGGGGATGAGACGGAGGGGGGGGAAGGCATAAAGTAGCCCTCTTGGCCATGGAGCGTGTGCAAATGCGTCCACCCCAAGGGTGGATGGTCTTGCGGGCTCAGGGAGAACCAATGGGGGCAGTGGGTGTTCGACCTGTTGGCAAACAGGTCCACCGTTGTCCTCCCGAATCGTGTCCAGATCTGCTGTACCACTTCTGGTTGCAGTCTCCACTCGTCTTCCAGGGGGCCGCCCCTTGACATGAGGTCGGCCCCCCTGTTCTCGATTCCTGGAACGTGGAGGGCTCTCAGAGATTGTAGGTGCTCTGAAGCCCATGACCACAGGTTCTCCGCCATCGCTAACAGGGCAGCGGAATGTACACCGCCCTGTCTGTTGATGTAAACGACTGTGGTGCGATTGTCGGTCCTCACCAACACGTGTCTCCCCCTTAACAGGTGACTGAAGTGTTGGAGAACCAGGAACACTGCCTGTAACTCGAGGAGGTTGATGTGGCGGTCCTCCCCCGGAGGCCCACACACCACCTATCGCCCTCCCCAGGCAGGTGCCTCCCCACCCCATCATGGAGGCGTCCGTGAACACCGACGTGTACGAGGTCACTCGTCCTAGTGGTGTTCCGGTCAACAAATGTCGTGGGGACCCCCAGTACTGCAGGTTGCCCCGCACTGTTGGGGGGACTGTCAGCAGCCGAAACTTCTGCCTCTTGAGGTCTAAGCGTAGGCTGGCGAACCATCTCTGCAGGCGACGCATGTGCAGCAGTCCTAGTGGAACCACCGGGTGAGCTGCTGCCATGTGCCCCAGTGCTTGCATGACGGCCAAGGCTGTGACACGTGGAACCTGTTGCAGCTTGAGAACCTCCTGCTGTAGGGCTGTCCGTCTGGACTCCGACAGAATGGCTCTCAGGCTGACAGAGTCAAGCACAATCCCCAAGTATTCGGCCCGCTGGTTTGGTTGGGGGTTGCTCTTCTTCCAGTTGATGGCAAAACCCAACTTGGTCAGGTGAAGTATCAACTGAACTGTGTGAAAAAAATGGCCCATTGTTTGGACCTGGCCATCACGATGAGGTCGTCCAGATAAAAGAAGACCCTCATCCCCTGGCTGCGCAGCGGTTGTAGCGCTGCGTCCACACATTTGCTGAACGTACTAGGGGCCAGGGAATAGCCAAATGGCAGCCTGTTGTATTCGTAGGCTGTTCCCTGAAATGCAAAACGCAGGAGCTTCCTGTGTTTTGGTGCCACCTCGACGTGAAAATAAGCGTCCTTCAAGTCGATGGTAGAGAACCAATCGCCTGGTTGGACGAGTACCAGCAGCCTCCTTGTGGTTAGCATGCGGAACGTTTTGCGACCGATACGTGTGTTCAGGGCACGGAGGTCCAGGATGGGTCTGTAGCCCCCTGTCTTTTTGGGAACCAAAAAGTATGGGGAGTAAAAACCTCGTTCCTTGTCGTGAAGAGGGACAATTGACACGGCCTGTTTTGATAGCAGGTCCTGAATTTCCCCCTCGAGGAACTCTATCTCATGTTGAGAGGATAGATTCATCTCTTGTATGCCCCTGAACGCTGGGGGGAGCCCGCAGAACTGGAGAGAATATCCTAGTCTGAGGGTCCTGTCCAGCCAGTCTGTCAGTACGCAGCTGCTCTGCGGGGGGAAGCCCGACACACTCCGCTGCAGTCGTCATGACTTACGGGAAGTTGAGCTTGATAGAAGCGGCGCCAAACACCGTCGAGCCGTCGGAGAGGGAGAGTTCATCCTCCTCGTCTCGTAGCGGCGGCGAGTCTGCAGCAGAGGCTGAGGCGGGTCTGGGCGGCGAAGCTTCATCAGGCGGCGTGGAGGTGGTGTACGCTGGAGCGGCGTCCTCCTCCTGCCGTCGCTGCTCCAGCCCGGCGGTGGCGCGCTTCCTCCCGAGACGCTCGAAGCAAAGAAGATGTAGGTCTGCCGGGGCGATGATGCCGGCAGAGGCGTTGTTCCTGAAGCGGCGACTCCATCCTTGGAGCTAGTGTGACAGTGGGCACTCGCCGACGCTGAAGTAAAAAGGAATGAGGGCAGCTGGCGGTGCATCTGCTTATATAGCCCGCTAAAGGGCGGGAAAGGTAGGCACGCCATACTGGCCGGCTACGTACATGCAAATTTCAGTGGGCCATCGCGCGTACGCGATTGGAGGAGAGATATACCCATAGAGTCCAGTAGAGGGCGAAGCCTGTGTGAGATATAACCATATTTACCATTTTTGGGTAGGATACAGGCTTAGACTGGCCAGTCACGAACTTCCTGAGATCCTTCTGCCGAGGGGGCTTGGTTTTAGGCAAACAAATCTTCACCGGGCTGAAATGCCTCAAGGGAGGGTTCAGCTCCAGGCTTGGAGAGATGATTTTCACTAGTCGCAGCTAACCCCGGTGGCAGGAAGAGTGGTGATCACCCAAGACCTCATCACTGGTAGCAGGTGTGTTTTGGTTGGATTCTTCTCTTGCTGCCAATTCTTGGGGTCCTCGCAGGCAAAGGGTCTGTCCAACGACGTTCTTGTACCACGTTCTGATCACACTCCTCGGGAACCCCTCCTAACTAGCCTTTTATCTGAGGGATCGGCCAACACCCTTCCGTTGTTGCACAGGTTGATTTCTCCATCAATTCAGCACTGATACACTATGGTCAATCAATCATCCTTCCTCTTCATCATGTTTATGAAGTGCAGCGTGACACAGCACTGGTCTCCTGTGGTAACTTTAACTCTGTATTGTTGACTCCGCAGGTCTATTGTCAGTCTCCTGTAGGAGACTTGTACTGCACGAAGTTGCACATTGTGTAATGACAGTGAAATGGGCATTTTCAGTGCAAAAAACCCAGCAGTCCGCAAAAGAGAGGGGGAGAGAGAAAGGCTTCTCCTTTCGAGTATGCATTATATGCCACATAACAGATAAACATCATCTGCTGCCATGAGTATTTACCGATGGCCGATCAGTCAATGAGACGAATATCGGCTGATACCGATGTTGAGCCGGTGCATCCCTAGTTCAGACGTTTCAACACAAATCCCACTACAGCTAAAACCACATCAGACTTTCTCACCCTAACCTTACCATTAGGTACAATTGTGATTCAAACATGACAATCTTTCCCGGTCTTTAACGCTGGTTACATTAAGCAAAAACCACATTTCTCCTGGAGGCCAAGCCCAGGAACCACAATCTTCCTCGACAATATGCATGATTACTTTACTTTAACTGGCAGCTATATTTTGATTTATTTGCTCACCTAATGACCAGTGACCAATTAAACTGCAACAGATTGCATTAAACACAATTTGATAATAGCCAAAAAGTAGTGACATCATTTAGCTATTTTTTATCATTTGAAGTGTAGTATCATTAAGTCCATTGTTGTTTACCTTTTGCCAGAGCTGCTGTTGTCAGAGTTGTGATGATTAAATAGATGAAATTCATTTTCTGTTGTAAGAAAATCAAGTTAAGTTTACAACATGGTCGATGTCTTCACTGTATCAACAACAAACTAGTTTTTTTTTCTTACTTTCTAGTGGACTATGAATTATTTCCTAGTAGTTCAAATACTGTAGGTCAAATTGAAAAGATGCTTAAAGAAACATTTGTCAGGATCATCTAATCGCTACATGATTCAAGGATTAAAATGACCAAAATATATTTAGGGCCCGAGCCTGTGTCAACGACCCAGGGAGGTCCCTATTGTTATTCGACATGCACATTAGTCAACGTGCCAGCCGACGAGTAACAACATGTAAGCAAGCAAGTACTCAAGTACTGCATAGACCTGGCAGCAAAAACCCCAGATATTGTAATGTTTATTCTTATTATTATTATTAGGGCCCGAGCCTGTGTCAACGACCCAGGGAGGTCCCTATTGTTATTCGACATGCACATTAGTGGACGTGCCAGCCGACGAGTAACAACAAGTAAGCAAGCAAGTACTCAAGTACTGCATAGACCTGGCAGCAAAAACCCCAGATATTGTAATGTTTATTCTTATTATTATTATTAGGGCCCGAGCGGCGACTGCAAGTCGCCTGGCGAAAGCCCTATTGTAATTCGTTCATGCCCCAACGTGCAAGTGACCCCAAAGTGCAAGTGACCCCAAAGTAATCAAGTAGTGAAGTAATCATGTGGTATGGAAGACCCAGGGGGAAAAATGCTATATTGAAATTGTAATGTTTATTATTAGGGCCCGAGCGGCGACTGCAAGTCGCCCAGCGAAAGCCCTTTTGAAATCGCGCTGTTTATTATTATTATTAGGGCCCGAGCGGCGACTGCAAGTCGCCCAGCGAAAGCCCTATTGAAATCGCGCTGTTTATTATTATTATTATTCTTGCCCGACTTCATGCCCCAATTTCGCCCCTTTCCCCAACTGGAAAAGTTGTCTACTTTTGCATGGACGTCCGGCCGGATCCGAAATTCGATATTTTGGGGTGGTTGCACACGGTCGACGCGAAATGGCTAAATAGCGCCCCCTACAAACTTTCAAAATCCCCATAGGGAAGTCGGGTCACTTTGTCCCACGCATACAAAATTTGGTACACATATGTATTATACCCAGATATGCAAAAAAGCCTCTTGACCTCATGACCTCAACCCAACAGGAAGTCGGCCATTTTGGTTTTTATTTTTCCCGCCTAAAATGAACTCCTCCCACAGCATTCGCCCGATCAAGTTGAAATTAGGTACACCACATCTCCAGACCTAGCTGAGCTTATCTTGTGCTCCGTGAGTCCGTAGGTCAAAGGGCGTGGCTCCCAGCGCTCAATTCACTTTGGCGTGCTCGCCATGTAATACGATTGGCTGTCACGCCCACATACTTGATCGTAGACGCTTCAAACTTGGTGCAAAAATCTATGGCGAGACCCTGAACGATCCGACATATTATTTGCCTACGTCGCTCATAGCGCCCCCCGGTGGTAACAGGAAGTGAACTAAAATTCATTAAAAATACATAGTTGACCCCATCAACTTCATTCCACTTCTAAAACATGCAGAACCAGTTGGTGAAGCTACATTATGAAGACTGTGAAGCTACGAGTAATGGCGTCCCTGTGGGGGCGTGGCTACCATTAATTCCTCGCCATGAAAATACGTTTGGCTTTTTGATGGCTTTAATGAACTCGTATCATCATGAAACTTTATACACAGGTCCAGGGTGGAGACCTCTTCCATCTGATAGGGGTGTCGCTCATGTGGCCCCCTAGTGGAAACCGGAAGTGCCATTTTTTGCATCAACATTGTCCGATTTCCACGAAACTTCACATGTGTGATGAGGGACTGACCCTGAACACACCTGCACACATCCCATTACTGCCCCCTAGTGGACGAACCTTTAACAGCTCATAACTCCCTCATGCTTTGTCCGATTTCCACGAAACTTCACATGTGTGATGAGGGACTGACCCTGAACACACCTGCACGCATACCATTACTGCCCCCTAGTGGACGAACCTTTAACTGCTCATAACTCCCTCATGCTTTGTCCGATTCACTCCAAACTTCACATGAGTGATGAGGGGCGGCCCCTGAAAGCACCAGACCACATACGGTGACTGCCCCCTGGTGGATGAACGAAACATTGCATTTTTGGCCTCCTTCCAGGTTTTTTCTCCATTTCTGCTCCGCGCCACGGCCCCGGCGTGCCTCAGGCCCCGCGGTGGCATGGGCGAGCGAGGGCCCGCCATCGCCGCTTGCGGCTTTAATTATTATTAGGCCCGAGCGGCGAGTAGCACTCGCCCGAGGGGCTATTGAAATCGCGCTGTTTATTATTATTATTATTATTATTCTTCTCCGCCTTCAAACCCCAATTTCGCCCCTTTCCCCAACTCGAAAATGCGTGAACTTTTTGCCGGACGTCCGGCTTCTTCCGAAATTCGATATTTTGTGCTGCTCGCGCATGTCCGACACGAAATGGCGAAATAGCGCCCCCTACAAAGTTCAAAAAAGCCCATAGGGAAATTGGGTCACTTTGGCCTAGACGGACGAAATTCGGTACACATATGTACCATACCCAGATATACAAAAAAGCCTCTTAATGTCATGGTGAAATGTCAACAGGAAGTCGGCCATTTTGAATTGGTCGTTTTTGGCGCCAAATTAACTCGTCCAAAACGATTCGCCCGACACGCTCCAAATTTGATAGACAACATCTTCTGACCTAGCTGAGTAAAGATTGTGCTCCGTAGCTCGATTCGTCAAAGGGCGTGGCTTCTGGTGGGCGCCAAAGTTGGGCTCGAACGCCATCCAAATTCGGTTGGCTGTCACGCCCACATACTTTATCCTATCAACTTCAAACTTGAATTGCAATTACGGCAGTGAGTCCCTGATTCGCCCGATATATCAATATCCCACTTTGCTCAATGCGCCCCCCGGTGGTAACAGGAAGTGACTTTTTTTACATAAACAAGTTAACTCCGCCCACAGATTTTGTCCGATCAACTTCAAATTGGCTACAGACCAGCGAGATACCATGCTGATTAAAAGTTGTGCTCCGCAAGTCTCTAGGTCAAAGGGCGTGGATTCTGCGGCCTTGTCAAGTTTGGCGCCTTTTTGTTTGCTCGCCATTTCACCTTCGAGCGGATGCTCCGCCCACATACTTAATCCTATCAACTTCAATGTTGCTGTGAATGACGATGGCTCCGCCCTGAACGTTTTGATGTATAAACTTCCCATGTACACCCCCCGGTGGTAACAGAAAGTGACCTGCTTTATTGTTGCATTCACTTACATGAGCAGATTCAATTCTAATTTACCATGGGTGATGCCAGTCAGCCACTGAACAAACCTAATACAAATACGCCCCCGGTGGTCAGAGTGACCTGGTTTACACTTACATTGTCCGATTTTCTTCAAATTTAACACATGTGATCCTGGTCAGCCCCTGATCACACCTACCCGCATCTGGATTGATACAAATGCGCCCCCCGGTGGTAACAGGAAGTGACCTGCTTTACACTTACAATGTCCAATCGACCTCCAATTTTACAGATTTCATCCCGGTCAGCCCCTGATCACACCTACCCACATCTGGCTTCATACAAATGCGCCCCCGGTGGTAACAGGAAGTGACCTGCTTTACACTTACATTGTCAAATCGACTTCAAATGTTACACGTGTGATGACACTCCGCCCCTGAACACACCCAACCACATCTGGATTCATACAAATGCGCCCCCTGGTGGTAACAGGAAGTGACCTGTTTTACATTTACATTGTCCGATTCACATCAAACTTCAGGTGCTTGATCCCGGTCAGCTCCTGAACGCCGCTACCCGCTTCTGGCTTCGTAGCGCCACCTAGTGGACGAACCGCACGTTGCGTTTTTCCGCTCCCGCAGCGCTTTTTCGCCATTCTCGCTTCGCGCCACGGCCCCCGCACGCCTCAGGCCCCCGCGGTCGCATGGGTCGAGCGAGGGCCGATCATCGCCGCTTGCGGCTTTAATTATTATTATTCTTGCGCTCTTAAAATGCCATTTTGACCCCTTTCCCAAAGGCGAAAATGCGTCTACTTTTGCATGGGCGTCCGGCCGGATCCGAAATTCGATATTTTTGAGTGGTCGCACACGGTCGACGCAAAATGGCGGAATAGCGCCCCCTACAAAGTCCAAAAATGCCCATAGGGAATTTTGCTAACTTTGTCCTACGCTCACAAAATTTGGTACACATATGTATTATACCCAGATATGCAAAAAAGCCTCTTGACCTCATGACCTCAACCCAACAGGAAGTCGGCCATTTTGGTTTTGATTTTTCCCGCCTAAAACGAACTCCTCCCACAGCGTTCGCCCGATCAAGTTGAAATTAGGTACACCACATCTCCAGACCTAGCTGAGCTTATCTTGTGCGCCGTGAGTCCGTAGGTCAAAGGGCTTGGCCTCTGGCATGCCCCCAAGTTTGGCGACTGTTTCGGTGCTCGCCATGTAAATACGAACGGCTCTCATGCCCACATAGTTGATCGTAGACGCTTCAAACTTGGTGCAAAAATCTATGGCGAGACCCTGAACGATCCGACATATTATTTGCCTACGTCGCTCATAGCGCCCCCCGGTGGTAACAGGAAGTGAACTAAAATTCATTAAAAATACATAGTTGACCCCATCAACTTCATTCCACTTCTAAAACATGCAGAACCAGTTGGTGAAGCTACATTATGAAGACTGTGAAGCTATGAGTAATGGCGTCCCTGTGGGGGCGTGGCTACCATCAATTCCTCGCCATGAAAATACGTTTGGCTTTTTGATGGCTTTAATGAACTCGTATCATCATGAAATTTGATACACAGGTCCAGGGTGGAGACCTCTTCCATCTGATAGGGGTGTCGCTCATGTGGCCCCCTAGTGGAAACCGGAAGTGCCATTTTTTGCATCAACATTGTCCGATTTCCACGAAACTTCACATGGGTGATGAGGGGCTGACCCTGAACACACCTGCACGCATCCCATTACTGCCCCCTAGTGGACGGACCTTTAACTGCTCATAACTCCCTCATGCTTTGTCCGATTTCCACGAAACTTCACATGTGTGATGAGGGGCTGACCCTGAACACACCTGCATGCATCCCATTACTGCCCCCTGGTGGACAAACCTTTAACTGCTCATAACTCCCTCATGCTTTGTCCGATTTCCACGAAACTTCACATGTGTGATGAGGGACTGACCCTGAACACACCTGCACGCATCTCATTACTGCCCCCTAGTGGACGAACCTTTAACTGCTCATAACTCCCTCATGCTTTGTCCGATTCACTCCAAACTTCACACGAGTGATGAGGGGCGGCCCCTGAACGCACCACACCACATGCGGTGACTGCCCCCTGGTGGATGAACGAAACATTGCGTTTTTGGCCTCCTTCCAGGTTTTTTCTCCATTTCTGCTCCGCGCCACGGCCCCGGCGTGCCTCAGGCCCCGCGGTGGCATGGGCGAGCGAGGGCCCGCCATCGCCGCTTGCGGCTTTAATTATTAGGCCCGAGCGGCGAGTAGCACTCGCCCAGCGAAGGCCTATTGAAATCGCGCTGTTTATTAGGGCCCGAGCGGCGACTGCAAGTCGCCCAGCGAAAGCCCTTTTGAAATCGCGCTGTTTATTATTATTATTATTATTATTATTATTCTTCTCCGACTTCATGCCCCAATTTCGCCCCTTTCCCCAACGCGAAAATGCTTCTACTTTTGCACGGACGTCCGGCCGGATCCGAAATTCGATATTTTTGGGTGGTCGCACATGGTCGACGCGAAATGCCGAAATAGCGCCCCCTACAAACTTTCAAAATCCCCATAGGGAAGTCGGGTCACTTTGTCCGATGTCAATAAAATTTGGTACACATATGTATTATACCCAGATATGCAAAAAAGCCTCTTGACCTCATGACCTCAACCCAACAGGAAGTCGGCCATTTTGGTTTTGATTTTTCCCGCCTAAAATGAACTCCTCCCACAGCGTTCGCCCGATCAAGTTGAAATTAGGTACACCACATCTCCAGACCTAGCTGAGCTTATCTTGTGCGCCGTGAGTCCGTAGGTCAAAGGGCGTGGCTGCCAGCGCTCAATTAACTTTGGCGTGCTCGCCATGTAATACGATTGGCTGTCACGCCCACATACTTGATCGTAGACGCTTCAAACTTGGTGCAAAAATCTATGGCGAGACCCTGAACGATCCGACATATTATTTGCCTACGTCGCTCATAGCGCCCCCCGGTGGTAACAGGAAGTGAACTAAAATTCATTAAAAATACATAGTTGACCCCATCAACTTCATTCCACTTCTAAAACATGCAGAACCAGTTGGTGAAGCTACATTATGAAGACTGTGAAGCTACGAGTAATGGCGTCCCTGTGGGGGCGTGGCTACCATTAATTCCTCGCCATGAAAATACGTTTGGCTTTTTGATGGCTTTAATGAACTCGTATCATCATGAAACTTTATACACAGGTCCAGGGTGGAGACCTCTTCCATCTGATAGGGGTGTCGCTCATGTGGCCCCCTAGTGGAAACCGGAAGTGCCATTTTTTGCATCAACATTGTCCGATTTCCACGAAACTTCACATGTGTGATGAGGGACTGACCCTGAACACACCTGCACACATCCCATTACTGCCCCCTAGTGGACGAACCTTTAACAGCTCATAACTCCCTCATGCTTTGTCCGATTTCCACGAAACTTCACATGTGTGATGAGGGACTGACCCTGAACACACCTGCACGCATACCATTACTGCCCCCTAGTGGACGAACCTTTAACTGCTCATAACTCCCTCATGCTTTGTCCGATTCACTCCAAACTTCACATGAGTGATGAGGGGCGGCCCCTGAACACACCAGACCACATACGGTGACTGCCCCCTGGTGGATGAACGAAACATTGCGTTTTTGGCCTCCTTCCAGGTTTTTTCTCCATTTCTGCTCCGCGCCACGGCCCCGGCGTGCCTCAGGCCCCGCGGTGGCATGGGCGAGCGAGGGCCCGCCATCGCCGCTTGCGGCTTTAATTAGGGCCCGAGCGGCGACTGCAAGTCGCCCAGCGAAAGCCCTATTGTAATTGCTATGTTTATTATTATTAGGGCCCGAGCGGCGACTGCAAGTCGCCCAGCGAAAGCCCTATTGTAATTGCTTTGTTTATTATTATTATTATTATTATTATTATTATTATATTCTCCCTAAAATCGCATTTTTGGGGGCTTCAACATGCCCCAAAACGCGTAAATTTTGGCATGCACATCAGGACTCGCGAAAAATTTGATATTTTAAAGTCGTTGGGAATGGGCGTGGTCAAATGGCTGAATAGCGCCCCCTAGAAAATTTCAAAACATCAGCCCCTCCTTTGCGTTTCACCTACATGCATGAAATTTGGTGGGCTTATAGAACATGGCAAGACACACAAAAAAGCCTCTTAATGACATGGTGAAATCACAACAGGAAGTCGGCCATTTTGATTTGAACTTTTGACCTGTTTGATCTAACTTCTCCTACAGATTTTGTCCGATTGACTTCAAATTGGCTAGAGACCACCGAGATGCCACTCTGATCAAAAGTTGTGCTCCGCAGGTCTCTAGGTCAAAGGGCGTGGCTTCTGGGGCCTTGAGGATTTTGGCGACTTTTCGTTTGCTCGCCATTTCACCTTCAAACAGCTCTAACGCCCACATACTTTATCCGATCAACTTCAAACTTGCTGGACATGATGACGGCTCCGCCCTGAACGTCCCGATATATTAATTTCCTACGTCACTCATAGCGCCCCCCGGTGGTAACAGGAAGTGGCCAGGTTTTACCTTAATGTGTACTGATGCCACATAGTTGACCCCATCAACTTCATTCCACTTCTAAAACATGCAGACTAAGGTGGTGAAGCTCCATCATGAACGCTGTGAAGCTACGAGTAATGGCGTCCGTGTGGCGACGCGGAGACCATTCCTCGCCATTAAAATACGTTTGGCTTTATGATGGCTTTAATGAACTCGTATCATCATGAAAATTGGTACACAGGTCCAGGGTCACGACCTCAACGTCTACATATGCTCATAGGCGATCTCACTCATGTTGCCCCCTAGTGGAAACAGGAAGTGGCATATTTTACATCAACATTGTCCGATTTCCACGAAACTTCACATGTGTGATGAGGGACTGACTCTGAACACACCTGCACGCATACCATTACTGCCCCCTAGTGGATGAACCATTAACTGCTCATAACTCCCTCATGCTTTGTCCGATTCACTCCAAACTTCACATGTGTGATGAGGGACTGACCCTGAACACACCTGCACGCATACCATTACTGCCCCCTAGTGGATGAACCATTAACTGCTCATAACTCCCTCATGCTTTGTCCGATTCACTCCAAACTTCACATGTGTGATGAGGGACTGACCCTGAACACACCTGCACGCATACCATTACTGCCCCCTAGTGGATGAACCATTAACTGCTCATAACTCCCTCATGCTTTGTCCGATTCACTCCAAACTTCACATGAGTGATGAGGGACTGACCCTGAACACACCTGCACGCATCCCATTACTGCCCCCTAGTGGATGAACCATTAACTGCTCATAACTCCCTCATGCTTTGTCCGATTCACTCCAAACTTCACATGTGTGATGAGGGACTGACCCTGAACACACCTGCACGCATACCATTACTGCCCCCTAGTGGACAAACCATTAACTGCTCATAACTCCCTCATGCTTTGTCCGATTCACTCCAAACTTCACATGTGTGATGAGGGGCCGCCCCTGAACGCACCCACCTACAACTGCTTAGCGCCACCTGGTGGATGAACAACACATTGCAGCCCCGACATGCCTCAGGCCCCGCGGTCGCATGGGTGAGCGAGGGCCCGTCATCGCCGCTTGCGGCTTTAATTATTATTATTATTCTTCCGCGACAACATGCCCCAATTTCGCCCCTTTCCCCAACTCGAAAATGCGTGGACTTTTGCCCGGCCATTCGTCCGGATCCGACATTCGATATTTTGTGCTGCTCGCCCATGTCCGACACGAAATGGCGAAACAGCGCCCCCTACAAAGTTCAAAAAAGCCCATAGGGAATTTGGGTCACTTTGGCGTAGACGGACGAAATTCGGTACACTTATCTACCATACCCAGATATACAAAAAAGCCTCTTAACGTCTGCGTGAAATGTCAACAGGAAGTCGGCCATTTTGAATTGATCGTTTTTGGCGCCAAATTAACTCGTCCATAACGATTCGCCCGACCGGCTCCAAATTGGGTAGAGAACATCGTCAGACCTAGCTGAGCTTATCTTGTGCTCCGCAGGTCTGTAGCTCAAAGGGCTTGGCCTCTGGCGTGCCCCGAAGTTTGGCGACTGTTTCGGTGCTCGCCATGTAAATACGAACGGCTCTCATGCCCACATACTTGATCGTAGACGCTTCAAACTTGGTGCAAAAATCTATGGTGAGACCCTGAACGATCCGACATATTATTTGCCTACGTCGCTCATAGCGCCCCCCGGTGGTAACAGGAAACGTACAAAAATTCGTTAAAAATACGTAGTTGACCAAATCCACTTCGTTCCACGTCTAGTACATGCTGAACCAGTTGCTGAAGCTACATTATGAACGCTGTGAAGATACGACGAACGGCGTCCGTGTGCCGCCGCGGCGACTGACGATTTTTTGTCGTAAAATTACGTTTGCCAATTACGCGCACATACTTCGCCGTAGCCACTTGAAATTCAAAGGACATGACGTTGGCTCCGCCCTGAACGTTTTGATGTATCGACTTCCTGCCTGGCTCATAGCGCCCCCCGGTGGTAACAGGAAGTACGCAAAAATTCATTAAAAATCTATACTTCACCCGATCAACTTCATTCCACTTCTAATACATGCAGAACCAGTTGCTGAAGCTACATTATGAACGCTGTGAAGATACGACGAACGGCGTCCGTGTGCCGCCGCGGCGACTGACGATTTTTTCTCGTACAATTACGTTTGCCTTTTTCGTGGCTTTAACGAAGTCGTGTCCTCACGAAATTTCATACACGGGTCAAGAATGGCGAGCTCTTTCAGCGGATAGAGTCGTTTCCTATGGGCGTGGCTAAATGCCTCAATAGCGCACCCTTGAAGTTTTTCCGAAATTCTTCATAGACAAATTTCGCTTACTTTGTCGTACACATACAAAACTCGACACACACGTGTATCATACCCAAACATACAAAAAATTGAATTGGAGCCACGCCCTAAACCCAACAGGAAGTCGGCCATTTTGGTGTAGATTTTTCCCGCCTAAAATTAACTCCTCCCACAGCGTTCGCCCGATCACGTTCAAATTAGGTATGCCACATCTCCAGACCTAGCTGAGCTTATCTTGTGCTCCGTGAGTCCGTAGGTCAAAGGGCGTGGCTGCCAGCGCTCATCAGACTTTGGCGTTCTCGCCATGTCCATACGTGTGGCTCTCACGCCCACATACTTCATCCAATCAACTTCAAACTTGCTGGACATGATGATGGCTCCGCCCTGAACGTCCCGATGTATTAACTTCCCACGTAACTCATAGCGCCCCCCGGTGGTAACAGGAAGTGTACTAAAATTTGGAAAATGTACATACTTTGCCCCATAAACTTCATTCCACTTCTACAACATGCAGAACCAGTTGGTGAAGTTACATTATGAACGCTGTGAAGCTACGAGTAATGGCGTCCCTGTGGGGGCGTGGCTAACATTCCTCGCTATGACAATACGTTTGCCCTTTGGATGGCTTTATTGAACTCCTATCAACATGAAAATTGGTACACAGGTCCAGGGTCACGACCTCAACGTTTCTATGTACTCATAGGCGATCTCACTCATTCGCCCCCTAGTGGAAACAGGAAGTACCATATTTTACATCAACATTGTCCGATTTCCACGAAACTTCACATGTGTGATGAGGGACTGACTCTGAACACGGCTGCACGCATCCCATTACTGCCCCCTGGTGAACGAACCATTAACTGCTCATAACTCCCTCATGCTTTGTCCGATTCACTCCAAACTTCACATGAGTGATGAGGGGCCGCCCCTGAACGCACCACACCACATGCGGTGACTGCCCCCTGGTGGATGAACGAAACATTGCAATTTTGGCCTCCTTCCGGGTTTTTTCTCCATTTCTGCTCCGCGCCACAGCCCCGGCGTGCCTCAGGCCCCGCGGTGGCATGGGCGAGCGAGGGCCGATCATCGCCGCTTGCGGCTTTAATTAGGGCCCGAGCGGCGACTGCAAGTCGCCCAGCGAAAGCCCTATTGAAATCGCGCTGTTTATTATTAGGGCCCGAGCGGCGACTGCAAGTCGCCCAGCGAAAGCCCTTTTGAAATCGCGCTGTTTATTATTATTAGGGCCCGAGCGGCGACTGCAAGTCGCCCAGCGAAAGCCCTTTTGAAATCGCGCTGTTTATTATTATTATTATTATTATTATTATTATTATTCTTCTCCGACTTCATGCCCCAATTTCGCCCCTTTCCCCAACGCGAAAATGCTTCTACTTTTGCACGGACGTCCGGCCGGATCCGAAATTCGATATTTTTGGGTGGTCGCACATGGTCGACGCGAAATGCCGAAATAGCGCCCCCTACAAACTTTCAAAATCCCCATAGGGAAGTCGGGTCACTTTGTCCGATGTCAATAAAATTTGGTACACATATGTATTATACCCAGATATGCAAAAAAGCCTCTTGACCTCATGACCTCAACCCAACAGGAAGTCGGCCATTTTGGTTTTGATTTTTCCCGCCTAAAACGAACTCCTCCCACAGCGTTCGCCCGATCAAGTTGAAATTAGGTACACCACATCTCCAGACCTAGCTGAGCTTATCTTGTGCGCCGTGAGTCCGTAGGTCAAAGGGCGTGGCTGCCAGCGCTCAATTAACTTTGGCGTGCTCGCCATGTAATACGATTGGCTCTCACGCCCACATACTTCATCCAATCAACTTCAAACTTGCTGGACATGACGATGGCTCCGCCCTGAACGTCCCAATATATTAACTTCCCACGTAACTCATAGCGCCCCCCGGTGGTAACAGGAAGTGAACTAAAATTCATTAAAAATACATAGTTCACCCCATCAACTTCATTCCACTTCTAAAACATGCAGAACCAGTTGGTGAAGCTACATTATGAAGACTGTGAAGCTACGAGTAATGGCGTCCCTGTGGGGGCGTGGCTACCATCAATTCCTCGCCATGAAAATACGTTTGGCTTTTTGATGGCTTTAATGAACTCGTATCATCATGAAAATTGATAGACAGGTCCAGGGTGGAGACCTCTTCCATCTGATAGGGGTGTCGCTCATGTGGCCCCCTAGTGGAAACAGGAAGTGCCATTTTTTTGCATCAACATTGTCCGATTTCCACGAAACTTCACATGTGTGATGAGGGACTGACCCTGAACGCACCTGCATGCATACCATTACTGCCCCCTAGTGGACAAACTTTTAACTGCTCATAACTCCCTCATGCTTTGTCCGATTTCCACGAAACTTCACATGTGTGATGAGGGACTGACCCTGAACACACCTGCACGCATACCATTACTGCCCCCTAGTGGACAAACTTTTAACTGCTCATAACTCCCTCATGATTTGTCCGATTTCCACGAAACTTCACATGTGTGATGAGGGACTGACCCTGAACACACCTGCACGCATCCCATTACTGCCCCCTAGTGGACGAACCTTTAACTGCTCATAACTCCCTCATGCTTTGTCCAATTTCCACGAAACTTCACATGTGTGATGAGGGACTGACTCTGAACACAGCTGCACGCATCCCATTACTGCCCCCTAGTGGACGAACCTTTAACTGCTCATAACTCCCTCATGCTTTGTCCCATTCACTCCAAACTTCACATGAGTGATGAGGGGCGGCCCCTGAACGCACCAGACCACATGCGGTGACTGCCCCCTGGTGGATGAACGAAACATTGCGTTTTTGGCCTCCTTCCAGGTTTTTTCTCCATTTCTGCTCCGCGCCACGGCCCCGACGTGCCTCAGGCCCCGCGGTGGCATGGGCGAGCGAGGGCCCGTCATCGCCGCTCGCGGCTTTAATTATTAGGGCCCGAGCGGCGACTGCAAGTCGCCCAGCGAAAGCCCTATTGAAATTGTAATGTTTATTATTCTTATTATTATTCACGCGACTCTTCATGCCCCAATTTCGCCCCTTTCCCCAACTGGAAAAGTTGTCTAACTTTGCATGTCCCTCCGGCCTCATCCGAAATTCGATATTTTTGGGTCGTCGCACATGGTCGACGCAAAATGGCGAAATAGCGCCCCCTACAAACTTTCAAAATCCCCATAGGGAATTTGAGTGACTTTGTCCGATGTTGATAAAATTCGGTACACATATGTATTATACCCAGATATGCAAAAAAGCCTCTTGACCTCATGACCTCAACCCAACAGGAAGTCGGCCATTTTGGTGTAGATTTTTCCCGCCTAAACTTAACTTCTCCCAGAGCGTTCGCCCGATCAAGTTCAAATTAGGTATACCACATCTCCAGACCTAGCTGAGCTTACGATGTGCTCCGTGAGTCCGTAGGTCAAAGGGCGTGGCTGCCAGCGCTCATCAGACTTTGGCGTTCTCGCCATGTCCATACGTGTGGCTCTCACGCCCACATACTTCATCCAATCAACTTCAAACTTGCTGGACATGATGATGGCTCCGCCCTGAACGTCCCGATATATTAACTTCCCACGTAACTCATAGCGCCCCCCGGTGGTAACAGGAAGTGTACTAAAATTTTGAAAATGTACATACTTTGCCCCATCAACTTCATTCCACTTCTACAACATGCAGAACCAGTTGGTGAAGTTACATTATGAACGCTGTGAAGCTACGTGTAATGGCGTCCCTGTGGGGGCGTGGCTAACATTCCTCGCTATGACAATACGTTTGCCCTTTGGATGGCTTTATTGAACTCGTATCAACATGAAAATTGGTACACAGGTCCAGGGTCACGACCTCAACGTTTCTATGTACTCATAGGCGATCTCACTCATTCGCCCCCTAGTGGAAACAGGAAGTGCCATTTTTTGCATCAACATTGTCCGATTTCCACGAAACTTCACATGTGTGATGAGGGACTGACCCTGAACACACCTGCATGCATCCCATTACTGCCCCCTAGTGGACGAACCTTTAACTGCTCATAACTCCCTCATGCTTTGTCCGATTTCCACGAAACTTCACATGTGTGATGAGGGGCCGCCCCTGAACGCACCCACACACAACTGCTTAGCGCCACCTGGTGGATGAACGAAACATTGCAGCCCCGACATGCCTCAGGCCCCGCGGTGGCATGGGCGAGCGAGGGCCCGTCATCGCCGCTTGCGGCTTTAATTAGGGCCCGAGCGGCGACTGCAAGTCGCCCAGCGAAAGCCCTATTGTAATTGCTCTGTTTATTATTATTCTTTCTTTCATTCTTTTTCTCTCAAAAGGATCGCATTTTTGGAGCCTTCAACATGCCCCAAAACGCGTAAATTTTGGCATGCACATCAGGACTGGCGAAAAATTTGATATTTTAAAGTCGTTGGAAATGGGCGTGGCCAAATGGCTAAATAGCGCCCCCTAGAAAATTTCAAAACATCAGCCCCGCCTTTGTGTGTCACCTAGACGCATGAAATTTGGTGGGCTTATAGAACATGGCAAGACACACAAAAAAGCCTCTTATGTCATGGTGAAATCACAACAGGAAGTCGGCCATTTTGATTTGAATTTTTGACCTGTTTGATCTATCTCCTCCTAGGGATTTTGTCCGATTGACTTCAAATTGGCTAGAGACCACCGAGATGCCACTCTGATCAAAAGTTGTGCTCCGCAGGTCTCTAGGTCAAAGGGCGTGGCTTCTGGGGCCTTGAGGATTTTGGCGACTTTTCGTTTGCTCGCCATTTCACCTTCAAACAGCTCTAACGCCCACATACTTTATCCGATCAACTTCAAACTCACTGGACATGATGACGGCTCCGCCCTGAACGTCCCCATATATTAATTTCCTACGTCACTCATAGCGCCCCCCGGTGGTAACAGGAAGTGGCCAGGTTTTACCTTAACGTGTACTGATGGCACATAGTTGACCCCATCAACTTCATTCCACTTCTAAAACATGCAGACTAAGGTGGTGAAGCTCCATCATGAACGCTGTGAAGCTACGAGTAATGGCGACCGTGTGGCGACGCGGCGACCATTCCTCGCCATGACAATACGTTTGGCTTTATGATGGCTTTAATGAACTCGTATCAACATGAAAATTGGTACACAGGTCCAGGGTCACGACCTCAACGTCTCCATATGCTCATAGGCGATCTCACTCATTCGCCCCCTAGTGGAAACAGGAAGTGGCATATTTTGCATCAACATTGTCCGATTTCCACGAAACTTCACATGTGTGATGAGGGACTGACCCTGAACACACCTGCACGCATCCCATTACTGCCCCCTAGTGGACGAACCTTTAACTGCTCATAACTCCCTCATGCTTTGTCCGATTCACTCCAAACTTCACATGTGTGATGACGGACTGACCCTGAACACACCTGCACGCATCCCATTACTGCCCCCTAGTGGATGAACCATTAACTGCTCATAACTCCGTCATACTGTGTCCGATTCACTCCAAACTTCACATGAGTGATGAGGGGCCGCCCCTGAACGCACCAGACCACATGCGGTGACTGCCCCCTGGTGGATGAACTGAAAATTGCATTTTTTGCCTCCTTTCAGGTTTTTTCTCCCTTTCACCTTCACGCCACAGCCCCGGCGTGCCTCAGGCCCCACGGTGGCATGGGCGAGCGAGGGCCCGACCATCGCCGCTTGCGGCTTTAATTAGGGCCCGAGCCTGTGTCAACGACCCAGGGAGGTCCCTATTGTTATTCGACATGCACATTAGTCAACGTGCAAGTCGACGAGTAACAACAAGTAACCAACCAAGTAATCAAGTACTCCACTGACCTGGCGCAAAATTCCCCGAAATGCTAATGTTTATTATTAGGGCCCGAGCCTGTGTCAACGACCCAGGGAGGTCCCTATTGTAATTCGACATCCACACCGATCACCGACAAGCAACAAGTAACCAAGCAAGTAATCAAGTACTCAAGTGACCTGGCAGGAAAAAACGCTATCTTGAAATGCAAGTGTTTATTTTTATTATTAGGGCCCGAGCCTGTGTCAACGACCCAGGGAGGTCCCTATTGTTATTCGACATCCACATAAGTCGACGTGCAAGTCGACGAGTAACAACAAGTAACCAACCAAGTAATCAAGTACTCCACTGACCTGGCGCAAAATTCCCCGAAATGCAAATGTTTATTATTATTATTATTATTATTCTTCCGCGCGTTTGAACGCGATTTCGACCCCTTTCCCAAGCCGAGAAACGGATGAAACTTTCGACGCAGGGGGGGGAAGCCCGAAAATTGCGATTCAGTGGTGGTCTCGCATGTGGGCGTGGCCAAATGGCACCACAGCGCCCCCTAGACCGCGCATAGGGAATGAGGGTCTGCGACACCGATTTGTCCGAAACTTGGTAAACATATTCATCAACCCGAGATCTTCAAAAAATTTCATAAAATGACATACCCTAAAACCAACAGGAAGTCGGCCATTTTGCTTCAAAGTTGGTTTACGCAAAACGAACTCCTCCAAGGGGTTATGCCCGATCGGCTCCAAATTGGGTCCAGAACATCGCCAGACCTAGCTGAGCTTATCTTGTGCTCCGCAGGTCTGTAGCTCAAAGCGCTTGGCCTCTGGCGTGCCCCGAAGTTTGGCGACTGTTTCGGTGCTCGCCATGTAAATACGAACGGCTCTCATGCCCTCATACTTGATCGTAGACGCTTCAAACTTGGTGCAAAAATCTATGGAGAGACCCTGAACGATCCGACATATTATTTGCGTACGTCGCTCATAGCGCCCCCCGGTGGTAACAGGAAACGTACAAAAATTCGTTAAAAATACGTAGTTGACCAAATCGACTTCGTTACACTTCTAGTACATGCAGACCCGGATGGTGAAGCTACATCATGAACGCTTTGACCCTACGAGCAACGGCGTCCGTGTGCCGCCGCGGCGAAAGTGTATCATCCCAATTTAAATTTCGTTTGCCTTTCACGCGCACATACTTCGTCGTAGCCACTTGAAATTCAAAGGACATGACGTTGGCTCCTCCCTGAACGTTTTGATGTATCGACTTCCTGCCTGGCTCATAGCGCCCCCCGGTGGTAACAGGAAGTACGCAAAAATTCATTAAAAATCCATACTTCACCCGATCATCTTCATTCCACTTCTAATACATGCAGAACCAGTTGCTGAAGCTACATTATGAACGCTGTGAAGATACGACGAACGGCGTCCGTGTGCCGCCGCGGCGACTGACGATTTTTTATCGTACAATTACGTTTGCCTTTTTCGTGCCTTTAACGAAGTCGTGTCCTCACGAAATTTCATACACAGGTCAAGAATGGCGAACTCTTTCAGCGGATAGAGTCGTTTCCCGTGGGCGTGGCTAAATGCCTCAATAGCGCCCCCTTGAAGTTTTTCCGAAATTCTCCATAGACAAATTTCGCTTACTTTGTCGTACACATACGAAACTCGACACAGACGTGTATCATACCCAAACATACAAAAAATTGAATTGGAGCCACGCCCTAAACCTAACAGGAAGTCGGCCATTTTGGTTAGCATTTCTTTGACGCAAAACGAACTCCTCCGAGGGAGTTCGCCCGATTGACTTCAAATTGGGTACGGAACATCTCCAGACTGAGCTGATTACGGCTTGTGCTCCGCAGGTGTGTAGGTCAAAGGGCGTGGCTACTAGGGCACGGCCAAGTTGCCGAATTCAGCTAAGAAGTTTGCAATGCTAGCACGCCCACAGATTTGATCGCAGCAGCTTCAAACTTGGTGCACATGATGATGGCGTGACCCTGAACGATCCGACATATTATTTTCCTACGTCACTCATAGCGCCCCCCGGTGGTAACAGGAAGTGCGCTAAAATTCATTAAAAATACATAGTTGCCCCCATCAACTTCATTCCACTTCTAAAACATGCCGAACAAGTTGGTGAAGGTATTTCGTGAACGCTATGACGCTACGGCTAATGGCCCCCTTGTGACGGCGACAGGAATAGCGCTCCACCGTGAACTGCCACCTCCCACGGATTTTGCCCGATTGACTTCATATTCGCTACAGATCATCAGGAGACCGAGCTGGTCAAACACTATTAAAAGCTTTTCTCTACGTGAAACGGCGTGGCTGCTAGGGGGCGACAAAGTTGGTCAACTGCTCGTTTAGTCGCCATGCTATTACGTTTGCCTTCCACGCCCACATACTTGGTCGTAGTCACTTCAAAATTTCAGTACATGATCAGGGGCCCGCCCTCTACGCCTCCATTTGATCGTACGCTAGCTCGCTCAATACGCCCCCTTGTGGACACAGGAAATGTCGCGTTTTGCATCGACATTGTCCGATCGGCTCGAAACTTCACGTGTGTGATGAGGTCACGACCCCGTACGCAACGGCCCACTTCCCGTTACCGCCCCCTGGTGGACGAACCGTAAACCTGCCGTAACTCCATCGTACGTTGTCCGATTTGCTCGAAACGTCACGTGTTCGACGAGGGGACCGCCCTCGACGCTGCCGCCCGCGTCCGGTTGCGCGCGGGGTTTTCGAAGAGCGGCCCGGGGGCAGCGGGGACGCCGAGTGGCGTGGAGCGAGGGCCCGTCATAGCCGCTTGCGGCTTTAATTAGGGCCCGAGCGGCGACTGCAAGTCGCCCAGCGAAGCCCTATTGAAATCGCGCTGTTTATTATTAGGGCCCGAGCGGCGACTGCAAGTCGCCCAGCGAAGCCCTATTGAAATCGCGCTGTTTATTATTATTATTATTATTTATTATTATTCTTGCCTACTCGAAATCGCATTTTTGGGGACGTTCCCATGCTCCAAAATGCATGTAACTTTGCACACATGTCCAGACGGCCCAAAAATTTCATAATTTGGGGGCGTCGCCCATGGTCGACGCAGAATGGCGGAATAGCGCCCCCTACAAAGTCAAAAATGCCCATAGGGAATTTTGCTATCTAACTTTGTCCTATGCTCACAAAATTTGGTACACATATGTATTATACCCAGATATGCAAAAAAGCCTCTTGACCTCATGACCTCAACCCAACAGGAAGTCGGCCATTTTGATTTTGATTTTTCCCGCCTAAAATTAACTCCTCCCACAGCGTTCGCCCGATCAAGTTCAAATTAGGTACGCAACATCGTCAGACCTAGCTGAGCTTATCTTGTGCGCTGTGAGTCCGTAGGTCAAAGGGCGTGGCTGCCAGCGCTCAATACACTATGGCGTGCTCGCCATGTACATACGAGTGGCTCTCACGCCCACATACTTCATCCAATCAACTTCAAACTTGCTGAACATGATGATGGCTCCGCCCTGAACGTCCCGATATATTAACTTCCCACGTAACTCATGTTGCCCCCTAGTGGAAACAGGAAGTGCCATTTTTTGCATCAACACTGTCCGATTTCCACGAAACTTCACATGTGTGATGGGGGACTGACCCTGAACACACCTGCATGCATCCCATTACTGCCCCCTGGTGGACGAACCTTTAACTGCTCATAACTCCCTCATGCTTGGTCCGATTTCCACGAAACTTCACATGTGTGATGAGGGACTGACCCTGAACACACCTGCACGCATCCCATTACTGCCCCCTGGTGGACGAACGTTTAACTGCTCATAACTCCCTCATGCTTTGTCCGATTCACTCCAAACTTCACATGAGTGATGAGGGGCGGCCCCTGAACGCACCAGACCACATGCGGTGACTGCCCCCTGGTGGATGAAAGAAAAATTGCATTTTTGGCCTCCTTCCAGGTTTTTTCTCGATTTCTGCTCCGCGCCACGGCCCCGGCGTGCCTCAGGCCCCGCGGTGGCATGGGCGAGCGAGGGCCCGCCATCGCCGCTTGCGGCTTTAATTATTATTATTATTATTCCGCGACTTTGAACCCCGATTTGACCCCTTTGCCAAGACGAGAAACGGACGAAATTTGGGACACACGTCGGGACCTGAAAAAATTTCGATCTGATGCTATCGCCGTTTGTGGGCGGGGCAAATTGGCAGAACAGCGCCCCCTGGAACTTTTGACCCCCGGCCATAGGGATCAAAATTTTTTTTCTCGCAGGCTGCCCAAACTTGGTACACATATGTATCATACCCAGAAATGAAAAAAATTTGTTTCGTGCGAAGCCCAAAAACCAACAGGAAGTCGGCCATTTTGGTTAGCATTTATTTTACGCAAAACGAACTCCTCCGAGGGATTACGCCCGATCGGCTCCAAATTGGGTTCAGAACATCGTCAGACCTAGCTGAGCTTATCTTGTGCTCCGCAGGTCTGTAGCTCAAAGGGGTTGGCCTCTGGCGTGCCCCGAAGTTTGGCGACTGTTTCGGTGCTCGCCATGTAAATACGAATGGCTCTCATGCCCACATACTTGATCGTAGACGCTTCAAACTTGGTGCAAAAATCTATGGCGAGACCCTGAACGATCCGACATATTATTTGCCGACGTCGCTCATAGCGCCCCCCGGTGGTAACAGGAAACGTACAAAAATTCGTTAAAAATACGTAGTTGGCCAAATCGACTTCGTTACACTTCTAGTACATGCAGACCCGGATGGTGAAGCTACATCATGAACGCTTTGACCCTACGAGCAACGGCGTCCGTGTGCCGCCGCGGCGACTGACGATTTTTTGTCGTAAAATTACGTTTCCCAATTACGCGCACATACTTCGTCGTAGCCACTTGAAATTCAAAGGACATGACGTTGGCTCCGCCCTGAACGTTTTGATGTATCGACTTCCTGCCTGGCTCATAGCGCCCCCCGGTGGTAACAGGAAGTACGCAAAAATTCGTTAAAAATCCATACTTCACCCGATCAACTTCATTCCACTTCTAATACATGCAGAACCAGTTGCTGAAGCTACATTATGAACGCTGTGAAGATACGACGAACGGCGTCCGTGTGCCGCCGCGGCGACTGACGATTTTTTATCGTACAATTACGTTTGCCTTTTTCGCGGCTTTAACGAAGTCGTGTCCTCACGAAATTTCATACACGGGTCAAGAATGGCGAGCTCTTTCAGCGGATAGAGTCGTTTCCCATGGGCGTGGCTAAATGCCTCAATAGCGCCCCCTTGAAGTTTTTCCGAAATTCTCCATAGACAAATTTCGCTTACTTTGTCGTACACATACGAAACTCGACACACACGTGTATCATACCCAAACATACCAAAAATTGAATTGGAGCCACGCCCTAAACCCAACAGGAAGTCGGCCATTTTGGTTAGCATTTCTTTGACGCAAAACGAACTCCTCCGAGGGAGTTCGCCCGATTCACTTCAAATTGTGTACGGAACATCTCCAGACCGAGCTGATTACGGCTTGTGCTCCGCAGGTGTGTAGGTCAAAGGGCGTGGCTGCTAGGGCACGGCCAAGTTGCCGAATTCAGCTAAGAAGTTTGCAATGCTATCACGCCCACAGATTTGATCGCAGCGGCTTCAACCTTGGTGCACATGATGAGGGCGTGACCCTGAACGATCCGACATATTATTTTCCTACGTCACTCATAGCGCCCCCCGGTGGTAACAGGAAGTGCGCTAAAATTCATTAAAAATACATAGTTGCCCCCATCAACTTCATTCCACTTCTAAAACATGCCGAACAAGTTGGTGAAGGTATTTCGTGAACGCTATGACGCTACGGCTAATGGCCCCCTTGTGGCGGCGACAGGAATAGCGCTCCATCGTGAACTGCCACCTCCCACGGATTTTGCCCGATTGACTTCATATTCGCTACAGATCATCAGGAGACCGAGCTGGTCAAACACTATTAAAAGCTTTTCTCTACGTCAAACGGCGTGGCCGCTAGGGGGCGACAAAGTTGGTCAACTGCTCGTTTAGTCGCCATGCTATTACGTTTGCCTTCCACGCACACATACTTGGTCGTAGTCACTTCAAAATTTCAGTACATGATCAGGGGCCCGCCCTCTACGCCTCCATTTGATCGTACGCTAGCTCGCTCAATACGCCCCCTTGTGGACACAGGAAATGTCGCGTTTTGCATCGACATTGTCCGATCGGCTCGAAACTTCACATGTGTGATGAGGTCACGACCCCGTACGCAACGGCCCACATCCCGTTACCGCCCCCTGGTGGACGAACCGTAAACCTGCCGTAACTCCATCGTACGTCGTCCGTTTTGCTCGAAACGTCACGTGTTGGACGAGGGGACCGCCCTCGACGCGGCCGCCCGCGTCCGGTTGCGCGCGGGGGTTTTCGAAGAGCGGCCCGGGGGTAGCGGGGACGCCGAGTGGCGTGGAGCGAGGGCCCGTCATAGCCGCTTGCGGCTTTAATTATTAGGGCCCGAGCCTGTGTCAACGACCCAGGGAGGTCCCTATTGTTATTCGACATGCACATTAGTCAACGTGCCAGCCGACGAGTAACAACAAGTAAGCAAGCAAGTAACCAAGTACTGCATAGACCTGGCAGCAAAAACCCCAGATATTGTAATGTTTATTATTATTATTATTCTCCCACTTCGAACGCCATTTCGACCCCTTTCCCAAGCCGAGAAACGGACGAAATTTTAGACGCACGTGGGACCTGTGGCAACTTAGCGTTGAGTGGTGGTCTCGCATGTGGGCGTGGCCAAATGGCAAAATAGCGCCCCCTACAAACTTTTCAAAAACCCATAGGGAAAAAAATGACGTTAACGAAAGCGGACGAAAGTTGCCACACATATTTATCAATGTGAGATGAACAAAAAATCCTCCTATAGCGAAGCCAGAAACCCAACAGGAAGTCGGCCATTTTGCTTCAAAGTTTGTAAACGCAAAACGAACTCCTCCTAGGGGTTACGCCCGATCGGCTCCAAATTGGGTTCAGAACATCGTCAGACCTAGCTGAGCTTATCTTGTGCTCCGCAGGTCTGTAGCTCAAAGCGCTTGGCCTCTGGCGTGCCCCGAAGTTTGGCGACTGTTTCGGTGCTCGCCATGTAAATACGAATGGCTCTCATGCCCACATACTTGATCGTAGACGCTTCAAACTTGGTGCAAACATCTATGGCGAGACCCTGAACGATCCGACATATTATTTGCCGACGTCGCTCATAGCGCCCCCCGGTGGTAACAGGAAACGTACAAAAATTCGTTAAAAATACGTAGTTGACCAAATCGACTTCGTTCCACTTCTAATACATGCAGACCCGGATGGCGAAGCTACATCATGAACGCTTTGACCCTACGAGCAACGGCGTCCGTGTGCCGCCGCGGCGAATGTGTATCATCCCAATTTAAATTACGTTTGCCTTTCACGCGCACATACTTCGTCGTAGCCACTTGAAATTCAAAGGACATGACGTTGGCTCCTCCCTGAACGTTTTGATGTATCGACTTCCTGCCTGGCTCATAGCGCCCCCCGGTGGTAACAGGAAGTACGCAAAAATTCATTAAAAATCCATACTTCACCCAATCAACTTCATTCCACTTCTAATACATGCAGAACCAGTTGCTGAAGCTACATTATGAACGCTGTGAAGATACGACGAACGGCGTCCGTGTGCCGCCGCGGCGACTGACGATTTTTTATCGTACAATTACGTTTGCCTTTTTCGTGGCTTTAACGAAGTCGTGTCCTCACGAAATTTCATCCACGGGTCAAGAATGGCGAGCTCTTTCAGCGGATAGAGTCGTTTCCCATGGGCGTGGCTAAATGCCTCAATAGCGCCCCCTTGAAGTTTTTCCGAAATTCTCCATAGACAAATTTCGCTTACTTTGTCGTACACATACGAAACTCGACACACACGTGTATCATACCCAAACATACCAAAAATTGAATTGGAGCCACGCCCTAAACCCAACAGGAAGTCGGCCATTTTGGTTAGCATTTCTTTGACGCAAAACGAACTCCTCCGAGGGAGTTCGCCCGATTGACTTCATATTGGGCACGGAACATCTCCAGACTAAGCTGATTACGGCTTGTGCTCCGCAGGTGTGTAGGTCAAAGGGCGTGGCTACTAGGGCACGGCCAAGTTCCCGAATTCAGCTAAAAAGGTTTAAATGCTATCACGCCCACAGATTTGATCGCAGCAGCTTCAAACTTGGTGCACATGATGATGGCGTGACCCTGAACGATCCGACATATTATTTTCCTACGTCACTCATAGCGCCCCCCGGTGGTAACAGGAAGTGCGCTAAAATTCATTAAAAATACATAGTTGCCCCCATCAACTTCATTCCACTTCTAAAACATGCCGAACAAGTTGGTGAAGGTATTTCGTGAACGCTATGACGCTACGGCTAATGGCCCCCTTGTGGCGGCGACAGGAATAGCGCTCCATCGTGAACTGCCACCTCCCACGGATTTTGCCCGATTGGCTTCATATTCGCTACAGATCATCAGGAGACCGAGCTGGTCAAACACTATTAAAAGCTTTTCTCTACGTGAAACGGCGTGGCTGCTAGGGGGCGACAAAGTTGGTCAACTGCTCGTTCAGTCGCCATGCTATTACGTTTGCCTTCCACGCCCACATACTTGGTCGTAGTCACTTCAAAATTTCAGTACGTGATCAGGGGCCCGCCCTCTACGCCTCCATTTGATCGTACGCTAGCTCGCTCAAGACGCCCCCTTGTGGACACAGGAAATGTCGCGTTTTGCATCGACATTGTCCGATCAGCTCGAAACTTCACATGTGTGATGAGGTCACGACCCCGTACGCAACGGCCCACATCCCGTTACCGCCCCCTGGTGGACGAACCGTAAACCTGCCGTAACTCCATCGTACGTTGTCCGTTTTGCTCGAAACGTCACGTGTTCGACGAGGGGACCGCCCTCGACGCAGCCGCCCACGTCCGGTTGCGCGCGGGGGTTTTCGAAGAGCGGCCCGGGGGTAGCGGGGACGCCGAGTGGCGTGGAGCGAGGGCCCGTCATAGCCGCTTGCGGCTTTAATTATTAGGGCCCGAGCCTGTGTCAACGACCCAGGGAGGTCCCTATTGTTATTCGACATGCACATTAGTCGACGTGCCAGCCGACGAGTAACAACAAGTAAGGAAGCAAGTACTCAAGTACTGCATAGACCTGGCAGCAAAAACCCCAGATATTGTAATGTTTATTAGGGCCCGAGCCTGTGTCAACGACCCAGGGAGGTCCCTATTGTTATTCGACATCCACATTAGTCGACGTGCCAGCCGACGAGTAACAACAAGTAAGCAAGCAAGTAATCAAGTACTCCACTGACCTGGCGCAAAATTCCCCGAAATGCAAATGTTTATTCTTATTAGGGCCCGAGCCTGTGTCAACGACCCAGGGAGGTCCCTATTGTTATTCGACATGCACATTAGTCGACGTGCCAGCCGACGAGTAACAACAAGTAAGCAAGCAAGTACTCAAGTACTGCATAGACCTGGCAGCAAAAACCCCAGATATTGTAATGTTTATTATTAGGGCCCGAGCCTGTGTCAACGACCCAGGGAGGTCCCTATTGTAATTCGACATCCACATAAATCGACGTGCAAGTCGACGAGTAACAACAAGTAAGCAAGCAAGTAACCAAGTACTGCATAGACCTGGCAGCAAAAACCCCAGATATTGTAATGTTTTTTATTATTATTCTTACCCATAGTAAATCGCCTTTTTGGAGGCCTGAACATGCCGTAAAACGAACGATATTTGCCATGCACATGGGGACGGCCCAAAAATTTTGTTTTTTAAAGTCGTTAAAAATGGGCGGGGCCAAATGGCAAAATAGCGCCCCCTACAAACTTTTCAAAAACCCATAGTGAAAAAAATTACGTTAACGAAATTGGACCAAAGTTGCCACACATATTTATCAATGTGAGATGAACAAAAAATCCTCTTATGGCGAAGCCCGAAACCCAACAGGAAGTCGGCCATTTTTATTCAAATTTCGTTTACGCAAAACGAACTCCTCCTAGAGATTACGCCCGATCGGCTCCAAATTGGGTCCAGAACATCGTCAGACCGAGCTGAGCTTATCTTGTGCTCCGCAGGTCTGTAGCTCAAAGCGCTTGGCCTCTGGCGTGCCTTGAAGTTTGGCGACTGTTTCGGTGCTCGCCATGTAAATACGAATGGCTCTCATGCCCACATACTTGATCGTAGACGCTTCAAACTTGGTGCAAAAATCTATGGCGAGACCCTGAACGATCCGACATATTATTTGCCCACGTCGCTCATAGCGCCCCCCGGTGGTAACAGGAAACGTACAAAAATTCGTTAAAAATACGAAGTTCACTAGATCGACTTCGTTCCACTTGTAGTACATGCTGAACCAGTTGCTGAAGCTACATTATGAGCGCTGTGAAGATACGACGAACGGCGTCCGTGTGCCGTCGCGGCGACTGCCGATTTTTTGTCGTAAAATTAGGTTTGCCAATTACGCGCACATACTTAGTCGTAGCCACTTGAAATTTAAAGGACATGATGTTGGCTCCGCCCTGAACGTTTTGATGTATCGACTTCCTGCCTGGCTCATAGCGCCCCCCGGTGGTAACAGGAAGTACGCAAAAATTCATTAAAAATCCATACTTCACCCGATCAACTTCATTCCACTTCTAATACATGCAGAACCAGTTGCTGAAGCTACATTATGAACGCTGTAAAGATACGACGAACGGCGTCCGTGTGCCGCCTCGGCGACTGGCGATTTTTTATCGTACAATTACGTTTGCCTTTTTTGTGGCTTTAACGAAGTCGTGTCCTCACGAAATTTCATACACGGGTCAAGAATGGCGAGCTCTTTCAGCGGATAGAGTCGTTTCCCATGGGCGTGGCTAAATGACTCAATAGCGCCCCCTTGAAGTTTTTCCGAAATTCTCCATAGACAGATTTCACTTACTTTGTCGTACACATACGAAACTCGACACACACCTGTATCATACCCAAACATACAAAAAGTTGAATTGGAGCCACGCCCTAAACCCGACAGGAAGTCGGCCATTTTGGTTAGCATTTTTCTGACGCAAAACGAACTCCTCCGAGGGAGTTCGCTCGATTGACTTCAAATTGGGTAGGGAACATCTCCAGACTGGGCTGATTACGGCTTGTGCTCCGCAGGTGTGTAGGTCAAAAGGGCGTGGCTGCTAGGGCACGGCCAAGTTGCCGAATTCAGCTAAGAAGTTTGCAATGCTATCACGCCCACAGATTTGATCGCAGCAGCTTCAAACTTGGTGGACATGATGAGGGCCTGACCCTAAACGATCCGACATATTATTTTCCTACGTCACTCATAGCGCCCCCCAGTGGTAACAGGAAGTGCGCTAAAATTCATTAAAAAATACATCGTTGACCCCATCAACTTCATTCCACTTCTAAAACATGCCGAACAAGTTGGTGAAGGTATTTCATGAACGCTATGACGCTACGGCTAATGGCCCCCTTGTGGAGGCGACAGGAATAGCGCTCCATCGTAAACTGCCACCTCCCACGGATTTTGCCCGATTGACTTCATATTCGCTACAGATCATCAGGAGACCAAGCTGGTCAAACACTATTAAAAGCTTTTCTCTACGTGAAACGGCGTGGCTGCTAGGGGGCGACAAAGTTGGCCAACTGCTCATTTAGTCGCCATGCTTTTACGTTTGCCTTCCACGCCAACATACTTGATCGTAGTCACTTCAAAATTTCAGTATGTGATCAGAGGCCCGCCCTCTATGCCTCCGTTTCATCGTACGCTAGCTCGCTCAAGTTGCCCCCTTGTGGACACAGGAAATGCCATATTTTACATCGACATTGTCCGATTTGCTCGAAACTTCACATGTGTGATGAGGTAACCACCCCAAACGCAACGGCCCACATCCCATCACTGCCCCCTAGTGGACGAACCGTAAACTTGCCGTAACTCCATCGTACATTGTCCGATTTGCTCGAAATTTCACGTGTTTGATGAGGGAACGACCCTCAACTAGCTGCCCACGTCCAGTGGCGCACGGGGGTTTCGAAGAGCGCCCCCATGTAATCATGTACTCAAGTGACCTGGCAGGAAAAATTCTACCTTGAAATGCAAATGTTTTTTATTATTATTATTCTTACCAATAGTAAATCGCCTTTTTGGAGGCCTAAACATGCCTTAAAACGAACGATATTTGGCATGCACATCGGGACGGCCCAAAAATTTTGTTTTTTGAAATTGTTAAAAATGGGCGGGGCCAAATGGGAAAATAGCGCCCCCTAGAAAATTTAAAACGGCGAGCCCCACGTCTCAGTTTCACCTACATGCATGACATTTGGTGGGGTTATAGAACATGGGGAGACACACAAAAAATCCTCTTGGAGCCACGCCCTAAACACAACCGGAAGTCGGCCATTTTGAATTGAAATTTTGACCTATTTGGACGAACTCCTCCCACAGATTTTGTCCGATTGACTTCAAATTGGCTATGGACCATCGAGACGCCATGCTGATCTTATCTTGTGCTCCGTGTGTCTGTAAGTCAAAGGGCGTGGCTGCTATGATGCCACACATTTTGGCGACTGTTCGTGTTCGTTTGTTTTGCACAAATATAACACATTTTTCATATTTTTGTAATAATGTTTACAATAAACAGTATTAGTAGTAATTTCATGTGTAATAAATCTTTATCCTCTTTATTAACAATATACATAATTTTTCTTCTACACTTAGGCCATGTTACGCATATTCACATTGGTCAAATTTCATAATATAATTAAAATGTTTATTTTATTTCATTCAATTGAATGTACTTACAATTAAATATTGAATTGAATACACTTTGTGATTTACTGATGAAAATGTTGCATGCATTTTAAGGAAGTATGGTGAGGCCCGGGAACCCAGATGACAGATATTTTGCATAAAAACACACCCACAAATTACGTCAGGATTGAAGCTGAACCAACTAGTGGTACCAAGCAGTAACAGCATGAGTAGTAGATTTTAAAGATATGGGCTGTTTTATTTAGCAATGTTACCTGTCGCAATGATGCGGTCTTGGCGTCTATAGGGTGAAGCCACTGTCACCACTGTCAGACTCTGTCACCACTGTCAGACTCCGTCACCACTGTCAGATTAAAGTTTTATTTTTGTTGTGAAATAGTATTCACAACCTGTTATTCCAAAGCAGGTGATGTACTAAAGGAACCTTTTTCTTTAAATCCAAAAATGTGTTAATTTGTGTTCAAAACTGTCATTTCCTATATTTAATTCAAATAATAAGACTCACATGATATCAGAGTTTTCAAAGTGCACACGTAAAACAGCATAAAAAGTGATTAAAAGAGAATATTAAACATTTAGCAACAATATTGTGTACTTAAGGTAAAGGCATGTTCTATAAACTGTTCTAAATCAATATCAGACCAAATAAATAGCAATAATTCCCTTTTTCTTGTGTCTGACTGTGTTGACAAAAATTAAGTAATGGACTGAAAAACACACATTTTATGAAAAAATTACAAAGTCAGGAGGTTGCACCAAATCATTAGTTGATTGCTGAGAATTTGTTCTATAAACATATAAGTATAGATTTCTTAATGTTGTATTTTTTTTATTTTCAAAAATAAAACCTTTGTATCCAAGTGCCAATTAATGGACAGATATAGCATTTTATTTCACCCCTTTATTCAGTACTCCCAGCAGGTTGTTCTCTTCTTTTCATTTGGCTTGATGCTTCAAGTCTTCATGGTTTGCTGCAAACATTATTGATTGTGTCTTTGCACAGTTGTTGTAATTGTTGAATAATAGACTAATTAAAACCCGGTTGAGTTGATGCAGCTGTATTTTATTATGACAACAAAACATTAGTACATATAACACATGGCAAACGGCAAGAAGGTATTTTGTCTTTATAAATCCGTTTTTATTTTTGAACTATTAGAAAGACACTCAACACTTCTCACTTCAGCAACAGTGGAGGAAAAACATCCTTTTAACAGGTAAAAACCTCCAGCATAACTACAGTAGTGTGTGTCACAGAGAGAGAGAGAGAGAGAGAGAGAGAGAGAGAGAGAGAGAGAGAGAGAGAGAGAGAGAGAGAGAGAGAGAGAGAGAGAGAGAGAGAGAGAGAGACAGAGAGAGAGAGAGACAGAGAGAGACAGAGACAGATTTTATTCTACATCTTCATACAATCAACTATTTCAATACATGTTCATACATTAGCATTACTATCACACATTTAAAACTACATTTTAATAAATTCATATACACTATATTACACAGAATTACACAACTCAAATACTGAACATTACAATCATCATTCACAGTGTATTTACAGATATTACCTATATAACAACTACAGATTTCAAAACAAACATATCCATATTTGTGCACCTAGAAAGAAAACACAATTCAAAAGATGGCTTGGCCTCGGCTGTCCATGTAGAAGATGCCTGAGGTGAATGGCTGGAACCACCTGGAACACAGAACACAGAGGGCCAGCAAGGAAACACAAACACTGAACACAGACTAATACATGTTTAACATTTCATACATGTTCATATAATTCACAAGTCAATACATGTTTCTTACATTACTATATTATATAGCTATATACATTACACATTTACAAATTCATATAAAATATATATTACTCTAGCTACATTACACATTTCATACTACAATACTCAACTAGGTCTTGCTGAAAGAACAAAGAATTCCTTCATGGTCACTAAAATAGATAGGCAACACTACTGCCTGCACATCATAAATTGATGTTTTGATGTACACATGGTCAATGAGTGTGCCTCTCTCTGTTGTCGGTTGTTTCACATGTTGCACAAAACCCTTCTCTGCCATAAAACGACAAACAGATGAAGATGTTGACACATCTTCAGATGAAGATGTTGACACATCTTCAGATGAAGATGTGGAAATATTATCATTAAAGTCTCCTATAACGGCAACAGTTCTACTGAAGGAATCCAATTTCTTTAGCAACTCGCTGAGATTTGCTTTAAACAAAGGCATAGGATATAATGGCGGTCGATAAATCACAGCTAAAACTATGTTCACATCATCACAGGCACAAACCAAACATTCCAAGTTCACGTCTGGTACCTGAAGTTTACACACTAAACTATTCCTACAGTACAGACCCACACCGCCATGTTGCTGCCCCTGGAAATTCACTAGCAGTGGATCGCTGCTAGTGTACGATAGACTTCGGGGACGACTATGGAAACTAAAACCATCTATCTGGACTGATTCTAGTAAAGAATGTGCAGACAGCCATGTTTCTGTCACAGCAATACAGTTAAGCTGCAAATGCTGAGTACATGATGTCACATCTGCAACATGTCCAGATAAACCCTGCACATTCATCAAAAACACAGAGAAAGCATCTGACTCCATGTTAGGCCTGGCTATGTTGTCACTTAAAAACCTTGGCATGCTTCGAAGTGCATCCTTTATTTTGGTGTTGCAGAAAATGACCTTCTCTTTAAAATCTGTAATGATCAACCCTTCGATAGTCCTAACACGACTCAAAGCTACATAGGCCTGTCCTGGAGCAAATATCCTCTCTAGAGAGACCACTGCCTTGTCGACAGTGAGTCCCTGTGTTTTGTGTGCAGTACACGCCCAGGCAAGTTTCAATGGAAATTGCCGGCGCATCCCGCCTTTCCCAGTGGCTCTTTCCTCTTCAGGCTTGATGCCTGTTGAGCCAGCTACCACTGGTGGGGTATGTGCACTGTTCTTCCTCCTCTGGGCACCAACATTAGCATCATCAAACTTGACAAAAACAACCTGAGGAAACCTACTGTCAGGCTGATGAACTATATCAGTGACTGTGCCACATACCCCATTCACAAGCCCATCATTGATATCCACATTTTTAATCAACATCACACGAGCACCTTCACCTAAGTTTAACACCTGATCCAAACATGTGTTGGATGCTCTGCTGTGATGACCGCTCATCAATTCCAACTTCCCGGTTTTTTTGCTGTTCTCAAAGTCCTGGGCATGGATCTCTTCCCACTCAGTACATACTTTAACAAGCTGGGCATTATTGTGCAGGTTAACTTGGTTATTGGTTGCATATATATGCAAAGCTGAGCTCTTTTCACCTGTTACACGCTGTTTCAACATATCAACATCCTTGCCCTCCAATGGTGTCTCTTTAGGACGAGTTCTGAGCCTGTTCAACATATCTGCAAATTCTTTTTCCTTCTGCCTTACAACCGTTGTCAACTCCACAACCTTAAATAAACTGGACCAAAGGTTCACAGTCACATCATCATTATACAACGATTTCCCTCTAACAGGAGGCAGCTGATAAAAGTCTCCAACAGCCAGCACACACACATTCCCAAACGGTGAAAAGTCACCTGTTTGTTTTATCTGCCTCAACCGTCCATGGATGTAAGCTAGAAGGTTGTGATCTACCATGGAAATCTCATCAATTATCACAATCTGCAGATCACCTAACTTAGCTCGCAATGAATTGAGCTTCTCTTCACCCAAAGGACTGTACGGCAAGCGCACATCCTTCCCAATGCTAAATGTGGTGTGTATTGTTGCTGCATTCAAATTGTATGCAGCAATGCCTGTTGGAGCACATAGTAACACACACGTGCTATCAGGATGACGGCTAACAGTAGACAAAAGTCTCCCTGCCTCATACTGAATAGCTCTGATTAAATGGCTCTTCCCTGTCCCAGCACCACCTGTAATAAACACATGAAGAGGCTCTGGCTTTTCCCCTCTGATTTTATCCAAGCACCACTGACGGACCTGATAAAATACAGACAACTGTGTCTCATTTAGTGATCGAATCAATGTCAAGCCCTCGCTTCTGCTCATGACATTCCTCTTCTCTAAATGAGAAACCTGTTGCCTGGTAACAGCTAAATCTGGAATGTTTTCTGGCGGGTCATCCCCTAGCTGTGGATTGTCCTGAAGTTCCTGCACGCACTCTAACCGTTCCAGCTCCGCCTCTGGACACAGCTCAGCCCAGGCATCCTCAAAAACACCCTGATCATCTAACTGTTTCTGAGCATTCTCTATCTTATCTGCTTCTATCTCAAATCTACGTCTATTTACATCAACAACTGACCTCACAGAATGCCTGGCCCCATCACTAAACCTGACATTACCATTCTCGTAAAAATCTTTAAAAGTTACATAGTTAGTGGGTTTAAGCTGGGAATCTGAACGATGTGGCAGGAACAACTGTAAGATGCTTTGGTGGAACAACTCTGGACTCTTGGTCTCAGAGAAGCGAGCATAGCGAACTACAGCTGGCTTTGTCCGAGTTCTCTTGGCTACAGAACCAAAATTCCCATTTAATTTAATTGCCCCTTTACATTTCTCATTTTTGGTGAGAACGCGATACTCAGACGCAAACAAAGCCAAACACATATCACTAAACACATCATCATTAGGCCTGTTCCTGTACCGATCATTTAAACTGGTCATCCACATGTCTTCGTCACTAAGATCAGATGATGACGCAGATGATGCCTTATGTTTTAACACACTTAAAGGCAAACTCATTCTAACTGTACTTTCCCCTGTGGGAATGAACATGACTTTCCTGGAGCACTCTTTAAGATGCATATTAGTAAGCCTGTAAACAGCCTCCTGGGCAGACACATCTCTATGGTGAAGGTAAACACTGCCTAAATTCTTAAGAGCATCTTTTGCACTACGATTACCTTCTTTAGATGCCTCCCTATGTGCATTCCCTAACATTAATCCCATTTCCCGCTCTGCCTTGGAAATATAGGAAATAATGTATACTACACAAGCATACGCGTCCACTACAAATTGGATATCTAAATTCGCATTCCAACATTTTAATAAAGACTTGTTATAGTGGTTAATCCACGTTTCATCAACCTGTCTTTTCAAAACCACCTGAGTGCGCCGTTCAAGCACTCTTACACATTCCTCAAACGCCTCCTGAGTAATATTCAAGGACTGAAACAGCTGCTGCACACTATCAAAACTTCTGTTTTCATCTGACAAAGCCGTCTTAATGGATGTCAGAACCCTGTTGGCCCATTCTTTCTTCTTCTTTTTAAGTTCAGCTAAACGTGCAAGACATGGACACAGTCTACCAGGATGAGCTGGGTCAACAGGACAAGTGCACGGTGGCACTGTTTCATCAGGTCGCCGGCTAATAAATGTCCTAGCTGACACGGGCCTTGGGAAATTGAAACGACACACAGTGTTTTTCTTTTTACATGTCTTGGCATGTCGTTTTGAATGTCGCTGAACAGTAGTAACAATGTCCAGCAACTCCTCATCTGATGATGGGAGTTCACACGTTACATATTTGTCAATGAACTGAACGACCTCCTCATCGGTGTTTCTGTCTATCAGCGGAGCGTTCTCTATCCAGAATAGACAATGGACATGAGGAGAACCTCTCTGCTGAAACTCAACCCTGTAAAAGTAATCTATAATCTTACCAATCGGTTGAGATGGTGACATGAGAACGTTCCTGAGGAAACAATGCCATCTATAATCAAACATGCGAGCAGCTGTGACAGGATTGCGTCTCAACAAATCACACTTATCAGCCCACTCTAAATCTTCTACAGTGGCTGTTCGTCCTTCCTGCTTCAGAATAGTAGAGAGCAGATTGCCCCAACGCATATCTGCAGAACTAAATGAACAAAACCAGGTTGGAATGCCCAGCTGACGCACACAGGCCAGGAGGTCACGCTGGGCTCCCTGCCAGAAAGCTGGAGTGCCTCTAATAGGTCGAAGAAAACGATAACCATCATCATACTCCAGCATCTTCTTGAAATTCTCCT